>NW_020954576.1:17279396-17388755 GCF_900497805.2 Vombatus ursinus
CACACACACACACACACACACACACACACACACACACACACACACACCCACACACCCACACACACACACACACACACACACACACACACACACACACCCTCATTTCACAAAATCCTGGCAGGAATTCTTCAGTAGAAATCCTGCTTTGCCTCATAACTTTTGCTTTCTCTGATAGAGATTCAGCAATGGCTAATAAAATATACTCTGGGAGAAGATGTAGCCTTGGCAGCAGAGACCTAGTATAAAGACTTCAGAAAACTAAAGAACTATGATGTTTTTTCTTTAAGGTGGGACACACATATTGAAAAGATACCTAAACAGTTTCAAGTTGTAAAGGACCAGAATCAACGGAATCCTAACTCAGAAAGGCTGCTGTTTCCTCATAACTGCAGGCAAACAAAATAAACAGAAAATGTGATAGGAGAAAGGAATCAAAGTAAAAGACTTACTTTGGATTAAAAAAAAAATTTTTTTTGGGTATGTGTGTGTGCACCTGATTGAATTATTAGGAGAGGAAGGGAGCTTTTACGTATTCTGCTAAGAAATTTATACTGAGGTGTAAATGGACTATATGAATGAATGTGGTCAAAATCTTTTTCTTCTGGATTGTGTTGGGTGCTGTTAGCCAAGAGTTAAGTGGCGAAACCTTGATAGAATCTTTTGGGAAAAATCAGGCCAAATACATCCTATGATTGGCCCAAGTCAGATTCACGTAACAAAACTGCTACTCTGTTTATACAATGGTATCTTTCACAAATCTCCAGAATTCTACCACAATTACACTTCCTGGTATCAAAGCACCCCTGGGTTTTCAAATGCCTTGTCAGGGAAACATAAGCCCTGGCAAGTGCTCCTAAGCTTTGGTCTTACTATAGGCCCCACAATAGATTTATATCTGTTGCCTAAGGCCCAAGGTGATGATAAAGTTTTGACCACAGAAATTCAAGAAAATTGTCTGCTACAATATGGAAGGGTTGCAATCTGTAATGCTAGAAGGAACACCTACATGGATGAAATCAGAGATCCTTAATATACTGAATTTCACAAAAAATCTTAGAATATTTTACAAATTAAAAGTGAATGGGTGATACACATCAATTATAGTCCTAAGTACTCAAAGAAGACTTGAGATTTTGTCACCAAATCCCTATTTGCTACTGTAAACTAAGGGTTCATAATTTCCTTTTTTTGTCCAGATCGGGTATGGGGAATATTTTTTTCTGAACCACCTTTAGCAGAAGGTATGTTTTGAAAGAATAGTGCATTGAATATGAGCACTTTCAGAGAAGAATAATTAAGACTTGATGGCAAACCCTTAGTGATTTACTTTTTAGAAGTATTTTAAATAGTGAAGATAAATTATGAGTTATGACCAAAGGTCATGCTTCCCAATGTAATTCAATTTAAAAATTTTTCTATATCAAACAAATACAAGTCTTTATGCCAGAAAATTCAGGTTAAATTTAAATTATTTGGCAAATGAGAATGTGAACATATCAGGTTATTTTATGTTTATGAAGTTCTTGAGATATTATTTGGTATGTTCCATGATTATCTTGTAATAGTTGGCATTAACATCCTTATACTTTATAAACTGAATAGTATATGGAAATAAAAAAGCTTGTCCAGGATTATAAAGCAAGTTAACAGCCCAAGAGGGTTACATGAGTCAGTACCTCTGATCCTCAGTTTCCTCCTCATAAAATGGGGAAAATACTCACAGTACCAACCATATCAAGCTGTTGTGAAGATCAAAAAAGATAATATATGTAAAGAGATTTGCAACCCTTAAGTGCTATGTAAGTGGCCAATTATCTTTATATCAACTAGACTTTTAAAAATGAGTTGTATTTACAGAACACATACTACATACATAGCACTAAATATTTAAAGGCCCTAGATGTGAATATGACTCATCTAAAATATTTTTAAACTATACTAAATATAATTATGCTAACTGGATGCATTGGAACATTGTTCCAAGGCGTTAAAATATCATCAAGTCACTTGAATTATGTACAAGACACCAACATTGATACCTAGGACTAATTGTTTAACAATAATACTCTTTTAGTATCTAAGCTGTATTTTTTTCCTGAGTATATAATATGGCATTTCAGGAATAATCTGTGAAAGAGATATACCAAGATAAATGCCTTTTAAAATCAAGATACATTAAAGATTAAATTTAAAGCTTACTATCATTGGTTTGAAAACATTCAACTCAAAATGTCCATTGCTGCCTCCAACTGTAACAGCAACATGATTTCCCATTACTTGTGCTGCAACCATGGTAACAGCCTCACACTGGGTAGGGTTCACTTTTCCTTTAAAAAGAGAAAGAAAAACGCTGCCAATGAAAGAGTAATTTCTAACACAACAATGGTTATATTATGTGTTATCTCCTTTGCTAGTCCCCTTCTTATCTTGCCCTCTCTTAGCTCGTTAAGCCTTTGCTCATGTCATATTCCTCCTCTATGTTTCAAAGAGTTTCTTGACCGAACTGTCTGTTGAAATCCCCTTCCTCCCTCATGGCCCAACTCAGATGCTACCTCCTATATGAAGCCTTCCCTGAACCTTCCTCCCTAAAATTTATCATAGTAACTTGTCTAGTTCTACCCCCATTATAGCATGTTGCTGTTGAGTCAGTTCAATCATGCTTGACTCTTCATGACCCTATTTGAGGTTTTCTTGGCAAAGACACTGAAGTGGTTTGTGATTTCCTTCTCCATCTCATTTTACAGATGAGGAAACTGAGGCAAACAGGGTTAAATGATTTGCCCAGAGTCACATAGCTAATAAGTGTCAGAGGCCAAATTTGAACTCAGGTCTTCCAGACTCCAGGCCTGGTTCTCTATCCACTGCACCACCTAGTTGCCTTTACAGCATACACTGTATCATATTCTCTCCCTTCTCATTAGATTGTACTCCATTCCTTGAGGGCAGGAGGCTATGCAGAGCATAATAATGCTTTTCACAAGATAGGTATTTGATATTTGTTGTAAGATTTTTTTAAGTCAAATAATTTGAAATGAAAAATGTAGACATAATTCTAAAAGTTTTTAAAATATATAACAAAGATGAGACCCTCACATTAGTGCAGAATCAGTAACACAACAAAAGTAGCCAGCGGCTTCAAACACTACTTCCCAGTGGGACAAGAAATTAGTCAAGGCCATGGCTAAGGGTCACAGTGGCTTAGACATTTACAAGCCAGTTTAGACTGCCACAACCCCTTTTAGACTGTTGCAATTATTCATCACGCAGAAATCTCCAATAGTAGCTTATACAGTATCTTGATAAATTTCACCATGATGCAATGGGAGGCTCGGCTTACAGCACCCTTGGAAGGTCTTTCCATAGCATGACAAAGTAAATGAGTAAATGCTTTGAACAGTTTCTCTTCGAAGTTTCATACCGTAGCAAAACATCCTAATAGAAACTTTATGCATCTCTTGCCTCATCACTTTTTGAATTACATGGTTACTGCTTCTAATAATAATGTGGGCAATAAAAAGACAAATTAAAAAGCTGAACTGAAATTTTGCCACTAGTTTGTTACCTGGCATGATACTGCTTCCTGGTTCATTCTCAGGTAAGATCAGCTCTCCTAGGCCTGAGCGAGGACCAGAACCCAGAAAACGAATATCATTTGCTATCTTCATTAGGCTACAGGCAATAGTGTTCATGGCACCACTCAGTTCAACTAGAGCATCGTGAGCAGCCAATGCTTCAAATTTATTTGGAGCAGTAACAAAAGGCAAACCTAAGAAAAAGGAGGAGAAGAAAAAGAATGACTTAAGATGGAATATCTTTTTAATCAGTACAGGCAAGCTAAATCAAGATGTAATTCTCTCCAAAAAGTCAAAATGTGACCAGAAATAAGATCTCAAAATATTAGAGAATTATCTCATTTCAAACAGCTAAACAGGTGATATATAGATATGCTTCAACCAGTGTTGGTTATAGGTATACCTCAGGTGCTTCATACCACCCCTAGGTACATCTAGCAGAACGATGGGGTCCAGGGTTCACCTTGGAATTAATCCTTGTCAGCTAATCTTTTTCTCCCTCAAAACTGGATTGAACTAAATGTCCTTCCCTCAGAATTCCACTATACACTATACTAATATGATAAATGAATCTGTTAAGAGTAACAATGGTTCATGAGTTATCATGCGCCACACTTCCCCAACCACCAAATACTACTTGCATTTTTAAAAAAAAAAAGGTTCTCTGGAGACTGCTACTGAGTAAAAGACAAGCTTAGGAAGGCCAGTAGGGGAAAACATTGTCTGTAAAGCAGATTTTTCTATACTCTTAAAAATGTATCACATGGCTACTATTTATTCCTTTTATTTATGAGACTGGCTTTGATTTAATGCTTGTCACAGAACTGTATAGTAACAAGCAACAACAGAACATATAGAATTTGGAAGCATAAATTAATTCACAGTGCCCCCTTTTCTTTAACAAGGGAGGGAATAACACTGTAAAGGAAATTTAAGATATGAGATGAGAAAATAGAAAAGAAACTAAGCAATTACTAACTAGCATCGAAAACACCACATTTACAGCACAAACAGAATTCCAAGTTCACCTATCATCCCACTCTCCTTTGAAGCTTGGGGAAAAAAATCCTTATGAGAAATATAAACTGAATAACTATTATAATAGAGTTAATGTAGTTTTCACAAGTAGATGTTAATTAAATTTTCTAAGTCCTCATAAAAAGAAGATTAAAAATGAAGAGGATTCTCATTAATATCTTCTGAGGTGGCTAACACAGGTCCTTAATACATTTATTAGAACTTGAAATTAGGAAGCAGTCAAGAAAAAATGGTAAACATTGATGTACTAATAACATAACATAATAAGCAAAAGCAACAACCGCTCAGACTGGCACAACATAAGCCAATGTTCAGTCCCACATTCATTCCCTCACCTGTAAGGGTGGCCACCTTTGCAGCCACCTTTTCCGCAAAGCCAATTCTGGTGTTTAGTCCTGTACCAACTGCAGTGCCTCCAGCAGCTAACTCATATACTCCTGGTAAGGCTGCTTTGATTCTTGCCATTCCATATTTTAGCTGTTGAACATAAGCACTAAATTCCTTTGAAGGCAGAGAAATCAAAGTAAAAATAACATAAGATAAATACTAAATCTTTTCTGCAGTCTACCCTAATAGCATTACACATATAGATCTGGCTTTCAAACAAACTTTACAGAATTTTTCTACCAAATCTTAGGCTATTCCAGTTACTTTGATCAGTAAAGTTTTTTTTTTTTTAATGAGGAAGAGAGGAAGTGCAAGAATTCTTATGTTGCGGAACAAATTCACTGCTAAAATTATAAAAGGTTTCATAGTCCAAAGAAAAGAGAACAAAAATAAACTTGACATAGAAAACTAAAAATAAAATGGATAAACTAATAGTTTACATGATTTTGAACAGGAAGAAATTTTAGAAATCATTTATTTCAACCCATTCATTTTACAGGTTAGGAAACTGAGGCACTGAAAACAAACTGAGGTCAATTAATTGCAAATCCAATGCTCTTTCCACTAAATCATAATCTTTTTCTTTATATCTACAAAATTACATTTTAATTTTTAATTCAAATCTATTAGGTTAAACAAATCAATCAATAAGAACCCAGCATTTAAGCACTTACAATGTGTCAGGAGCTCTGCTAGGCACAGGAGATAAATTAAAATCCTTGACTTCAAGGAGATTATACTTTCTTGTAAGTAATTTGGGGGCAGAGGGTGGCACTAGCAATTGGGGTAGAGGGAGATTAGGGAAATCAGGAAAGGCCTTATATTTGAGGTGGCTTTGACTTGAGCTTTAAAGAAATTATGGATTCTAAGAATTAGAAGTGAGAAGGGATAGTATGGAAACATAGCCTGTGACAATTTACTGAATATACTAGGGCAAAAATTAACTGGTGAGTCTTGGCACATTTTTATATTGAAAGAGAGGCTTAATAACTAGGCCAACACCACAAATTGGTATTAGAGAAAAAATAGTCTGAATTTGCAATCTTTTTCTCTACCTACTAAAAGTTACCTCCATCATATTCCTTTCAAATATTTCTATCTTCAAACAAATACAGAAAAGCAGGAACACTCAATTAGTACTATAATTGACATATAAAATATGACAAGATTGGGTGATGAAGTTCCAGATCTGTATGGTAATGACGGTAGCCACTTTAACTCCCTCATCTCTGGTGCATTATCTGCCAATTTCACTTTTTTTCATAGTAATAATATATACAGTATTTCCAAAAAAAATGTAGATGGTATTATAAGAGCAATCATCTATTGAAACTGTTGATAATAAGAAATCCAGCAAAGAAGACAGTAGTGTACAATCTCTAAACATGGATGATGATTATTGATAAAAAAAAGCAGAATAATAGCCTAACAAAGCAGGAGTTTTTAATGTAAGCATTTTCAATATCTGACACACACAAGAAAAACATGTTCTTCATATGCCACTTGAATTGGATCTCAACTTAATAAACTAAAGACAACTTAAAAACTTCAAAGATCCATAATTTCGTTGGCATGGGTACATCCTCTAACAATGTAGATTACAACCCTTATGTATCATAGGAAATTATCTTTATAAGCTACTGCAGTTAAAAATCCATCACCTAATGGCCAGCCTTCAGATAATGAGCCTCCATGCAGTCAGCTAAGCCAGTCCTAGGGCAACAAACCTACCCACAATCAAAATCTTTCCGAGAAGTAGGTAGGACCTACCAGAACTTCCATTCTGCTGCTGCAGCCTCTGAGAACTCAGGGTAATTTTAGTCAGTCCACAAGCATTTATTAAGTGACCACTGTTTGCCAGGCACCATGCCATGATTAGGCACTGAAATAACACCTTAGAGATATCTCTCTCTCTCTCTCATATACTATTGCTTAGCACCATCTGGATGGTGAGAAAGAAGTACTTTAAGAAATTTTCATAATTAACATCCACTCCTTTCCTTCCTGTTTCTTTTACCTATGAACTTCTAATAGGTAGCTTATAATGCCAGTTATTCATTGGACATATGCAACTATATGGTAAAATGTGTGTGCATACACACACACACACACACACACACATTTAATTCTCTCTCAAATTATTATAAGCCTTTTGAGAGCAGTGATTCTGAATCACAGAATCATGGAACACAAAACAGGAAGACATCTTAGATCATCTTGTGAAGACTTTTCATTTCGCAGATGAGGAAATATAGGGGGCAAAGAGGTTAAGTATCTTGCCCATCCAAACTAGGATTCTAACCTCTAAATTATCTTTAAACTTAGAAGCTCGTGCTTTATACTTTCATATCCCTCACATCCAGTAAATATTTGTAGGCATATGAAGATAACCTAGCAAATTGGAAAGTGCTTATCCTTCCACATGTGGACAGAATAGTACACAAAGTAAGACTGAGCTAAAATAAACAAAATAAAAAGGATGCTTATCTTTAACCTACTCAGTAAAGAAAGAGATCACAGAAATGTCTCAAGTAGCAAATGGATTAATATCTAAGAACTTCTTACTGACTATAAATGCAAAAGCAGAACTCTTTGCTAATGAATTGTATAAATTGCTATATAAAGCCTCTGAAATAATGTTAACTTAAATACAGTGATAACTAAGTACTACAAAATATTTTAGCAGTATCATGCATTTACAAATCTTCTTAATGAATACATTTTTTTGTTGTTGATGTCTTACCTGCCCAAGAGTAAGCGGAACAGCATCCTGTGTATGAGTACGCCCAATTTTAATTATCTGGGAAAATTCTTTGGACTTGGCATCTAGAGCATCATGAAGCTTCTGCAGTCCAGGTAATAATACTTCGTGGACTTCTGTTGCAGCAGCAATATGCATTGCTGTGGGAAAACTGTCATTTGAGCTCTGTTTAAAAAAAAAGAAAGTTAAAATCAGAAGTACAGAAAAAAAATACCTGAAGTATTGAGTTACTGAGGAAATGCAATGTATCACTACACAAATCTAAGCCCACCTAAAATTTATTCACGTTTAACTGACCATCTACCAATGGTAGGAGATCAACACAGAAGGAATAATCTGGTGAGTTGTTCCTTCCATTGTACCACTCACTAGGTATCAACTTCTTAGGTCACATGATTCTTTCTGTTTCTTTTAAGTCTCACTCTAATTCAATTGCTTAAGACTGACCTGCTCTAGAATCAAGTCTAAAATGGAAAGATCTGAGATAGGTTCACACTGAAGTATTTGATAGACAATACCAAAGAAACAAAGAGTAGTTGATGTCTCTGTGTATTAATTCTATTTCAAAAATACTAAATACAAATCTTAAATTTTAAAAATTAGAGCTATGACGTTTAATTTAAAGGCTTATTTTAAATATCCTTTAAGTATCCAAAGAATATTAAAAATCACAACACTGCAGAAGTAATTTTTAAAGAAAAAAAAAAGACATCTCCATACCCACCCAAAGCAAAACTGAGATAAAGGAAGAGCTGACTTTGCAATCTGATGTTCCCTGCTCCTTCAACAAGGGATATGGTAACTACATTTCTTCACTAAAGTGGTGGTTTCTAAGTGCTGATTTTTAGAAAATCTTCCCAACCTGTATTGTAACCTCTTGTACTGGTACATTACCAACAGAAGCCAAGAAAAGGAAAATGTGTGTACACATAATTTAAACTTTAACAGGTCTGCCTTTTTTGATCCAAACAAAGTTGTATTGCTTAATACACATGTATGGATGAGGGTGAGTGTATAAATGCCTTTTTGCCATTTTATAACATTTTCCATTTTAACTAGTATTCTATTTTAAAATTCCATTAAATATTTTACCAATTTTATATCAGTGACAATAATACATAAACAAACATAAAAAAATGTATGTGGGGGGGAGGAAGAGGGGAAAAGAACAAAGTAAAAAGTACACGGCAGAGAGAACAAAAGAAAACTTACAAGGAAGCAAACAAAAGATGGACAGCTCTCAACACAATGTGGAGATTTATTATATAGGCTTTCTTGAAATTGAAATTTATTGCTATATATTTTGAATCCTCTCTCATGTTCTGCTGTGTACATGACAATGCTTTTCTTATTTTGCATTATTTTAGTTCTAACATTTGTTTCTTTTTTCTTTTCTTATTTTGTATTTAAGTTTAAAATTTAAAAAATTTATAAAAAATGTGCTTTGGAAAGTAAGTTCTGCCCCTAAAGTGTACTCAATTTACCTAAAATAGTATCCCCGCCCATCAAACTAAATAACTCTCCAGGAAGAAAGAGAGAAAACACTGAAATGGAAAGGTAACGGAGAAGAGGGACAGTGTCATACTTCTATCCTCTCTCCCCCTCTCCCACATCCCTTTCTAAATTTTATATCTGTTCCAAAAGAAACATGACAGCTTCCTTTCTAAAGTTCTATAAAGTAAGGAATTTGAAAATAGGAACTGCTTAAATGACAATTTAAAAGGAATAGAGACTGGATCTATGATTTCACTGAAAAAGAGAACTCCCTCTTCCAGTGAAAGTTGGCACCTTTTCCTGCAACAGCAAAGAATATGAAGTGATTCACAGAATCACACAGCAACCCAGGGTCGAAGGCATCACTGTGGCTGCCTCTAATTTAAAAGATTAATCTAACTTTCATTGTGTTTAGAACATCTTCAAGACGTTGAATTTGTATGCAAAAATGCATCATTCCCCCCAAAAAATGATTTCTAGGAAATCTGAGAAAAATACAATCAAGACTAATGTTTCAAAAAAAGATACCTAATGAGAAGTCTTCTTATTAAAACAAATGAGTAACATAACCTACTTTGTTTTTAAAGAGGCTTAACTTTTGCTTTCCAAAGAACGTGTGCTATTCCTTTCACCTTACAATAAAAGAAAAAAGTTGAAACTATATACTAACCTGGCTTTTATTGACATGATCGTTAGGATGCACAGGATCCTTGCTCCCCAGTTTTCCTCCTAATATTTCAATTGCTCTATTGCTAATAACTTCATTGACATTCATATTTGTTTGGGTTCCAGACCCAGTCTGCCACACCACAAGAGGAAAATGGTCATTTAATTTGCCATCTATTACCTGTAAAAAGTTAAAAAAAAAAAAAGATTAATTTTTAAAAACACAATTACATGCCAAAAATTTTGCCTATTTTTCATTCTGAGTCTATTAACTATTATTTATAAATTCCTTATTTGTTATAAGTAAGCTTATCTTTTTTCTCAACTGTTACCTATGCTCCTTCCCTTTTCCCTTCCTCAGTGTAACTTATGTCACACAACATGTATGTTAAATGCTGATAAACTGAAATGACTTCAGACTTTCCTGGTATGAAAGTTCAAAATAAGTAAACTGTGAAATGTGCCAATCCAAAAAGCTAACACAATCTTAGGCTGCATTAAGAGAAGCATAGTGTCCAAAAGGAGGGAGTTGATAAGTCCACTGTATTCTTTCCAGGCCAGACAACATCTGGAGCATTGTTTTCAGAAGTAGGTGCCCCATTTTAGAAAGGACTGACATCTGTTTCCAAAAAAGGATGGTCAGGATGCTGAGGGCCCTGGAGACCATGCAATATGAGGAGAAGCTGAAGAATGGAGGCAGGAAAGCACAGTAGAAAGGGGGCTGGATTTAGATCCAGAGGATTTAGATTTGAATCCTGGCTCTGCTACTTTTACTATGGACCCTTGAGCAAGTTATTTAATATCTCTGGGCCTCGGTTTCCTCATCTGTAAAATGAGAGACCTCCGAAGTCCCTTCCAGATCTAAGTTCTATGATTCTATGACCTTGGGACATGAACAAGAGACTTAGAGGGGTCATAACTGTCTTCAAGTGCTCAAATGGCTGTCATGGAAGGGGCATCAGACTTACTCTGCTTGAACACAAGGAAAACTAAGAGCAATCAATGGGAGTTGCAAAAAGGAAGATTTTGACTTAATAGAAGAAAAAAGATTATTAAAAAATCAAAGTCGAACAAGAGTAGAATGGGCATCCTTAGCAGGGAATGCCTTTCTCTCTTCTGTTGAGAAGCACAGAGAGCAACGATTCTGAGTTTATCAGCAGCAGACCCCGAGGTGCTACAGGGTTATGACAAAAAGTCCACATAGTCCATAGGTAAATAAAAATAAGCAAACATTCTTTTTATAAAGTGAACATTAGGCACATATTACATCTATTACTGTTTTCAAATGTGATCTCTGTTGTCATTATATAGGTGCACTTTAAAGTATTGACTAAATTTAGTGATTTTTTTGCTGTTATACATATTCTCAGTCATCAGATACCAATACAACCTAATTTCTATCATGTGGGGGTCCACAATTTTCAAAAAATATACTTAAAAGAAGCCTTCATTCTTGTCAAGGATGGAAACCACCTGAAGTAGAGGAGATTCTTGTTTATCTATAGACCAGACTATATGGTCTGCCTTATTTAATTTTAGAATTTGCAGGTGAAAGTAACAATATTGTAAGAATGATCAACAGTGAAAGACTTACCTACTCTGATCAATACAATGATCCACAACAATTCTAAAGAACTCACGATGAATAAACACCCAGAGAGAGAAGTGATGGACTACGAGTGCAGAATGAAGCAGATTGTTTTTCCACTTTTTTTCTTGCCATTTTTTGGCAACATGGCTAATATGGAAATATGTTTTGCATGACTACTACGCATGTATAATGGATTTCATAATGCATGCATTCTTAGTGGGTGGGGAAGGGAGTGGTGGGAGAATTTAGAACTCAAAAGTTAAAAAAAGCTAAAAATAAATTAATTTTTAAAAAAAAGTTGAGAATTTGTAGGCGAATCAGGGCCACAGAAGCATTAATACTGTATTCTACAAATATTTTAAAACATAAACCCTAATTTTCCTAAATAGTACAATTACTGCAGTGTTGCAAATTTGAAACAAGTAAATTCAAACAAATAAAAAAAACCCTACCATTTCTGCATCTATAAGGTCTAGTCAATTAAGAAAGAGATACCCTACCTGTTAAGGCTGAGATTCATTTTTTCAGCACAGGCATATTTGTTTTTAGCTGCTAGATTGAAACCCGACGGATAGATCAATTAGGGTCAGCATAACAGTATACTAGTAACTTGAATGGTAAATCATGGATAGGTATTTCTTCATCTCATGGGTCACCTAATAGATGCCCAGCATTTGGCAGCTGCCTATGCTAGAAGCTGGCGATATCCATGCTTTAGATTAATTTGAGTTTGCATATATTTTTTAACATTAACTATATACTCCTCCTAGTTTAAAAAAGACAAATAAATAACTGGAGAAGTTCATTACTTAAAGCAATCAATTCTTTAGATAAGAAAATACAAGGAAAAAGAAATTATCAGTGAAAAATACACTTAACTTGGGAGCCACAAAAAACTCTGGATTCAAATTCTCATCAAAACACTTACTAGCCAGGTGACTGGGCCTATCACTTAACCTTTCTGATTCAATGTAAGAAAAATCTCTGAACCTCAGTTTCCTCATCTGTAAAAAGAGATGATAACAACAGCATTAAATTATTGCTGTGAGGAAAGCATTTTTGCGAAATATCATGTGATGTGATTTGTTATTAAAAGCATAATATCCAAGTAAGTTTTTTTCATAGTTACTAAAATCTTAAAGTTAAAGAAAGAAGGTCTGGAGGCTAAAAAATAAAAGCTTAACCACAACACCAGGCAAAACTACCATTGGGAAAGAAAAAAAGCAAAAACGAAACTGCAAAACCATGTCCTGACCCAGGAAAACAAGTCATACTGTTTTTTAAAAAAATTTATCTTCGCAAAATAATGCTCCATAGTGGCCTTCCCCCAATCTATGCAGATTTAAAAAAAAATCATTAACAGAATCTGGTATAGGTCTGATGATATAAAAGAAACATTTAGCACCTCCTACCTCATCTGCCGCCTTTATAATTGCACCAGCAATCTTTGGATCAAGGCCATAATCCTGGTTTACTTCAGCAGCTGCCCTCTTGAAGATGCCAAAGGCTTTTATGACTGGGATCTGTAATTATATTTAGAGTGTTTCTCAAAATGCCCATTATGTTTATTGGTTATGCAGGTTTAAAAACTGAGGTCAGTAATAAAATTAATATCAAGATAATTTCAAATATACTTAGAAGATAAAGATTATAGTTGGTATATAACCAATGACAGATCATAATAATGAGCTTACTTGTACAAGTATGCAAAACGATTGCTTTTTTTTTTAAAAGAATCTAATATATGTATCTCTTCACCCCCCCAAAAGTTGTTCATATGCTTCAATAGCTGATTTTATCAATGTGTTTATTCCCCACAATGGTACAGAACTCATCTACCCCTTCTCATCCTGGGTGATTTTAATCTATGTCCTCCCATAAATCCTCCAGAAAGAACACACTGAATATACTAGAGGCCTTCTATTAGATCTTTTAATATTTTGTGAATACTTTGGCTATCCATCTGTTACCCCTCTCTCATGATGTGACCCACTTCATTTCCTGATCATATATTTCCCAGATGACATCTTCTATGCCACTTTTTATGCACAGGTCCCTGTTAGAAATATGCTATAGCTTTTTATGCCCACTGTGTATCTCTCTATTGACCCACAATTTTGATCTTGAAAATGGTGTTCCTTACCATCCTCTTGAGCTATGATCCTGTATCTCACCTCCCTTTTCACAGGTAGAATCTTTGAAAAAGTCATCTACACTTACTGTCTCTACTCCCTTACCTCCTACTCACCTCTCAACAGCCTAAAATCTGGCTTTTGATTTTTACCTCTATACTGCAATGGCTCTTTCCAAGGTAATAATTTCTGAATTTCTAAATTCTATGGTCTTTTCTCCATCCTTATCTTTCTTGACTTCTTGGTAACTTCTGATACTAATGGCCTTAACTCTTTCTGGATACTCTCTCTTGGTTTCCACATATCACTACCAGGAAAACTCTGGTATTTAAAAGATGATGTTTGTTTTGAGAAGCATCCTACAATGGAAAGAACTGCACGATGTCCAAAATGCAAGAGCCCACTTCTCTTTCTCTTACTCAGTTCAGAGTCCAAGTCCGTGTCCATTTGCAGCGTCTGTCTGAGATAAAGGTATTGATAAGCAAATTCAACAGACTGCACTTCCAATTCCATGTCATGGTTTATGCAATAGGCTTTATTTATTCCTTGACCAAGTTTGAGCAGTAGTTAATTTTTTTGAGGTCCTGTGTTATTCTAGTTCTTGGTACAATATCATTCATAAGGGCATCTGAATGACATCACCATTTATACTTTTCCCACCTGGCCTCCATTTAAGACAGCTACAGAGACAAACATCTTAAAAACATACTTGTATTTTCTATCTCATCTGATAATGATAGTCAAAAGGTCTTTGAACTAAGATTCCTCTATTCATTCCTAGGAAGGAAATTAAAAATAGTGCACAGTAGGAGCTCATAAACTTCTATAACATTCAGTAAATTGTGTGACTCAAGATGTATCTGCTATGTAAAACTGTTTGTGAAAGTCTGACTGTTCTCTTTCCATATGTTCATCAAGGATATCCTTGATATGTCCATGGTTGTTCTCATAAAGATTTTATCAAGATAAGAAAGTAGATATATGGGACAGAAATTATCTTCTTTATCACTGCTTTTTTTCCCCCCAGTGGGGTGGGATGGTGTAAATCTGATTCTTTCCACTTGTTCCTTTTTTCAAGTATGTTGAAAATCAATCCCTCAAAATGTTTCCAAGAATCTGTTGTTGCCAGGAGACATCTCTTCTAGCTAGCTAACTGCGGATATAACTTGTCCAGTCTAGCTGATCTTTATAATTTTTTCTAAATGTCATTTCTATTTCCTCATATCTGCCTTAGTTTCCTCATCTGTGAAATGCAGCTAACAATAATACCTATCTACCAGAATTATTGTGAGGATCAAATGAGATAATATTTGTAAAGTACTTTGCAAACTTTAAACTGCTATGTAAATGCTCGCTATTATTATTATTACATCATATAGCATTATTTAGGACCTTGATATTAGGCCAAATACTTTTGGACTATTCCAAAATAGTTTTGGGCAGTTCTATGGTCATGATGATGAAAACAGACCACTGTAAGGACAATAATAGATTTATTTTCAAATTTTCTATTTATTATTATTCTCTACTTTTGTCTTGGAATGATCTAATTCATCCTCAAACTAAGCTCTCTACAGACTCATTTTTTTTCTTCATTGTTCTTTGAGTATTGTTTTTTGAGGCAGCCATTAACTGTAATCTAAAGATTCCCTTTCATAATGTTTTACAAATGAACCTGCAATCTAAATTATTGTTCCCTTGGCTGCTACATGCCTCCTCTTGATAAGGAGACCCTGCTAGCTGAGGTGGTTTGTTAGTTGTTTTATTCTCCCTATTGTGGTGATTAATTTATATGAGTTAAATTTCTGTAGGAGACAGTGATAAGTAGTGGCAATGTCTTTTCCTTTACCTCTTTCTCATTTTTCAGTGCCAAGTTTTTTGTTTTGTTTTTTTAAATAAATAGGGTGGATAAATAAATTTTAAAGCATTTATTAAGAGCTCACTATGTGCCAGGCACTATACTAAGTGTTGGGGATAAAATATAGAAAAGCAAGACAGTTTCTGCCCTCAAGGAACTTAGATTCTAATAAGAGAGACAGAATACCTAGGGGATCTATGGCCAAGAGTTTTGGTCTATAGGAGTACAGCAGTAGAGAGGTAATCCACAGGTGGTCAATTAGCATGCTCTTACATGAAGCAATGCTACAATTTATTTGATTACTATGCCTAAAGTAAGAGGTGTAAAGATGAGAGAAGAGGAGCAGGGCATATAGCAAGATGGCCTGGGTGGATGGCTACAAAGGATTGATGCAAATGTAATTGCACAGAGGCACCTTCCCATATTTCAGCCTTTCCCCTTGCACTAAAGTGATTTTGACATTTACTTTAATAAGTCGATGGTTTGTCTATATGTTAATAGATGATATTAGGAACCAGTCATTTCACAAGTCATTTTCACTTTTTGTGGCTGTGGTCGGTGCTCACTCTATCCAATGCTTTCCATTTCTATTCTAAAAGAGGGTATGTAGTATATGTAGACTCAAGGCTACTGTAACATAGTCTACTAGCTTTTAGTTTCTCTTTTTTTCTTAACAATGAACTTTACCTTCCAACCTATTTTTCACTAACCTCTCCTAAAACCACCAAATCACACACTGAATATTAATGTATGTATTGATATGCTTTTGGAAGACACGGTCAAGTTCTACATGGAATTTCTGAACCTCTCATCCTCTGCAATGGACATTCATACAAGCTTCATGGTGGTCTTGTCGCTTATGCTTATCATGAAGATTCCCAGTATCTCAGGAAATATTTTTTGTTGTCCTCAGGCACATGATGAAACCAAATCTTCCAACTTTTTTATATGTCTCTATATGAGTTTGTAGAGAGCTTAGGTTGAGGATGAATTAAATCAGACCATTCCAAGACAAAAGTAGAGAATAATAATAGAAAATTTGAAAACAAATCTATTATTGTCCTTACGGTGGTCTGTTTTCATCATCATGCAACAGAACTGGATAAAACTGTTCTAGAATAGTCCAATAGAGCATCTGTGAATGATCTTTCCATTCAGCTGCAACTTCTTTGTCTTCCTATTTCATTTATAATGTGATTCACTGTTTAAATTTTATATTCTCCAGTAGTCCCTCATTACCAAGTGCCTGCTTAACATCTTCATGTGCGTATATTTTTCTAGGGCTATAGATTTAGAGCTGGAAGGAACTGTGGAGGTCATCTAGTCCAACTCCTTATTTTACAGATCAGGAAATTGGGGCCCAGAGAAGTAATGTTTCCAAGGTCACCTAGATAGTTAAGTGGCAAACCTAGGATTTCAGCCCAATTCCTCTAAGTCCAGACCCAGTGCGCCTTCCACAGCACTATGATGTCCCATGTGCATTTTAAACTCAACATATCAAAGAAAGAAGTGATACTTTCTCCTATATCTATCCCTCCTCTCAATTTCCCTATTTCTGTTAAGGACGCTACCATCTTTCCAGTGAGGTTTGCAAGATGGCCTGGATGGATGGCTACAAAGGACTGGTACAACTATAACTGCACAGTGGTATCTCCCCATGTTTCAGCTTTTCTCCTAGTACTGAAGTGATTTTGACATTTACTTTAATTAGTCAATGGTTTGTCTACACCTTCATAGATGAGTCATTTTGATTCTTTTGCCTCTCTCACTTCTCAAATCACCTGCAAAGTCTCGTCAACTTTATCTCTAGAGCAACGCTCACATCCATTCCCTCACAGAGCTGCCAACCAAGTTCAGGACTTCAAAAAGTTTTTCATAGTATTCATTACCCCTTATGATATTATTGTAGCTTCCTAATGAGTCCCCAGGCTTCGAGTTTCTTTCCTCCAATCCACTCTCCACAAAGCTAATAGACTGAGACGTCTAAAGCACAGATTTAACCCTGTCACTCCTTTACTCAAGTCTTTATGGTGGTTCCTTATTGTCTCTAGTATAACATACAGACTCCACTTACTTAATTGGGCTCCCATCTATCTTCTCAGTCTTATTTTACCTTAATCTCAATCACTCACTTTCCATTTTATTTGTATCACCCTGGCAGGGATTCTCTGTATACGACATGCCATCTCCTGATGATGTGCCTTTGCACTGACTGGCCCAATGCTGTGATGCACTCCCGCCTCTAAGGCTCTGAGAGGTCCCTTTCAATTCTAAGATTCTATAATTCTTGACATCATTATGCATATGTAAAACACACCATGATATTAAATTTTAGAAAGCTCCAACTTCTTTTATTTGAATGGAGAGAAACAGATCTTAAACATCTTAAGTTTAACAATCCTAATAGCTTTTCAGTTCAAATTATGATAATAATCTTCCAACAAAAGTTACTCACTGGCATCCTTTCTGTTACACCTCCAATCTTAAAATTTAATGTAGATCTCACTGTCTGGGCACCATAATACTTATCACTTGGGACTTTGAGTTCGCCAAAAGTATCATACTCAATCCGGAATGAGTCTTGGCTTGCCTAAGGAAAAAGATTATCAGATATATGGGTTAGAAGACAATATTGTAAATAATAAAATCAACTGTTAGGAGTAAAGACATCACTTTTACAAGTCAGAAAAGGCTTGAAATTACATTTAAATTCTGTCTTGTTCACTCTTACACCTAGTTTACCATTTTGTGAATAATTTCAGAAGTATTTCTTATATTTCAAAGTTCACATTCAAAATATTTTTGTCAAAATAAGAACAAGATGCATAGGCACACTGGAAAGAAAAAAGTCAAAAGGCAGCCTGCCTATCAATTGTGCTTTGACCAATTAACATTATGAAGAGAACTGCCTCTCATTCTACTTTGTCTTTTTCAAAAAAACCCAAACAGGAAAAATTCCCCAGAATTTAAAGAAAAGTGTAGTTGTATATCCCTGAGAGGGAAGTACCATTACTATCCCCATTTGAAGGAAATAAAGAACTGAAGAGAAATCACCGTCTCCCAGAATAAGGACAGAGCTGGGAGTTTTCAAACATGGAGGAAGAGGAAGGGGTGGGAGAAGTGGGTATCCCACAAACTCAACTACACACACACACACATAAAACTCAACAAGGAAATAGGCAGGGAAGGGGGTGGAAGAATAGGGAGGGTAGAATAGGTGAGGATATAAACATAACAAATTCCAAAGGAGTAAGGTGTATGCATTAAAAAGCAAGGACTGTAGCTGAGGCCAATTAAGTAACTTGCCCAAGGTTGCTCATCTATTACACATCTGAGGCAGGATTTGAACTAAGATCTTCCTGACTTCAAGTCCAGCACTCTATCCACTATGCCACCCCTCTGACTCCAATTACAGAATAAAAATCTGGAATCTAGATATGATACTAGTTTCCTTTCTAGGCAGGAGATTTCAAAAAACTATGTGAAATGTCTGGCTTGCCCATACATGTCTATAGTTAATGTTTATAAATCTGATGATGTGATTCAGTGACATATCAAAGTAACTTTTAATAAGAAAAATAATTTTGCTCCTAGGGCCTGAAAGTTTATGAGCTACACTGAGGCAGCAGGTAAAAGCCTGGGCCTGGAGTCAGGAAGACCTGACTTCAAATCCAGCCTCAGACACTTACTAGATATGTGACTCTCGGCAAGTCACTTAACCCTGCTTGCTGCAGTTTCCTCATCTACAAAACAAGCTGGAGAACGAAATGGCAAACCATTCCAATATCTTTGCCAAGAAAAGCCCAAGTAGAGTCATGAAGAGTTGGACATGACTGAAAAACAACTGAACAACAATTCAATGAAATAGAAGGACTTCAAGCTTTCACAAGGACAAGAAAAGAATTAAATAAAAAATCTGACCTTCAACACAAGACCCAAGAAAGCCTTAAAGAGGAAAAGAAAATGTAAGGGATTCAATAGAACTAAACTATTTACATCCCTACATGGAAGACGATACTTATAATTCTTAAAAATGTACCATTAATAGTGCAGCTAGAAGGAACATAAATAGACAGAGGGCACAAGTATAAGGCAAATTTGAGAGAATGACATAAAAATAATTAAGGGATGAGAAAGAGGAGTACACTGGGAAACTAACTAGGTACAGACCAACATCTTACACCATATACTAAGATAAGGTCAAAATGGGTACATGATTTAGACATTAAGGGTGACACCATAAGCAAATTAAAAGAGCAAGGAAGAATCTACCTGTCAGATCTATAGAGAAGGGAAGAACTCATGACCAAGCAAAATACAGAGAACATTACAAAATGTAAAATAATTTTGATTTTATTAAATTAAAAAGCTTTTGCACAAACAAAACCAATGCAACCAATATTAGAAGGAAAGCAGAAAGTTGGGAAACAATCTTTACAGCAAGTGTCTCTGATAAAGGCCTAATTTCTCAAATATAGAGAACTGAGTCACATTCATAAGAATACAAGCCATTCCCAAATTGATAAATGGTCAAAGGACATGAACAGGAAGCTTTCCGATGAAGAAATCAAAGCTATATAGAAGCACATGAAGAAGTGCTCTAAATCACTTTTCATTAGAAAAATGAGAATTAAAACTACTCTGAGGTACCACCTCACAACTATCAAATTGGCTAATATGACAAAAAAGGAAAATGTAAATGTTGGAGAGAATGTGGGAAAATTGGGACACTAATGTGTGGTTGGTAGGGCTGTGAACTGATCTAGTCATTCTGGAGAGCAATTTGAAACGATGCCTAAAGGGCAACCAAACTGTGCATACCCTTTGATCTAGCAATACTACTACTAGGTCTGCATCTCAAAGTGATTATAAAAAAAGGAAAAGTACCTAAATGTGCAAATATTTATAGCAGCCCTTTTCATGGTGGCAAAATACTAGAAATTGAGGGGATGTCCATAAATTGGGAAAATGGACCACCAAGTGGTATATGAGTGTAATGGAATACTATAGTGCAATGAGAAATGATGAGCAGGCAGATTTCTAAAAAAACCTGGAAAGACTTGTAAGAACTGATGCAAACTGAAATGAGCAGAACCAGTAAAGCATTGTATACAACACCAACAACACCGTGTGATGATCAACTATGAATGACTTAGCTCCTCTCAGCAAAACAATCATCCAAGATGAGTACAAAGGACTCACAACGGAAAATGCTATTCACATCCAGATAATGAACTGATAGACTCTGAAAGCAGATCGAAGCATACTTTTTTCACTTACATTATTCTTTTTCATGATTTACTTTTGATCTGTTTTTTCCTTCACAACTGTGACTAATATGGAAATGCTTTACATGATAGCACATGTATAGCCTATATCAAACTGTCTACCATTTCAAGAATAGGTAAAGGGAGGGAGAGAGAAATATTTGGAACTCAAAATCTTGTAAAAATGACTGCTAAAAACTGCCTTGACACGTAATTGGGAAAAAACAAAATACTATTAAAAAAATGTTACAACAGATGCAATGCAGAAGTAGATATAAGAATCCAGCTGTTTTATATTACACTAGACAATTTGCAAAAATATATGAAATACCAGTCTTCTTCTTAAATTTTTGTTTTAAAAAGTTATTTTTCATAAAAATATTTTGTTACCATAAAAGGGGTTTATTATGTTTATGAATATTTTTAAATGATCAGTTTTAATTTCTATTATGGTAAATATCAGTAGATATAATCCATATAAACAAAAGCCCTTTGGGATCTTCAATAATTTTAAAAGTATAAAGGGGTCCTGAGATCAAAAGGTCTGACAACTGCTAAACTGGAACATTGGTCTAATGTTGTTTTATTATACATAATTTTATATTGGTCTAAATTGAGTACTTTGGGGTTCAACAGCATTTACATACTTTAATGCAAAATGGGATCTGGACAGATAGCACAATTCAAACACACACACATATGCATATATTTTCCAAATTCAAAATTGGGGAAATTTAGTGTTTTCTGAATACTTGAACACCCATAAAAATCCTAGGCATATAAAATATAAAAAAGAAAGACATCAACTAGATAATTTCTAAGATCCTTTCCAGCTTTAAAAAGTTCTATGCTTCTTAAAGCAAATAACACTGTCATCAAAATTATTAGATGTGGACTTTATGCCTAAAAAAAAAAGGAATCACAAAAAAAAAATCTGGATAATATGAATCATTACAAAGGAAACCCTAGTAATAATTCATCTTTATCACTTGTATAATGCTTTATAGTTTACAAAGTTCAAGTATTATCCTCATTTTACTAATGATGAAATGAGTTCGGAGAGGTTAAGAGGCTATGGGAACAGCTTGTAAGCAGCAGTTAGGAAATAAACACAAGTAATACTTCTGTGGGTCAGACATTATTGATTTTAAACTGGTAACTTGTTTACCTACTAGGTAAGAGTCTTTATAACAAGAGTAGGGAGAAAGTCAACAAGTTTTCTTCATTTAAGGTCTGTTAATAACAGCACACTCGAGAATAGGGGAGTCCTTAAATCCTTCAGTTACTTATCCAGGTAATCACTCTCCTGGTTCTACTCAAAACTAGTAGGAAATAGGCCAAGATGGACTTTAATATTCTTAAGTCACAGAGATTGAGTTTAAATTGGTTCTATTAATTATTACCTGTGTGGCTGGGCAAGTTGCAACAACTCTGGGTTTCAGTTTTCCTCAGCTATAAAAAAAGAGGGTTAAACTAGATGACCTCCAAGTAGAGATCTAGCTTTATGTCTGATCCATAAATGCAATGGGCTTGAAAGCTAATGAGAGGTGAGACTGTAGAACAGTGAACTAGAAAAAACAGCCCAGTGCATTCTATCACAAATGATGCCACCAAGTCACAGAGAAAAAAGCAATTTCAACAGATTCTCACACATACTTTTTAAAAAATGTTATTTGTTTATTTATTTTATATTTACTTCCATAAGATTTTGAGTTCTAAATTTCTCCCATTCCTCAAGACCGCACGCAATCTGATATAGACTCTACATATACATTTATATTAAACATATTTTCACATTAGTTATGTTGTAAAGAATTAGAACCAATGGGAGAAACCATGAGAAAGAAGAAACCAAACAAAACAAAAAAAAGAAAAGGAGAGCAAATAGTATGCTTCCATCTGTATTCTGACTCCACAGTCCTTTTTCTGATTATCACACACACTTCTTTAATGAAACATCCCAGAAAATATAGATGCTGTTAGAGTCGGTCAGTCAACAAGCACTTATGCCTCTATGTTCCAGGCACTGTGCTAAGTAAATGTTGGGATACAAAGAAAGGCAAAAGACAGTCCTGGCTCTCAGGGAGCAAATAACATAAAATTTTTTATATGCACCTGAGATTGCATACAATATCAACATTCTTTTGATAAATATTTTGGTTTTTTTAAGGCTATATTGTCAATATTTTAAATTATAAATGAAGAAACTAAAAAAAAATGAAAAGGACTCATTGAAACAAATCAGTAGTAGCTATTGCTTAGACTTGGAACTTTAAACTCCTCTTTCATTGAATTTTCTTCCCAGTAATAACAGCTTTTACAGTTATATAAAACTTCAAAACTACAAAACATTTTACATGATCTCATGTATAAAAACAACACTATCATGACATCACCACTATGAATTACAACTAGTTCTTTCAAGCAGTCAAAATTATTGTAATCAAGTTCCTTTAAAGTCAGTAATACTGTGAAAGTCATGACAGGAGCCAGTATTTATGTAGCACTTTAAGGTCTGTAAAGCACTTTGCAAATATTACCTCAATTGAGTTTCACAACCACCTTGGGAGGTAAATACTATTATTATACCTATTTTGCAGATGAGGAAACCAAGGCACAGAGGTTAAGTGACTCGCCCAGAATCACACAGTGAATGAGTATATGAGGCCATATGTGAACTCCAGTCTTCCTGACTCCAAGTCCAGTACTCTGGGCCACAAAATACTTTTATTCTACATATGCTGGGCTTTAAACCCAGGTCACAGCATGTGGGGCTGGGGTGGGGGTGGGGGAGGTGTTTTTTGGGGATTTTTTTGCCTCCTCCATCAGATCAGAAAAATAGAGGGCACCAAATAATGATAATATCATCACACACTTGTTCCCTAAAGGCCCATGCTGCAACCCAGGAGCTCTGACTCAAGCTCCCAGGTCCAGGTCTTGGAAAGACACTTCCTGGTAGGTCACTTAGCAACCCTGGGCTGTAGAAACCAGAACCCTAAGCACCACCACATATTGTTGTGCATCATCCAGATAAAATCTCAGGTTTTTCAGGGAGAAGGATAGAGATGTGTGCAAGAATGGGCAAGAAAGGGAAAACCCCAAGAGCCTAGCAGTAAGTCTAAAATAATAACAATATAAATGGCTAGCATTTACATAGGATTGCAAAGTACTTTACAAATATTATCTCATTTGATTCTCACAACACCTCTGGGAAGTAGGTGCTATTATCATTACTATAACTGTCCCCATTTTACAGATGAGGAAATCAGGAAGGACAGAGCAGCGCGAGGATCTGTGTGCACCGACGAGCCCTACACTACAGCGCATGCGCACACACTCCCCGCTCCTAAGGCCCCTGGGACCATGCACCGGAAGGTGTCGGAGAAAAAACCCCACCATCCTCAACCCTGGTCGTGAGAAGGGAACGCAGAGTGCAACCTAACCTTCTCCCCTAGCTCGTAGCCCCGACTTCAGGCCTCCGGCCTGGCCTGTCCTGGCCCGGCTCAGCCAATGGGTCGGGGGAGAGGCTGAAGGTCACTGCGGGCTAACCCCGGGGACGGCAGCGGGAACAGAAAAGCAGCAGACGACCCTCACCATTCGAACGGCGATCGGAGGCCGCTGCAGGGCGCAGGCGGCGCACGCGGGGCCTGGAGGAGAGGGCTGCAAAAGCCTGCTAGGCAGGAGGAAGATCCGGAGTGAACGGTACATGGTGCCTGGCGCGCTAAGGGACGATTTCAGGGAACCTGGACCACGCCTCCCCATCGGCAGTCTTACCCCGCCCACGTCGCCTCTCTTCTTCTTCTCACCCAATACGGAACCCCGTTCCAGGCCCGTGAGGCGGGACTAATTCTTATTGACCAATTAAAAGAGAGGGTGGGTTTAGTGGCGGTTTCCCCATCCCTCCTCTAATTTGCGTCTGGAGTAGCCCTAGGAATTGTGGGAGTTGGAAGAAGTAGTTTTGGAGAGGAGAGAGGAAGGGAGGAGAGAGTCATGTTTTAGCCAGAAGTGGAGCTCTAGGAGTAGTGCCAGTCATTCAGGAAATTTGTTCAGTTCATTGCTTTTTTTACTGGATTTTATCTATGACTTTTTTCTTTTTTCCTTTTTATTTTCCTCTTAAGAAAAAGGATGCTTTTATGAGAGTGGGGGGGAAACTGTCTTTGACCTTTGCATCCCCAGGGTTTAGCACAGTGTCTGGCTTAATGCTTAATGAATGTTTATTGATTGACCGGAAGTTAATGAAAATGCCTTGAAACTTTTAAATTATGCTCGTGGTTGGGAATGCTGGAAAACAGAAACCTACCTAACATTGCCTTTTTGAAGAAGACCATTTTGTCCTGGCCCCTGATCAGGCCTGACCGCCACTGGGAAATAGAGGAAACCTGTATTTATCTTCATGCTGTTTACAGGAGGCAGACCTGAAGAACAAGCTCCCAGTGCACAGTACAGCTAAAATTCCAACTTCTTCCAGAAGTACAGGACTTTATTTTAACTAAAGAACCTTCCTTCCAACACCATAACCTCAGAATCATCTCTTTTCCCATTCCCCTCCCCAATGCACATCCAACAAGGGTCCAGGACACCCTTGGTTTATTCTCATAATACCATTAGCCTCTCAGTGTTCTAGGCAACTCAGCAGAGGAGTTGCTGATGCATCTGGTACCTGTGTATGTACTTTAAATATATCTGGTAGAAGTATATATGGTATATATGATGTATAGATGTATATATACATGTGTATGTGTATATGTATGTGTATATGGATAGATAGATAGATAGACAGATAGATATGAAATCACAAGGATATTGGAGAAGTAGAATCTTTTGTCTTCCTGGTCTTGCCTTTTGACTGTCTTATCTTAACCAGTCCAAATACTTTGCCATTCCTGTGAGCTTCTAAGGTATAATTCCCCTTTTGTTGATCTCCGTTGAAATTGTTTATGTCTCAGCTCCAAGAATTTTTCTCGTCAACAACTTTTCTTGACGTAAAATGTTTGAAAAAATAACAAGGCTGGACAGCCACATCTACCAAGATCAGGTTCAAAACTAACCTTAGGTATGGGCCAGCTGTTAATACTCCATTAACAGCCTTTTTTCCTTGTTGTTGAGTTCTGCACTTCAGCCCTATGAACAAAGGATTATAGAATTTAAAAGCTAGAAGGAATTTTAGAGTTGGGTTCTCCAAACTTTTTTGGTCAAGTACCCCTATAAGCAAGAGGTTTTTGAGTATGTGACCGCAATATCTACTACTATACTAACAATTATGTACATTATGAAGCACACAAAAATAGAATTTAAAAGTATAAGAAATATTTTGAAAGTAATGATGCAAAAGCCTTTTTTAATCTTACTAAAATATTGTTTATGATGATATTTTGAGTGAATACAATGTGACAGAAAATTCTTTCCTTCTGCACTCTAACCCTTAGATCTACTCCCCACACATACACTTCCAGTGGTGGTAAGCCACTTCTCAGGAAGCCGACATCTTGATGCCTAACCTCCTGTGTCTTGTCAGTGGTCCACTAGCTGCATCCATAGGTGTCCTTTCCATACATCCTGCAGCTGAACTCTCCTATGTGTGTAGTCTTCCCAAATTAGAGAGCAGAGACTGCCTTTTTGAATTTGTATCACTAATTCTTAGCACAGTGCTTGACATATAGTGAGCACTTAATATATACTTTTTTATTCATTCATTACTTTTTAAAATCTTGATTTAATTCTTTGTGGTACAGCTATCCAAAGGTCTGATTCAAAGTTCAATTTATTTTTATTTTTGATCTTATTGGTTAATAATAGTTGAAAAACATATCTTACAAAAGATACACAGATCTTTGGAATAAGTGCACTTACCAAATCACGATATTCATTTTTCCATCCCACTATGTTAAGGTTTTTGTTGTAAATTTGTTGTAAATTTCCTTCTTCCCTGATATGTATCAGTTGTTCCTATAAACTTAAGCAGGTGTTGCATTTTTATATTTTTAACAAATAGGTTCAAAACCCACCAAAATTCTTCATTTGGAACATTATTAAATAGATTAAAATATATGTTTACAAGTTCTGTAAGTGTACAAATATGAGTTATTATATGTGACAAACAACATTGTTTTCATCAACACAGAGAGTGGAGATTAAAAACCCAGGAGGAGAAGGTACTAACTGTCAGATGCTATAGAGAGGTCAAGAAGTATTAGAAGTGAGAAAAGGCCTTGAGATTTGGCAATAAAGATGCCACTGTTAACTTGAAGACTGGGTCATGTAAGTATGTTTGTAGGCTGAGGGAAAAGAGCCAATAGACAGGAGTGATTGGAGATGAATGACAGAGAGAGGATACTTAATGGAGCAAGATACTTGAGGAAGCCAGAGGATCAAGAATAGTGTAAAAAGATAACAAGTAGTAGCAATCCATTTTCCTCTGAGAATAGAGGGAAAGAGCAGAAAATAGACTGTAAGATATTTTATTTAGGAAGAAAACTGAGGGAGCTTCCATAAAATGAGTCTCAAACTTCTTTGTGAGTTAAGAAGCAGGATCATTTGCTGTGAGTTTTCAAGGCAAGGGTGTGATTAGGAGCGTGAGGAGAGAAAAACAAATTTAGAATGGTTGTTATGGGATAGAAAGCCAGCAAGTGTTAAATAGAAGGATAATCAAGCAGTAGTTTGTAGTTTCTTGTAGTGCTTAGCACACTTGTAGTGCTTATTGTGTAGTGAGGGAAGGAGATTGTTTCAATGCTTATGTTTTTCCATGTTCAGAGGAGGTACTGTCAAATCATTTATCCTATCTCAGACAGAAAGGGAACACCAAAACTTTAGCCCTGGAAATAAGTAAGACACCGTGCAGATGGTTTGGAGCCAAACAAATAATCCTGGTCATTGGACTGGCCAAGTGACATGAAGAGATACATGAAGGCAGGAAGTGGATTAGTTTGGAATGTGGTGATTTAAAATAGACGTATGTAAAGCTGAAAACTTTAGAGAGCACCTGTTACTGTCCACGTCTGTGCTGATAACCTATTTCAAACATTTCAGATTAATGTAATAAGTGCATCAATAAACTTACTTTGATGTCCAGGTTATTTCTGGATCTTTCCTTTTTACCTGTGGGAGTAGATGAACTCTAGAGAGCTCCAGAAATCTTGGTTGAAATAGCTAATACCATGACCTTCTAGGTAGTTAGGAATTAGCTTACTACATTGCAATATTGAGTCTTTTGACTTCATCAGTTGACATCATTATTTAATGTTTAACAGTTTTGGAGTGTAGTGAACCCTGTCAGACACAGCTATCTTTTATTGACATGTGGTAATGATATGATTGACTCTTAGGGTTACTCCCCCTCTTTTTTTTTTAAAGAAGCAAGACATTTTTAGATAAAATACTGAGTTCATCAATTGTATAAAAGATTTTGATGAATATATGCTGAATTTTATCCTATTCATCTTAATTATAATGTAGATATGGAATTTATGTATCTAGCTTACTATATCTCCAGCTATCCCCTGAAGTAATTCTCTGGGATTCCAATATTCATGTTGATGATATCTCTCTTGAAATTCCTACATTTCAACTTGGATTATATCCTTCTTCAACCTATTTTAGCACACACTCTCATGGTTACATTTCATGCTTCACCCTCTCTTGGAATTGTGTTACTTATAAAATCTATTCTTCTTCAAAAATGAAGGACGAACAACAACTCTGAAATTCTGTTATCTAACCACGAACTCTTTGTCTTTTTACCTCTTCACCATTAAACCTACTCTTTGCCAGTATTTTAACCTCTGGTCTGTTGAACCATCCCTGTTCTCCCAGTCCATCTCTCCTACTCTGATGTCATTTTTCTCCATACTTGACCTCATGATCAACCACTTTAATGTTTCAGTAGTGACTCCCCTAGAATTTGAAGAATCCTCATCCTTGAGAAACTCCAACTCTCTACCTTACTATCTTATACTTTCCATTCTTACCACAAAACTACTGGACATTATGGGAGAAAGTTATAAAATTAAAGTGAATTCATCTACTATAAATTTGTAACACCTTATTTCATTTAAGCCATCATAATAGCCAGCATTTATATGGTACCTACTATGTGCCAGGTACTGTGTTAAGCACTTTACTAATATCTTATTTGATTCTCATAACTGGCAAGGTCACATTTGGAACTCAGGTCTTCCTGACTCCAGGTCCAGTACTCCATGCACTGCACCACCTCTTCTAGCTGCCTCCAAGATGCCTGTGTGACAATTGCTTCTTTCTACCTTATTGGCTTCCTATCTCAGTCCCCACAATGACAGTTCCAAAACCTTTCTTTTCTCCTTTTGCTCACATATGAACCACCTCCTCTTACATATGATGGTGAAAGAAGACTGAAAATCTGGGTTAAAATCTAGCTCTTCCCCTTACTTACCTGTATGACTTTGGACAAGTTATTTAACTTCAGTTTTTTTTTTTCCTCACCTGTAAGATGACTGGGACTAGATGACCTCTAACGGCAATGTTATATCTTTGACCCTGTGATTTTTTGCTAACAGTTGATGACCTATCCTGAAAAGAATAAGGCTGTCTGACATGGGCTTCCTTAGGCTCCCTTCCTCCATTCTTTAAAGCTCAAGATCACAGTCACTCAATCAAGTACAGTCAGACTATCACTTCCTCATTCCTGGAAATTATGTCTCTTATTGCAGCCCAAGATCACATTTCCTTTTTTAACTTATATACGAAATCTTAAATACTAAAATTTAACTTATATACTAAATCTTATTATTCTATATGTTATGTTATAATATATAGTAAATATATAATTTGGAATATTCTATAATTATAGATTAGAATAGGATGTTCTATTCAATAATGATTATATAATATACTGAATTATATTATATTCTATAATAAAATCAATAGCTGGTATTTATATAATACTTTAAGATTTACCAAGTACTCTACAAAAATTAACCATTTAATCCTCATAACAACCCTATGAAGTGAGAACTCTTACTATTCTCATTTTACAGATAAGATGAGTAAACCAAAGCACAGAAAGGTTGTTTGCTCAGGATCTTATAGCTCGGTGTCTGAGACAAGGTTTGAACTTGGTCTTCCTGACTTCAAGTTCAGTTCTACCAACTTTGCCACCTAGAAGCCTGTGGACTCATTGTGTTTGTAATCCATTAACCGTCCACCTCCCTTCAACTTTCTTTCAGACAAATTTTTATATAACCATTCCTTCCTCATCTTGAATTTGTACATTGTAAAGCTTTACATTTATACCTATTGCATCTCACAATTGGATTCAGTCCAATATTCTCAACTTTTGACTTCTTTTGGGATCCTGATGTCAATCAGTGTGTTTCTTATCCCTACTAGTTGTGTGTCATCTGACAATTTGATAAGGATACTATTTCTGAGTTTATCCAAATCATTGATAAATCATTGATAAAACATTAAGTAGCAAAGAGTCAAGCATAGATCCCAGATGGCACCCGGCCAGAGACCTTCTTCCAAGTTTATATCAAACCATTAATCAATCCATTTGAATCAGGCCATTCAGACTTCTCCAAATTTACCCATTTGTACTGCCATCTAGTCCACATTTTTTCTTCTTTTTCATAAGAATAGCATGGTATAATTTATATAACACTTTCATAAATATGAGTAAACTGTATCTATAGCATTCTTCTGATTTACCAGTTTAGTAAAACTATCAAAAAAAAGAATTAAAGTTATCTGATATGACTTATTCTTGCTGAAGCCTTATTATCCATTCTCTCCTTGTCTCTAACAACAGAAAAGATATTCTTGCCCCTCAGTAAATCTAATCCATCTATCCAGACCCTCCATCCTATTCATTATGTCCTGGACTTTGCTCTAGCATTTTCAGTCTCTCTTCCACTAACTCTTTATTGAGGCCTTGGTTTTTTTTTACATACCAGTCATTTTATACATAAATATGTATGTATGTATGTATGCATGTATATACACATATGCATCTATATATATATATGTTTGTTATGTGTGCATGTATATATTTATATACCCTAGTCTCTCCCCTGGAACCTTCTCTTGTAACAAAAATAAACAGTTAAGTTACACTGATTGACAAAATGCTGCTACTCACATGCTTAGACCTTTCCAATCCTGGGGGAAAAATAAAAGCCTTTCCACAACTTACATTTTTTATCTATTTTTCTGTCTTTTTCTTCCTCTTTATAGCTAAATTTCTTTTTTTATTAATTTATTTTGATTTATCAGTAATCACTTCCATATGCTTTTGAGTTTAAAATTTTTCTCCCCCTTCCTCCCCATCACCCTCCCCAAGAAGGCGCACAATCTGATATAGGCTATACATTTACATTCATATTAAACATATTTTCACATTAGTGATGTTGTAAGCAAAAATTAAAACCAATAGGAGGAACCCTCAGAAAGAGGAAAACAAAATCAACAGAAGAGAAAAAAATAGCAATTCAACTTCCATAGTTCTTTCTTTGGATGTGGATAGCATTTTCCATCACAAGGCCTCTGGAGATGTCTTAGATCCTTGTATTGCCGGGAAGGGTTAAGTTTATCAATATTAGTCATCACACAACGTGGCTGTTATCGTGTACAGTGTTCTCTTGGTTCTGCTCATTTTACTCAGCATCAGACCATACAAGTCCTTCCAGGTTTTTCTGAAGTCAGCCTGTTCATCATTTCTTATAGCACAGTAGTATTCCATCACATTCATATACCACAACTTGCTCAGCCATTCCCCAATTGATGGGCATCCTCTCAATTTCCAATTCTTTGCCACCACAGAAAGAGCTGTATAGCTAAATTTCTTGACCAAGCTGTCTGTACCCACTAACTCTACTCCTCACTATTCGCTGTCTCCTTAACTATCTCCAGGTCTGACAGCATCTGCAGTATTCTGCCCTTGTGGTCCTCTACTTATCTTCTGAGAGAAGCAAAGTGTGTCTTATCCTATGTTCTCTGGAACCAAGATTTATATTTTTCTAGTGTTATTTTCATTTATATTATTGTAGCCATCATGGATATTGTTTGCTTGGTTTTGCTTTTTTCCTTCTGAATCATTTTTTAAGTTTTCCCATGTTCCTTTGAATTTCTCCTACTTGTTTCTTATGGCACTATAATCATTCCATTAATTCATATGTTGGAATTTGTTTAGCCATTTCCTCAATTGATAGCCAACCATTTTCTTTTCAATTTTTTGCTACCAGTGACTACTATATTTTGTGTTATGAAGCATCTTTCTTTCTGTCATTGACCTTCTCGGGGTATATGTTTTATAGTGGAATTTCTGGGTCAAAAGATTTGAACAGGTTAGTGACTTTTCTTGCATAATTCCAAATTATGTTCCAGAAAGTTGTACCAATTCACAACTGACCAGCAATCTATTAGTTCCATTTTTTTCCCCATGTGCTCAGGCTTTTCTACTCTTTGGCAGGGAAAGCCTTTCCACAACCTATACAATCCAGTTATTCTTCTGTCATTTTCTTCTTTATAGCTTAACTTCTTGACCAAGCTGTTTATAGCCAGTGACTCCATTCTTCCCTACTCATTCTCTCCTTAACTCTTTACAATCTTTTCCACTCCCACCACTCTACTGAAACTGCTTTTTTAAAAGTTATCAATGAAATCACAATCAATAAATCCAGTGACCTTTCTTCAGTCTTCATCTTCCTTGACTTCTCTACAAATTGTAACAGTAATGCATAGCAGAGAACAAAAGAAAACTTGCAAGGAAGCAAAGAAAAGATGGACAGCTCTCAGCACAATGTGTAGTATTTATTATATAGGCTTTCTTGAAATGGAAATTTATTGCTTTGTATTTTGAATCTTCTGTTATGTTCTGCTGTGCACATGTCAATGCTTTTTTTTTTCCTTTTCTTATTTTGTATTTAAGTTTGTAATATGTTTCTTTTTCTTTTCTTATTGTGTATTTAAGTGTATAATTATAAATTTTTTTAAAAATTGTGATGGTATTTTGCCACCTGCCCTTGAGATTTTTGACTTTTGTTCCTCCAGATGAATTATTATTTTTTGATCTCTATAAAATAATCCTTTGGTAATTTGATTGGTACAGTACTGAATAAGTAAATTAATTTATATATTGTAATTTTTATTACATTGACTCAGTCTACTCATGAGCAGTTAATATTTCTCCTATTATTTAAATCTGTATTTTTACAAAGAGTGTTTTATACTTGGGTTCATATAGTTCCTAAATGTATCTTGATAGATATACTCCCAAATATTTTATAATTTTCTGTAGTTATTTTGAATAGACTATCTCTTTCTAGTTCTTCTTGCTGAGTTTTATTGGTATTATATAAGAATTTATATACACTTGTTTTATAGCCTGCAACTTTGTTGAATATGTTGTAATGGTATACAATCTTTAATACTTTAATATTTATTTCCAAATATCTATTAAAATTTTTTGTAACAATATTCATTAGGATATTGGTTTATAATTTTATCTATAATATGTCTCTCCTTAGTATAGGTATCAAAACTGTATTTGTATCCTAAAGAGACATTTGAAAGATTATTTCTTTTCCTATTATTGCAAACAGTATTATTTGTACAATTGTCTGTACAATATTGGAATTAATTGTTCTTTGAATGTTTGATAGAATTAATTTATTTTCTAAATATTGTCTTGGCCCTACAATTCCCTGACTTTTTTAAGGTTGTACCAATGGTATGCAAAACAGAGAGGAAGGGTGAGGGCATTCCAAGCTAGAAAAGCTTTAAATATAAATGCTATTCATTAAGCTATTTTGTGGGGAGGGAAAGAAACATTTATTAAGTGCCTACTTTGTGCCAAGCACTGTGCTAAGTGCTTTACAAATATTATCTCTTTTGATCCTCATGCAACACTAGGAAATAGATTCTATTTTACCCCATTTTACAGTTTAGGAAAGTGAAGCAGATGGTGATTAAGTGACTTGCCCATCTAAGTATCTAAGGCCTGATTTGAGCTGAGGCCTTCTGACTTCAGGTCCAATGGTCTTTTTACTGAGCCACTTAGCCGTCTTTAAATAGGGATTCTTGTTGAGGTATAGTGTGAACTAGATGGCTTCTGAGCTTCCTTCCAACTCTGAAATTCTGTGATTCTACAACAGAGATGGCATGCCTGTTATCTGAGGACCCTCCTACCTGAGTTCAGAGAGACTCATCACCAGTTTGGCTACAGAGGATTTGTTTATTTATTCTTAACAACAGGAACCCTTGAAAAATAATGTATGAGTTTTAGAAGGGTGTGGTCAACATTGGCGGAGGGAGTACCTACACCAGGGGTGGGGAACCTGCAGCCTCCAGACCACATGTGGCCCTCTGGGTCCAAAGGGCTGCACTTGAGGATCTAAAGGGCCATGTATTCTCAAAGTCACTGGTTCCCCACCCCTGACCTACACCAAATTAATTATGGTTCCTTCTCACTTTAGATTATGCCTCTACCAAGGTCATCTCCTTCTTTCCCTGGTGTTTTTCTTGGATACTCTTCTTTTGGAGGGACCCAGGTCAGCAATCTTTCATTTCCTGTCCTAGCTATGCTTCTAATTTCTGGGCTTCACACTATGCCCCCTCAGGTGCCTTCATCCTTCCCCCATATCAGGTACCTTCTTCCCATCCTGAAGTATTGAAGAAGAAACTTTGGGATTTATTTTTAGCAGGAGGGTGGAAAGGATATTGGGAGATGGTTGTAAAGAGTGCTTCTTAAAGGAATTTGAGGATTGTTGGTATGAGTTAATCAATCACTGAGCTATGTATTAAGTACCTACAATCTATGGGGTAATGTTGGGAAGAGAAAGAAGTACAAGATGTGGTCCCTATCTCCAATGAGTATATAATGTCACTTAGAGGACAAGACTGTACTTTATATGATTAAGTTTGGACAGAAGGTGCTAGAAGAGTTCAGAGAGGAAACTGTCACTGAAGTTGGAATGACTAGGGAAAGCTTCATGGAAGAAATGAGACTCTAGCTGGACATTGAAGGATGTGTAGGATTTGAATTGGCAAAGAAAAGGAAAGTATTCCAGGCTACTGAAACAATGTGATATGGAGGCATGAATTAACCAGTTATCTTCAGAGAACAATAAAAAGACCAGTATGATAAGAACTCAAATTAAGGAATATTGAAAGCTAAATTGGAAATTAGGTTATCAAGAGATATGAGGAGTCTTGAAGGACATGATAAATTGCATGATGAGCTAAATTCTAATATGGAGGCACCACTGGCATACCATACCCTTAACAACTCTGAGCAAACTGTAGGACCAACATAATATGTGGAAAACAAATTAATTCTGGAATTATAATTGGAATAATTGGAAAACAAGCATTCAAAGAGCAAAGAATTTTAATATTGCACAGACTTTGCAATAATAGGAAAATAAAGTACCTTTCCAATATCTTTCTATGATACAAATATGATCTTAATACCTATACCAGAGGCAAAACAGAGAGAGAATATAAACCAATATCCTAATGAACATTGATGCAAAAATTTTAAATAAATATTTGCAAATAGGTTATAATAACATATTGGAAATAATAGAGGGAGATCCTATAGTTAGGGACATCAGTTCATTTCTCTAATCAAATCAGTCATGAAGTCCAGTAGTATGGTAAAGTAAGAACACTAGATTTAAAGTCAAAGGACCTTGGTTCAAAGCCTGGCTTTTCTAGTCTTCTTTGGTACTGTTTCTTTATCTGTAGGTGTTTTCCTTGGTCAATATGGGCATAACTCTTTTCTTAGAGATTATTGAAATGTGGTTCAGCTTCTTAAGAAAGTAAATTGCTAGCTCCTGATTGGTTTCCAGTGACTGGGTCTTCCCCCCAGGGCTGACTGAGACCCAGGAGCATAGACTCTTTTTATAGGAACTGCCCCTTTGCACTAGCGTATAAAGAAGAATGGTATCCTGCTCTAGATTTTTCTCTTACCCCATTCCCCAAAAGCAACTGATGTCAACTTACGACCTATCTATGGCAGAGGAAGAAATGTTATTACATGTGATTTTTCCAGCTCAAGTGATGGCAGCAACTGGAGCCCTGATAATTTCCCATAGACACAGGATATCTGTACCTGCTCAGAAGTAGAGGTGAAGCAAAAGGGAGGGTCCCTCCATCATAAAGGCCCAGAAGCAGACCCACCCCACGTCTCCATGTACTTGATTGGAATCCTGACTGAGCCTGCTCCAACGCAGTAATAAAACAATTAGAAAAGCAGCTTAGTGTAGAATAAAGCAGTTTGGACATGGACTTAGTAGACCTGGGTTTGAAAACTCTGATTTTTGCTTGTTGTGTGACTGTAGAGGGAAGGAAGGGAAGAAGGAAAGAAGGAATGAAACAAGCATTTATTGAGCACCTACTTTATGCCAGGCATTGTGCTAAACACTCTACAAATGTTATCTCATTTTCTTCTCACAACAACTCTGTGAAGTTGGTGCTTCAATTTTCCATGTGAAGAAACTGAGGAAGACAGAGTATGCATAGGGTCACACGGTAAGTGTCCAAGGCCAGATATACACTTTTCTGAGTCTCAGTTTCCTCACCTGTAAAGTGTGGATATGAAAATAACTTTCTTTCACTGTGTTATTGAGATCAAATATGATAATGTATGTAAAGTGCTTAGCAAACCTGAAAGCTCTTTGTAATTGTCAGCTATTATTAAGGCTGTCCTAAAGTGGAATGAGTTGCCTGGGGAGAAGTAGTTTTCCCTTCTTCGCTAGAGATTTTAAGTGGGGTGCAGTGGATAGAGCACTGGCCCTGGTGTCAGGAGGACCTGAGTTCAAATCCGACCTCTCACACATAACACTCACTAGCGGTGTGACTCTGGGCAAGTCACTTGACCCCGATTGTCTCACAAAAAAAAAAAAGAGAGAGAGAGAGAGAGATTTTAAGTGGGGAAAACCAGAATGTGACTTTGGGGGTATGTTGTAGAGGGAATTCTCATTCAGGTGTAGAATGAACTGTGATTACTTCCAACTCTTTGATTCTTTAAAATCACATCACATATCCTTTTTTTCCCCCCACATATCCTTTTCACTCCCACTGCCACCACCATAGTTCAGTCCCTCATCATCTTTTGTTTGAACTATTGTTGAAGTCCTCCTAACATGTGTGTTTGCTCTTAATGTAATCCTCACAGTACACCAAGCTGACTGTAGCATTCCTCTTTTCAAATAGTGGTACCCTATTGCCAGCTGAGTAAAGTATAATACCCTTAGCCTGGCATTTAAGACAATCTACAGTCTGTCTGACTGTACGCAGCTTGTATACAGACTGTATCCAGGCTGGTCTCATACCAATCTCATCCCTATACTCCCTGTTTTAGTCAAATTATATGACTCTCCTCCACTGCTCCTCACCCTGACCTCTGTTCCACTGCCTTAGCTCATGCCATCCTCTCCTGTGCTTAGCACTGCCTTGACTACTCCCTTTCCCAGGCTATTTCCGTCTCTACCTTTACAATTCTCCCTTTTTTTAAGGCCCAACTTACATGCCACTTCCTTTATAAAAGTTTCCCTGACCTTCCCAGCTGAAAGTGGCTTCTGCTTCCTCGTTGCTTATAGCCCTCATATTATACCCTACCATAAGTTATGGGCCGCTAGGTGGTGCAGTGGATAGAGCACCAGGTCTAGTGTCAGGAAGATCTGAGTTCAAATTTCGCCTCAGACACTTACTAGCTATGTGACCTTGGGCAAGTCACTTAACCCTATTTGCCTCAGTTTCTTCATTTGTAAAATAAGCTGGAGAAGGAAATGGCAAATAACTCCAGTATCTCTGCCAAGATAATCCCAGTTGAGATCATGAAGAGTCAGATACGACTGACAAAAAACATATGTTGTAGTTATTCGCATGCAGCTCCCTCACCCCAACTAGATTATAAGTTCCTTGAGAGCAAGGTCTGTCTTGTTTGATCTTAGTGTTCTCTGGGGCCAAGCACAATTCTTTGCTTAATATTACCAAAAAAGGCACTTAATAAAACTCTGTTGAGTTGAAATTCTGACACCTGTGCAGGTAATTGAAATAAAATTCCTGGGAGTATACCACTAAGGAACCACAAGGCGTCACTATTGAATGACTTTTGACAATCCTGGAACAGGCTACTTTGTAATTTTTTGCATCATCATTAAGTAGTTAAAAAAGAGAAGAGTAATTTCTTAAATTAAAATACAGAACCTGTCACTAACGTCCCACTCTAATGTCTCATTGTGGCATGGCAGAGGCTAATGTTTTGCTTTTTTTTTTTTTTTTTTTTTTAACCACATCAGCTCTCTAAAACTATCCGCTTAGTTGTAGTGGGATTGAGGGCAGACTCCCAGCAAAAATATAGTTTCTTTCAGTACTGATCCATTAAAATAAGATTCAGAATTTCTTTTGTTTTTTTGACTCTGTAATTCTCCTTTGACTCATATCTCACTGAATTGATCTTATGTTTGTATGTGTATCTTGTCTTCCTAACTGAATTATGAAATCCCTAAGGGAAAAAACTTTTGGTCATTATTGTTGTTTGCTAGTAGCATCACTATTATTAATAATTATTTCTATAATTACTATTTCTATAATGACTCTGTGAGAAGCTAGATGACTTGCCAAAGATCATTTAACTAGTTACCAACAGAGCTATAATCTTTGGACCCTCATTTTACTATTTCTTTCCCACTCCACCCTAATTGTTTAATATAAACCTTTTTTTTTCTTAAATCAAACTGTAATCTATTTCAATAATTTTCTGATTTTAAAAAATGGTGATAACTTTTTTATACTGTGTGTGGTGATGTGTCAGAAGTTTTTAGATGTATTCACCTTCAGACTCACTGGTGTATTTACCTTTGTAATTTATGTTGTGTCGGTCTTTGTAGTTCTAAGACATTTGAACTGATTATAATAATAATTATCATTTATATAGAATTTTAATATTTGAGAAGTGATTTATACTTCTTATCTCATTTGATCCTCTGTACAAACCTATGAGGTAAGTAATATTATTATTTCTATTTCACAGAAGAAAAAACTGAGGCCAACAGGTTAATAGCACCTAAATCCATGCATGCGGGGTTGAAAAATGACTGTTATCATGGGGGAGGTGAGAGGAAATGAGTGAACCTTACTCTCATCCGATTTGGCTTAAGGAGGGAATAACATACACACTCAGTTGGGTGTGGAAACCTTTCTTACCCTACAGAAAAGTAGGGGGGAAGGGGATAAGAGGGGTGGGGGGGAATGGGGGTGGGAGGGAAGGGTGATAGAAGGGAGGGCAGATTGGAGGAGGGGGTAATCAGAAGCAAACACTTTTGAGGAGGGACAGGGTGAAAGGAGAAAATAGAATAAACAGGGGGCGGGATAGGAAGGAGGGATATATGGTTAGTCTTTCACAACATGACTATTATGGAAGTGTTTTACATAATTACACATGTATAACCTATATCGAATTGCTTGCCTTCTCAATGAGGGTGGGTGGGGAGAGAGGAAGAGAGAGAATTTGGAACTCAAAGTTTTAAAAACAAACGTTGAAAATCGTTTTTATATGTTACTGGGAAATAAGATACACAGGCAATGAGATATAGAAATCTATCTTACCCAAAGGAAAATAGAAGGGGAAGGAGGTTAGAGAAGGTGGGGGGGAAGGTAGAAGGGAGGGCAGATTAGGGGAAGGGGTATTCAGAATACATGATGTCCTGGGGTGGGAGGAGGGACAAGATGGGGAGAAAATTTGAAACTCAAAATCTTGTGGAAGTATATGTTGAAAACTAAAAATAAATAAATCCAAGTTAAAGAAAAAAGAAAAATGATTGTTATAAATTGTAATTGCTTAAATACTTATATAAGGAGGATAGCACATGAAAACTTATTGAAGAAAGAGAACTACCATGCTGGGCTCCCAACGAAGAAAACTAATTCACTATTTAAGCTTTTGTGTGTTAAACTTCATTTGAAAGTTCCTCAGTAAGTTAGAATTAAATAAAATCATGAATAAAATTGAAACTAAGAAAATTTCCTTTTAGAAAAACCATTATCACATGGTTCTGTATTAAAAATATGTGCATTACAAATCTGTTATGGGAAGTCAACTTTTATGTAAGTTTAAAAATTTTGAGCTTTATTTAGTTGAGTTAGTAAGGCATTTCCTTGTTTCCTGAGATAGAGTGATTCTGGATGGGGAAATTATAGAGTTAAACACTATCGGGTTAGTTCAAGGGACATTAGTGCTTGACAGGAAGCCAATTTAACCTGAGTTTAGAACTGGTGGTAAAATGCTTCAAGGCTCTCAGTCATATAAAGACTGAGGAAACGAGTGAGTAGGAAAAACAGTCTCCCTGTTGAATGAAAGTGAGATTCAGGAATCACTGTGAAAAATACTTCTGTGATTATGGATTCAACTAACAGCAAAAAGAAGAAAGTAGTTGTCATTGGTGGTGGATTGGTAAGATTTTAGATCTATTTGTATGTTTTACTTTTTATGCCTTTTTATTATTATCATCATCATTACTATTGCACACTTATAGAAACCAGCAATTTTCTGTTGAGGTAGTTTATTTTATAGGTTTAAGTGGTACTAGTTTTGATTTTGACCTACTGGGAAATAATGCATTATTGTATAATACTTTTATTTAAAGATGATCTCCTTTTTTCTCTCTTCTTTGACATTTTGGTTTAGAATTCCCTTAAGACCTTAGCCTGTATTTCCTTTTGTTTTTGGCAATTAATACTACAGAACATATAATTTTTGCCTTAAATTTTATTTTCCATATGGATTTAGGGGCTATGCGTATGTGGTATTACAAATTATTCCATTTAAAACTAAAAATAACTCAATACCATAATGGTATCTATGCAAAATTTTCAGATTGACCAATCTCAATCAACTAATAAACCACAAAAACTTTATCTTTAAAAAATAAAATTAGATGATTGTTAGGCAAAACTGATTGGCATATTCATTCAAAATACTTGAACTTCTCATGTGTAGGAACACAGTTTATACCTTCTAAATTAATAAACTGACTCATTCAACTCAAAATATGCAGTGGGAGCCAAACAGGGGGAAAAAACTTTAAATTTTTTTTTAAATTTGAAATAAGTCCTTGTGAAATAAGCTCATCCAATTAAGTACATTGGAACTTCTCTTTCTAATATTAGTCTGAGTTCCTATCACTATACCTTGCTCATTATAGGCACTTACTAAATGTTTTTTGAATGAATCAGACAGTACTATAAGAAAACTTGATCTTTCAACAATGACCTCTCCTCTGGGACTTCACAGAGCACCTTGTTTTTCATCTGTCTAGTGCACTTATCAAATTTGAGGATTATAGTATTATCGTTATCCAGGTTTGTGTCTTACACTCCTACTAGACTGTGATAATTGTGTTTTATTTAAATTTTGTATTTGCTGCCCCCCAAAACCCTACCCCATCTCCAAACACAGGCCTTTTGTAGATTCTATTGCTATTGTTCAGTCGTGTCTGACTCTGCATGACCCCATTACAGAATTTTCTTAGCAAAGATACTGGAGTGATTTGCCATTTCCTTCTCCAGTGGATTAAGGCAAATAGTACTTACGTGACATGGCTAGGGTCACACAGCTAATAAGTGTCTGAGGCCAGATTTTAACTCTTCCTGACTCTAGGCCCAGCACTGTATCCACTGAGCCACCTAAATCTTTGTTGAATGAGTGTATGAATGAATTATAGATGAAAGAAATATTATGGTGTTATAAACTATTGAAGTTATAACAACAGAGTTCATAACTATTTATTGGGAGGCCCTTGGACATACATAATAAGCATTGAACACACATTTCTTTCCTTTCAAAGTTTATAAATCCCCTGTGAATTGCTCTGTCTCGTTTGGTTACTAAAATACTGGTTGGTTTCCTTGCCTCAGTTCTTTCCCTACCTCAGTCCAGTCTCCACTGAGCTGTCAAAGTGATCTTCCTGAAGCATAAGTCTGAACATACCACTCGCCCCCCCACCCCCACCCCATTCCATTCAATCAACTCAAGTGGTTCCCTATTGCCTCTATTTGGCTTTTAAAGTCCTCCATAACCTGTTCGCTTTCTACCTTTCCAGTCTAATTACATCTTGCACTCCCCACTCTCCACTTTCCACTGTACTCAGCAATCCAGTGGTGCTGGCCTCCTTGCTGTCTTTTCCACATGACACTCGATCTCTTTACTTGGCATTTTCATTTACTGTGCCCCATCCCTGGAACGCTTTCCCTCCTCATCTCCATGTCATAGCTTCCCTGGTTTCCTTTAAGTCTCAGCTAAAGTCCCATCTTCTGCAAAAAAGTCCCTTAATGCTAGTGCCTTTCCTGATTATCTCTGGTTTATTCTATATATATCTTGTTTCTATATAGTTATTTGCATGTTGTCCGTTAAAGTCTATTAGACCTTCATTAGTTTGTAAGAGCCTTGAAAGCAAGGACTATCTTTTGCCTTACCTTGTATTCCAATGCTTATCACAGTGCCTGGCACGTAGTAGGTGCTTAACAAATGCTAGTTGACTTACTGACTCAGGAGAGAGAAAGATCACTCCAGGCTCAAAGAAAATGGGCAAGGCTTTATGGAAGTGGTAGCATATGGGATGAATCTAGAGGAATGGTTAGTATCATTAACTCTGATGATCATAAAGAATTAAAAAGAAATTACCATTATTTTCTTTTGATTTAGATTTGGAAGATGACCTTTTAAGGCCAAGTAACACTCTCCTAGATAGAGTGAAATCATTAGTGGTGACCCCACAGTGTCCCATAAAGCTAGTGCTGTGTTGATCCAACTCTCTAGTGGCTTGGACATTATCCTGTATTTTGTTTTTCCAAGTTAAATAAGAGGAAAAATGTAGCTGATTGCATCTACAATTCTTCACCTAGGGTCTGACCCCAGGAGTCTAACTTGTGGTCTTAACTGAGGACAGATTTCAGGGACTAATTTCATAAATTAGGGTGAGAAGAAAAATTACATTATTATTTTCAGTAACGTCTAACTGAATCTTAGTATTTCCTTTAATAATGAGTGTAGGTAGAACTGTAGTATTTGGCACCACTAGACTACCAAAGGGGTCTATGACACAAAAAAATTAAGAACTCCAGTCTAGAAATTCAGCTTAGTCATTTGATACCTTAGGAATTTGCCCTGTTTTTTTTTTTTTAAACTTGATAGTTAACAGCCTTGAAAGAGCAGGAGAATTAAGGGAATCATATCTTTTAGGTATATTGAAATGCTGTGTGTGTGTGTGTGTGTGTGTGTGTGTATGTGTACGTGTAGGTGTTGTTTTCCATTGTAACAAAAGATGCTGCTACTACAAATGATTACTGTCAGTATGAGGATCTCCTGGAAAGATCGATGAATGATCAAGAATCCAAAGGTTGACCTTTGAATCACAGTTGAAGCTGTTCAAACTCTATTTTTGATGACTGTCTCTTGGATATCTGTAGGAAACCCAAACTCTGCTCAAAAAGACTTTAGCCATCCCTTATCAGATCAACAGATCCACTACTGCTTTTATCTTCTGGGAATTTGCAATTGAATCTCATATTAGTTATAAAGTCATATTTTTTGAATCTTGAAAACATTTTTTCTCTTTCTCTGCTATTTAGACATTACTCTCACTTCACTTTATCATCCTGCAGCTGCAGAAGTGTCTTTTATTTCTTCACACTCATTTAGCTTAGCAGAATTGTTTCGTAAGGATATATCCCTTTAGTGCTGGGAAGCTGGCTACATCAAGTACTACCTCCTACATGAGGCCTGTCCTCAACCTCTCTTTCTTCCCTTGAGTTTTCAATGTTTTTCCCCCTGAAATGATTTTGTATTTACTTGTATATATTTTGTATTGTGTACGTTGCTTACTCTGATTGGATTTGACTTAAGGAGGGAATAACATACATACTCAATTGGGTATGGAAACCTATCTTACCCCCACAGGAAAGTAGAGGGGGAGGGATAAGAGGGGAAAGGGTAATCAGAAGCAAACACTTTTGAGGAGGGACAGGCTGAAAGGAGAGAACAGAATAAATGGGGAGGGCGGCAGGATAGGATGGAGGGAAATATAGTTAGTCTTTCACAACATAACTATTATGGAAGTGTTTTGCATGACTACACATGTATAACTATATTGAATTGCTTGCCTTCCCAATGACAGTGGGTGGGAAGGGAGGAAGGAAGAGAATTTAGAACTCAAAGTTTTAAAAATGAACGTTAAAAATTGTTTTTACATGTAACTGGGAAATAAGATACACAGGCAATGGGGTATAGAAATCTATCTTGCCCTACAGGAAAATAGAAGGGTAAGAGGATAAGAGAAGGGGTGGGGATGATAGAAGGAAGGGCAGATTGGGGTCAGGGTTAATTAGAATGCAGGCTGTCATGGGGTGGGAGGAAGGGAGAGATGGGGAGAAAATTTGGAACTCAAAATCTTATGGAAGTGAATGTTGAAAACTAAAAAATAAATAAAAACTTTAAAAAAAAGAAATGTGTGAAGCTACAAGTGAGACTGTAACATATGATTTGACAAAATTCACCCCCACTTCCACCCTGATTTATGTCTGCCAAATCAGAAAAATTGCATAGATTTTGCATGGTTCACAATAATTAGTTCACACTGACATTATGATGTTAATGAACTTTACAATTAGAAATGTACGGGCCACTCATAATCACCACCTGCTGCTCATGCTATTTTTTGCACATGACAACTAGCATACAATCTATGGGCACAGCTATTGATATAAATGATTCAAGTGAGTAGGCACACAATTTTGTAGGTAATTAACATATGAATGAATGAAAAAACAATTATTAAGTTCTTACTATGTGCTAACTGTGCTAAATACTGGGGATTCAGATGCAAAAGTGAGATAGTCCTTGTCCTCAAGAAACTAGCATTCTACCAGCATGAGAATAATTAGTAAGGGTTTTTTGGTCTGGGGACACTGGGGTGTTGAATGAATGAATAAATAGAGTATTTAGCTATGTGGAACAACAGGCCATTCTTTTCAGAGAGTGTTGATTTGAATATAATTCTTGGGACAAGAGGTGGAAAGGGGTGGGAATCAGGGGAGATGAGGGGCCTCCCTCCTCGGTATGATAAATATGAATGGACAGGGTGGAAAACAGCTGAGTTGAAGATGAAGATTTGTGGCCCCAGGTATTTCAAAGTTGAGACTTGGCCCCTCAGGGACTTGGTCTGTGGAGGTCCAGTTTGGAAGTTTTAGCAGCAGCAGTAGCAGGTCAGAAAATGGATGGGGTAAGATGAGAACATACAGTCCCAAGGAGTGCAGAACTGAATGGCTTAGCTGTTCCAAAGGCATAGATGGTGCCTGAAGGTTTCATTTGGGAAGAGAAGCAGCAGCTGTTGCAGCAGGGCTATTTTCTCCATCATTTGTAGTTCTCGATCTTGAGTGACTTAGGTATCTATTACTTCTTTTTCCAGGATGTGGTAATGTGGTGGTTGGGGGTGATCGCAATAGTAATATATGACATTTTTATGCAGTAGTTCTTTAAGGTTTCTAAAGTGCTTTGCATATATTATCTTGTTTGATTCTCAGAACAATCCTGTAGAGGAGAGGGACCGCAGATTTTATCATCCCTGTTTTACTGATGAGAAAATTGAGGCTCAGAGAGGTTAGATGACTTGCTGATTAAGTAACTAAGTCACACAGTAAGTTTGAAGTGAGGACAGTATTAACCTAACCATTTCTTTTCTTCAGTTTGCTTTCCCCACCTCTCTCTTTTTTTTTTCCTTTTAAGAAGCCAGCTGTACCTTAAGCAAAAAACTTGTGGGTTAATTATATAATGTATCTTTTTCTATGAGAGCCATTTTATATATTAAATTGAACATTAATGGTAAGCCTCAAATGTTTTTTTACAGAAAGTGAAAAGAGGAAATAATTAGAATATTTTAGTCTTCTTGTAATGTTTCACCTGGTCTTTCTTCCTACCCACCATCCCCCAACTTTGGCAACTGAACCCATGGGCTCAGTCATACTTTACCCTAAACTCTGGGAAGAGTCCTGGTCCTGGGATGAGAGGATATAAGGAATAACATGGAAGTAGCTTTCTGACTTAGCGTTATGTTAGCTTTACTGCTTACTCTTTTCTGACTTTGGTCCCCCAGTAATTGGGTTCTTGCTTTGAAACCCAGATGCACAAGGCTCTTGTAAGATATATACATATACATATATATATATATATATATACACACACATATTATATATATACACATATACACACATATATATGTTTCTATATATGTATATGCTCATGTAAGAGAGCTGTGTCCATTTGGGTTATTTAAATGTCTAGATGTGGTTTATAGGTACCATGGGTAGATCTCTGGAATGTGGCCCAGCCCTGTCTGGAGGAGACTATAATTTCTGCCTTGAGGGGGAACAGGAGAAGTGGCTGACACTTGTTACTTTTCTCACCTAACTCCAAGAGAGGGATTGAGCTAGACTTATATTTATCTGCCTACCTCAGACATTTCTAGTCTAGGAGTACAATAGATTCAGAACAAAAGTCACTTCTATGGTCACTCTTAAAGGAGAGAGTACCCCTAGCTTATACTCATCAACTTAGCTTCTTTCCACCAAATATTAGTTGCATCCACAGCACCTAGCACAAATGATGAATAATGGATAAATCAGTTTATCCAAACAAGAAGCAAATAGAAACTGGAGAAGTTATACAGACAAAAATTTACTAGAAAACAGACAAGAGTGAGCAAGTTCTTTTTGTGACATAAGATCTATGTCTGTAAGAGATAGGGCTTATTCTTACCCAAAGCAAAGTTCTCCCTCCATAGACTCAAGGAAGGCAAGTTGGAAATCAGGAATATGCTGAGGAGTCAGATTTCCCTACATGTCTTCAGCTTCCAAAGTCTTTCCTTCTCCTCTCCTCAGTCCAACCACACATTTTTCCATAAAGGTCTAACACTAATTCCATATACACTTGGCATTCTTTCTGCCAGTTCAGAGTCATTTCTCCTGCATATGCAACTGCGTGCATAATGCCCTAGGCTTGGTCAGAAGCCCAGTTAAACGTTGTACACAAGTCCTCCCAAAAGTGCATTTCCTATCCCTAAGCCCTTGTGACTCATATTGTCATGACTATGACTGTGCTCCTGATATATGTTGCCAGAATTCCCCAGTACTTCCCATGCTAGGCCTCCACCAGTTGCTAGCTGCTTAGATTTCTTGTCATCTCATTCCTTGCCCCTGTGTGGAACTTATTATCTTTTTTTTAATCTTGGTGATCAACTGTCTTTTACTCTACACACTGGTATTCCCATACATAGAATCATAAGAATGTTAGGCAACATCAGAGCCCATCTCCATCCATTTTCAACAACACTCACAATTACAACCTCTGGTCAAATACCTCAAGTGATAGGGAACCCATTCCCTCTTGAGGCCATCCCCTCCATTTTTGTTTAAAAATCCTTGCTTCTGTTGCTGTCTTATAACTTCTATCCATTACTCGCTCTGCACTCTGAGGCCTAGAAGTGTTAGTCTAACCCTTCTATGTGAGCACTCTTTAAATGTTTGCAAATGGTAATCATGGCATCTCTAAGTCTTCTCTTCTCTAGGCTGGACATCTCCATTTCTCCTTTTTCCCTATAGAATGTTGTTTTAAGTTTCCTTATGATCCTGGTCGTCCTCCTCTAAATTAATTCTAGTGTCTAAGTGTCCTCCCCAATAAGTGAAAGCAAGCACTGAACAAAATATTTAGGCCAGAGTAGACTACAGAGATACATTTACCTTTCTTATTCTCAATGTCAAATTAAGCTCTTCAGGGCCCGCAGTTTGCCATTTTCTGAAAGTTATTAATACTATTCTGTTTTTAACATAAAAAAACAGGTACATTTATAAATTCAAAATTGGATTTAAAAAATTATAGGGATCTGGACTAGACTTCTGATTTTATTAACACAGGGAATTCCATAGGGGTAAAGGGAAACTTTCACTAAAATAAGCTGTCACCTCCATTGCAATTTATAACTGTAGAAAGTTACCTATACCATTGAGAGGTTAAATGATCTGAGCAGAATCGCACAACTAGTCTGTGTTAGAAGTAGAACTTGAACCCTCAAAGCCTTAGCTTTGAGATCAACTCTCTTTCCAGTAGGCTATACTCCCTCTGACACAGTAAGTTAGTATTGATTAGAAATTTAGTGAAATATATAACATACATGTAATGGGGGACTAGAAAGCTCACTTAGCAGAGGTGAGGGTAATGAAACAAGTGATTATGGAGCACCCACTATGTGCTAGAAACTAAGCTAAGCATTTTATAATACTGTCTTACTTGATCCTCACAGCTTCACATACTGTGAAGTAGAAAATATTATTACCCCTATTTTACAGTTGGGGAAACTGAGGCAGAAAGATTAAGTAATTTGCCCAGGGTCACATACCTAGTAAGTATCTGAGGCTAGATTTGAACTCAGGTTTTCTAACTCCAGCCTGATACTCTATCCATTGTAGCACCTATTGAGCTGCCTCTCAGTGTTCTCGGTAACTTTTCTGAGAAGCAAGCACAGAATGATGCAACCCTCCTAATAATATTCAGTGAACCTGCTTCCAAACATGTGTAATAGAGGGCCTTGCTTTCTCCTTGGAGCATGTACAGGTGTTCTATGACTGTCTTTTGCCTGTATACCGTTTGGCAAAGAGGGGCCTTTTGATTGGCTGCTGAGCCAGAACTGAGTATAGATTCCAAAGGCTCCAGTGACTTGAGCTTTAGTTTTGTTTTCCTTCCTGACTACATTTGAGTAACGAGTTTGAACTGCTGTTGGCCTTTATTTGGGAAAGGGGCTTTGGGTCCTTGCTTACTAAGAGCTGCCATGAAGATGGTAGGCATATGGCTTCCTGAGTAAACTCAAGTATGGACTTCTGACCTTTCAAGATCTCATATGGCCCTGCACCAAAGGAAAGAAGATGCAGTAAAATCAGAGAAAAGGAATTTGGAAAGAGTAGATAGGCATTGGATGAAATAAAAAAATGTTGACCAAATAATATTTTTTCTGAATAAAATCAGAGTAACATTCTCATACATAAAGTTATAACAATATAGTAAAAGAGAGAAGAAAGAAAACAGGAAAGAAAGAGAAAAGGAAAGGCAAATTTAGTATATAAATTTACTATTCCACTAGGTAATTTATAAAGTCATAACAAATTTGACACCATTCATTTGTCATTAAATAATGGCTGGTTCACATAAAATCATGATGTCGAACACTTTTTTAAAAAGCTGTATGTTTTTCCATGGTTTAGGATCTCTTTAATTGTCAGAGCCTGAAGAACTCCTGGTTAAACATGAAAGTCCACAGAAATTAAGTCAGTGGGTAGAGTGGGTGCTATCATTAGTAAGGAGGGGAGAAGATAAACTAGAGTTTTGACACACATTCTCAGGTACAGCCACCCAGATGACCTTTGAGGTACCTTTCAACTCCATGATTCAAATGTGTCATAAACAAACAAGGGTCATTACAGAAAGGTCATGAAGTGAGTATGCAGATCTCAGGTCAATAAATGGGTCCAGGGTCAGGGACACAAGGAATTTTCCAGAGTGGCTTAGGAGAAGAGCAAAGAGTTATACTGTGGATGTGACAGTATTTGCTCGTTGCCACACTCCTCACCTGCTCTCTCCATGCCCTGGTCAATCTTTGAATTCATTAAATGGGTAGGCGTACTGCAGCATGTAAAATAACAGTTTAAAACACCCACTGTATAGTAAGACTCACTAATTTTCACTTCTTCACAATCCCTTCTGAACTGTGTTAACCTCTTTTGGGGATGCCATGGGTAAGTAGGGTATTGCATACCAATTGGATAGGATAATATGTCTCAGTATGTTTTCATTAATATAGTATAAGAGCACATTAAGTTTTCTGATTAACTCCTATTGCTTTTGGGCTATGTCATTGCCCTGCCTTAGTTAAGCAGTAGGTAGTACAGTGGACAGAGCATTGGGTCTGGAGTCAGGAAGACATGAGTTCAAATCCTGCCTCAGACACTTACTGTATAACTCTGGGCAAGTCACTTAAACTCAGTTTTCTCAACTGTAAAATGGAAATAATAACAGCACCTATGTCACTGGGCTGTTGTAAAGATCAAATGAAATAATATCTATAAAGAACTAAACACTATGTGTCTGGCACATAGTAGACATTTATATAAATGCTTATTCCCTCCCTTTCTCCCTGCTCAAAAATTTTCAGTGGCTTCCAGAATGTTCCTTTAGAAGATATAAACTCCTCAGCTTGGCATTCAAGGACCACCATAGTTTGGTTCCTACATGCCTTTTGTTGTTTTTCAGTTATTTCAGTCGTGTCTGACTCTTCATGACTCCATTTGGGGTTTTCTTGGCAAAGATACTGGAGTAGTTTGTCATTTCTTTCTCCAGCTCATTTTACAGATGATGAAACTGAGGCAAAGAGGGTTAAGTGACTTGTGCAAGGTCACATAGCTAGTGAGTATCTGAGGCCAGATTTGAACTTGGGAAGATGAGTATTCCTGACTCCCGCCCTGGCCCTTCTATCCACTGCACCACCTACCTGCTTTACAAGTTGATTTAGTAGTACACCTTGGTGGCATAATAGATAGAATGCTAACCTTAAAAAGTCCAGAAGACCTGAGTTCAAATCCTACCTTAGGTACTTACTAGCTGTGTGACCTTGGGCCAGTCACTTACTCTTTTCCTCAGTTTCCTTTGTCTGTAAAATGGGGATAGTAATAGTATTTACTTCATAAAGTTGTGAGACTCAAGCAAGATAACATATGTAAAATAGTTTGCAAACCTTAAAGCACTGTGTAAATGCTAGCTACTATTATTTCTGGAACTTTACATTTCAGTCAAACTGGACTACTAATTGGTCTCTGAATCCATCTCTACATTTCCTGCCTCCATGCATTTACAAAGGCAAATCTCTCATCCTGGAATGCACTATTTCCTCATGTTTGGCTCTCAGAATCCCTGTCTTCTTTCAAGGCTCATTTAAGGAGACACCTTATATGTGAAACCTCCTCTTTTACACCCCTCTTCCACCTACCCCCCATGTTATTAATGTTCTTTTCCTCCTCAGATCATTTCCTTAGATAATATAGTTATCCCTTCCACATCGTGGGGTGTAGGGCATGGCAGCCCCTTGGTGTAGAAAATCTGCATACATTTTTTGGCTCTCCCTTTGTATTAGAGAAGTCTGTCTTTTTTCTTTTTCTTTTATGGGGTGTTTACAGTACCTTATTGTAAAATTTGGGTTAAGTATTTGGTTGTAGGCTCTGTGTTGTCTGTTGACCTTTGTGGGCCACCTTCAGCTTCAGCAAAATTCCCCAAACTTCTCATTTAATTTCTTATACTGACCCAAGATATATTGAAAGTTGTGATGTGGATAACTGTACTCATTTGTGTACATGACTTCATCCCTCCCTGGCCACCTCCATCACATCCTCCCCTTACAGCCTTAGGATTTGTATGTTTTTTGTTTTGTTTGGTTTGGTTTTTTTTTTTTTGGGGGGGGGGTTAGGCAATGGGGTTAAGTGACTTGCCCAGGGTCACACAGCTAGTAAGTGTTATGTGTCTGAGGCTGGATTTGAACTCAGGTCCTCCTAAATTCAGGGCCGGTGCTCTATCCACTGCACCACCTAGCTGCCCCTCGAATTTGTATGTTTTTCAGAGAAACTATACCTGGACCTGTTATCAGTGGAGGTAACTCCTGGTGAGGGTAATCCCTTCACCTATCAATGCCTATCAGTTAATGTTGATAATTAATAGTCTTAGAGAGTTACCTAGTGCATTAAGGGCTTAAATGACTCTTCCAGAGCCCCATGGCCTGTGTTTATCAGAGGTGGGACTTCAGCCTGGGTCATCTTGACTCCAACATCAGCTCTGTATCTAATATGTCACACAGACTCTCAGACTCTGTGCTTTGCACATGCTATGCACTTACTAAATGTATACTGAATTTATTGGATTGAAATCCTCTAAAAACCTCCATCCTTTTTGCGTGAACTACTCTCCATCCTATTCTTGTGCAAGTTTTTTATCCAAGTACAAGACTTTTTAGTTATACTACTTAATTACATTTCGTTAGTTTACTCATTCTAGCCTTTTGATATATTTGTGGAATACTAATCCTGTCAGCAAACCCATTAGCTATCTTTTCCATCTATAAATTAGTAACAATGCCTTGTATATATTTGTATGTCATTGATTAAACTATTGAACAGAATCCGGGCAAGGGCAGAGCCTTGTGTAAACCTTTAAAGACTCTTTCCAGGCCAACATCAATCCATTAGTCTTTGGGTGTGATCATTTAATCTATTACAAATGCTTTGAATCCAGGCTGTTACAGATTTTTGTCCTTGAACAAAAAACTTAACATCTCTGGGCCTAAGTTTCCTCATCTGTAGAATAGAAGTATTGGACTGGGTGTGCTTTAAAGTTTCTTACAATTCTAAATCCTATGATTTAATGAGCTGTGTTTTCATTTTGTGCACATTTCTCCATCCTGTCCATAAGCTGACCACTAAGACCAAAAAGGTAAAAGTCTATGATCTGAAGCAATATAATTTAGTCAAATTCTTTTTTGAAACCAAGGATTTCTGTTATATGTAGATTGGACTCCATAGCTACCTCATGAGACCCCTTCCACCTCCCCATTCTGTGATTCTGCTTTTGCTTATTAGTTTCTATGAGTCATTTGTGTTTTGTGCATTTTTTGTGGGATAAAATAAAGGTTGTCCTGAGAAGGACATTGCTAGCCCAGAGAGTGTCCAGAGGCACGTAAACAGGATGATGAAATAGTGACCACAACTCCGTGTCTTATGAGAAGCAGTTGAAGGAACTGGAAATATTTAACCAGAAGAACAAAAGACTTCACAGGGAGCACGAGACCATTTTTTCAAGTATTTGAAGCCAGGATAAGACTTGTTTGACCCCAGGGTTCAAGAACAGGAGCAGAGGGTGGAAGCTGCATTTGGATAAATTTAGGTTATTTTGTCAGAAAAAAATTTTTTTTAACAATTTGAGCTATACAGAAGTGGACAGGCTGCCTTAAAGACGTGGGGATTTCCCTGTCTTTGGATGTCTCCAAGCAGAGGCAGGATGATCAAGTGGTGATTCTTTTCAAATATTTGTTGAACTAGATTGACAATGATGTTCCTTCCAACTCTCAAATTATGTGATTCTATGATTCTATATCCTTGCTACAGAATTTCCTTATCCTGAAGGTCAGTTACCTCTTAAAAAGGAAAATGGGTTAACCTGGCATAAATTGCCAGGAACCTACATAAATTGCTATATAAATTGCTACATAAATTGCTAAGGAACCTACAGAGAAGCACTGTAGTTTAATGGAAGGAGGGAAACATGCATTTATTAAGCACCTACTATGTGCCAGACATTTTACAAATATTATCTCATTTGATTCTTACAATAACCCTAGGAAGTAAGTGCTATTATTATATCCAGTTTACAGTTGAGGAAATCGAGGTAGACAGAGGTTAAGTGACTTGCTCAGGGTCACACAGTTCATGAGTGTCTGAGGCCAGATTTGACCCCAGATTTGAACCCAGATCTTACTAACTTCAGACCTAGCACTCAATCCCCTGTACCATGTAGCTACCTAATGGAAAGAACATTGGACCTTGAATCAAGGAGGACATGAAATGAATCTTATCAAGTCATTTAACTAAGTCTCACATTTCTCATCTGTAATATGTAGATAGTAATGTTTACGTGACTTAACTCACAGGGTTGCTGTAAAATTCCTCTTTTTGAAAATGTTTGCCTTCCTTCTTGCGTCACATCTCTTACTCTTCACTGTTCCTCAAATGTCATGATAGTGGTTTAATGATCACCACTGTAAGTTCTTTCATTGCCCTACTTTGTGTACCCTACACTCTCATCAGCTCTTATTTGCTATCGTCTTTATGCAGGTAACTTCTGGATCTATGTCCAGCCCTACTCTTTCGTCTAAGCTTCAGCCCCTCATCACCTGTTGGACATTTCAAACTGACTGTCTTAGGTATCTCAAAATCTTTGAAACTGAACTCATTATCTTTCCGCCTCTACCACTGGACAAACCCTGACCTCTTCCAATCTTCCTTATTTCTATGAAGGCGTAATCCCCACTCCCACTGGGAGCAAGAGGCTCTTTGAATCAGATAAATTCCACAGACAAAACATAAAGTGGTGTTTGCTTATTACACGGAAAGACAGTATTAAGCAACTGAATAAAAAACCCAGAACAAACATTGAACTTGACATTAGAAAATTTTAATTTCAGTTCTAGCCCTGACCTCCCTGAGGCTCATTCCTCACTTACAGGGAGGCTAAAAGGAGGATAATCATTGCATTCTCTACCTCACAGAGTTGTTATGAAGAAAACATTTGTAAATAATAAAGCTTGGGGAATTATGATCTAATATTATGATAGCTTGGTGATGGTAGGCAAATGGGGCAAGAGGGAGACCACATACATTCAGCTAAGCTTTTGTTTATATAAGAAGCTCGTAAGTCATGTGGTTATGTCTAGAAAAGTACTTACATGTGAAAATTAAAGATAACAAAACGCAAAATTAGTGGATAATTGTTTGCTTTGCAAAAGTATTCACATATTCCTTTAAAATATTTGTTCATTTATTTAAAATTATTTTCTTTAAAAAAGTCAAAATTACAACCAATTTTTCTGCAACGAATCAATTGGTTCAACTAAACTAACAATAATAACATATTTCTATAATACTTTAGCATTTATAAAATTCTTTGTTCACAACAACCTTGTGGGATAGGTAGCACAGGCATTATTATCCCCATTTAACAGAAGAGTAAACTGAGGCCCAGACAGGAGCAATAAGTCACCCAGGGTCACACAGTGAATAAGCATGGGAGCTCCAGGCTCTAGGTCTTATGTCCTGTGCTCATTGCACTGTATCATACAGATATTATGGTACGACCACAGTGACTTAAATCAGAGGTGTTAAACACAAGGTGGGCTAGTAGCACTCTCAAGGGCAGCCTGAATCAGGCTAAAATATTATTGGTATGACTTCTGGTGCCAAGATAGCAGAGAGAGGAAGGAATTCCCTGGAGGAGCCCTCCCAAATACCTCTCCAAACAACCTTGAAAAACTCCTCAGAACCAATTTAGGAGCAGGTGGAAGCAATTTGTCAGCACAGCAGGAAAGATCTGTCTCACTGGGGTAGGAGCCTGGCAAAGAATCAACAGCCACAGGCTGCCCATCAAAGGGCCTGCAGTGGGGCTCTGAGCCCTGGGGCAATCCACAAGTAAGGGCCTCCCTCCACGAAAGCCAGCAGCCCCAGACCAGCAGCACATCAAGGCCCCACCCCCACTGCTGACCAGTAGCAAGGCATCATACCCAGAGACAGCCAGCATTAAAACTCTGCCCCCACTACCAGCCAGTAGCAAGATCCTACCCTTGGGGATGGCCAGCAGAGAGGCCTCACCTCCATAGCAAGTCAGCAGCTAGACTCCATCCCTGGGGCAGGCCAGCAGCAAGACCCCATCCCCAGGGCAAGCCAAAAAAGGAGGCTCTACTGTCTCCCCCTACCCCAGTATAAACCAGCAGGGAATCTCTCCTCTCTGAGACACCCCGCCCAACCCAGTGCAAGTTAACAGCTAGGCCCTGAGGCCCAGTGAAAGCCAGCATCAACGCCCCAAGAAACTTGGGACAGTTCAGGAGCAGAGCCCAACTCTCACATGAAAGTACAAAGTCACAATGAATTAAAAAAAAAAAAAGAACCTGACTATAGAAGGTTAGTGACAGGGAAGATCAAGGCACAAACTTAGGAGAGGACAACAGTGTCAAAGTGGATACATGTGAAGTCTCAAAGGAAAATGTAAATTGGTCTCAGGCCCAAAAAGAATTCCTGGAAAAGCTTAAAAAGGATTTTAAAAAGCACTATAGTCATGAAAAAAATGCTTTAAATGACTATTGATTAGAGAAATACAAACTAAAACAACTCTGAGGTACTACTTCATATCTATCAGGTTGGGTAATATGACAAAAAGGGAAAATGATAAATGTTGGCGGGGATGTGGGAGAATTAGGACATTAATATACTGTTGGTGGAGTTGTAAAGTGATTTACCTATTCTGGAGAGCAATTTGGAACTATGCCCAAAGGGCTAAACTACATATGCTTTGATCTAGCAATACCACTCCTAGGTCTGTGTCCCAAAGAGATTTTTTTTAAAAAGGGAAAAGAACTTATTTGTGCAAAAATATTCAGCTCTTTTTGTAGTGGCTAGGAATTGCAAATTTAGGGGATATCTATCAATTGGGGAAAGGCTAGACAAGTTGTGGTATATGGTTAAAATGGAATATTATTATGCTATAAGAAATGATGAGCAGGGTGATTTCAGAAAAACCTGGAAAGACTTACCTAAACTGATACAGAGTGAAGTGAGCAGAATCAGGAGAACACTGTACACAGTAACAGCAATATTGTGCAATGAAGAACTGTGAATGACTTAGTTATTCTTAGCAATACAATTATCCAAGATAATCCGAAGGGATTCATGATGAAACATGCTATCTGCCTCCAGAGGCAACTGATGATGTCTGAATACAGACTGAAGCATACTATTTTTCACTTTGTTTCTTTCTTTTTTTTTAAGTCTTCTTGCACAAAATAACTAATATGGAAATGTCTTAAATGATTGCACATGTATAACTTATATCAAATTGCTTACTGTCTTAGAGAAGGGGGAGGAGAAGAAGAGAGGGATAGAATTTGGAACTCCAAACCTAAAAAAAAATTAAATGTTAAAAATTGTTTTTATATGTAACCGGGGGAAGATAAAATGTTATAAAAATATATAACATAATTGGAAAATATTTAACAAAATAAAAGTGCAGTAGAGCATAGATAATGTTAGGATGCAGTTTATCAATTCAATATGAGGCCCATTTCTATTTGATTTTGACACCATTGGCTTAAATCACTACACACCAGTGTATAGAAACTGGATCTGGTAAAGTCCATTGTGTATAGTCAGAAGTTTTAGGAAAAAGAGTGTGCCTTTGTATACCTTGCAGGGCCTAGCACCATGCCTCACATATGAAAATAAATATTTATCAGATGATCATTTTTCTGTGTCTCATGGATATTTTTAAACTCCGAAAAGAATCTGAGGGAGCTCGTGCTATATATTGGCAGTATTGAATTACAAATGTTACATTAAATCAGAAAACTCTGCCAATGGACTTTTGTTAAAATGAGTTTGCCAATAGAGGGTTAATTCTTGTGAGAGGGTTCTGAGAAGGTAGAGCTTGAACTCTGATCTGCATGTAGGTTACTGTGTTTCATGGATAATGAGTAAGGTAAATTCAATGATAGATACAGGCCACAAAATTGGCAAAATGGATCAAGCAAGCATTTATCAGGTCTCACTATGTGCCAGACACTGTGCTAAGTGCTTGGATACAAAGAAAGGGAAAAATCAGCGCTGGCCCTCGAAAAGCTCACTTTCTAATGGGGGAGAGGACAGGTAAACAGCTGTGATACATACAGGGTAAGTGGAGGAGTCTAGGAAAGGTCTCCCTCAGCTGTGGGTTTGGGCTGAGTCTGGAAGAAAGCCAGGAAGAGGTGAGGAGGGAGAGCATCTCATATACAGGAGACAGCCAAGGAAGAGATACCAAGTCAGGCAATAGGATGCCTTATGCAAGAAACGAGAGGCCTACCAGTGCCGTTAGTTTGTACGTTATATGAAGGGGAGTAAAGTGTGAGATAACTGGAAAGGAAGGAGGAGGCCAGATTGTACAGGGTTTTAAAAGCCAATTGGTGTGAGATACTTAATTTTGATAACTTAAAATTCTTTTCATGTCAAAAACCTGTAAAAATATGAAAAAAATGTCTCTTTACTTTTAGGTGGGTGCATTAAATGCTTGCTTCCTTGCAAAGAGAGGTTTCCAAGTTGATGTCTATGAAGCCAGAGAAGGTAAACAAAAACACCATGACTCTATGGTTTTGATTCTTGGCTCTGCCTATTTTTCTAAACTTCCTGGATGATAAGAAAATAGGAACTATTAGTAGGCTTTTAAATTCCAAAACTCTGTCCAAAATGTACAATTAATGTCTTATTTAGAGAAGTTATTGATTTCAAGGATTTGGCTTTGCGTTTGCAAGCTTCTGCAGTAACATTTTTAATTTGCTATATGATGTATCTTCTGCCACCAAATACATTTACATAACCTGGAATTTGTTTCCCATGCCATAGATATTCGAGTTGCAAAATTTGCCTGTGGAAGAAGTATTAATTTGGCCCTTTCTCATAGAGGACGTCAGGCTCTTAAAGCGGTTGGACTAGAAGACCAGGTTGGTTGTCTTCTGTTGTTTCCCTAGGGCTTGCAGAGAATAATAGTTTACTAAAGTCCTCCCCTGTCACCTCCTCATAGAGTGGGGGTGATCCTGGATTAATTCTTATACCCACCCTATGCCAACAGGGTATAAGATTTGCTGGCTTCTGCTGACTAATTATCATTATTAGTTATTAATAATTATAATAATGATAATTAACAACTACCATGCAGCATTTTGAGGACTGCAAAATGCTTTACATGTGTTATGTCTTAGGGAAAAGCTGGAAAGGCTTTGAGTATAGGGCCAATAATGAACATTATGTCTGTTGTCCAAGGAGAAGCCTAGCTAAACTGACTCATAACCAGGAAGGCCACTGAATGATTAATTTTTCAACTATAATTCTTGATATGTATCATCTAAGTCCCATAGTGGTTGCCATCTATATTGGTGAACAAAGAACCTATTGTGGGTCCTTGGAGTAAGTAAAAAGAATATAACAATTAGTTATCTTTAAATATCACTGGGTCCTATCTTCATAATGGTTTAAAAAACTGCATTTTACCCTTAGATGCCACGTGCTTCTTGCTTCATTGCCTTAAAGACCTGTGATTTGATTGATGCAGGCTTATATTTTTTTCTGATGGAGCCCACAGCCTAAATATACAGTCTTCATGAGTAGCTGTTGCAAAAAGAATTCATCTGACTCCGGCCTATTTGAACAACTACATTTGACATTACTCCATTTTCTGCACTCTGGCCTCCTTCCTATGTCTATGTCTTTGTCTAAGTTGTCCCCCATCCATGGAGTGCTCTGCCTTCTCATCTCTGCCTCTTAGGATCTCTAACTTTCTGCAGGCTCAGCCGAGGTGACACTTCCAATGACAAGCTTTTTCTAATTCCCCTAGTTGTTCATACTCTTTCCTACTTCAAATTATCTTGTACTTATCTGTGTACATGTTGTATACTCCCAGTAGAAGGTGAGTTTCTTGAGGGCAGAAAGTATCTTTAATTTTATCTTTGTATCCCTAGCACCTAGCACTGTGCCTTAAAAATAGTCAACATTTGATCAGTGATCAGTGAGTGAACGAACACTTTTGGTGATGGGCTTCTTCAAACAAAGTTGATTGGTAGTCAGACCTACAGTCCACGGTTATACCCATATTTAGAAGCCTCTCCAGCTTTTTAGGACTTAGCTGAGTTCACTTTCATTGACCTAGTCTTTCAAAACACCTCTATGGCACAATGAGTTATTAGTGTGAGGCAATGCCAACTACCTCCCAGTAATGCAAAGACAGAACCATAAAGTAACAATCTCAAAGGTAGAAGAGATCTCGTGAGCCGTTTACTCTAACTTGTACCTGAACAGAAATCTCCTCTAAAATATCCCCAAGTAGTGGAACTTGATGATTTCAACTTTTACTAACTTTCCTACTATTATAAGATCCTATTACTAAAATAAGGTAATTTTACTGCTAGAGGCAATATGTGCCTCAGGCTCGGCTAGTTCCTTACAACCACAATCACAATCACTCTGAACCCTTACTTAGAAAAATAACATTAAGACCTTTGACTCTCTCTGACTTAATTTACATGTTTATTTATCACTAGTCAACTCCTGGCTTCTTTGTGATTGAGGCAAAATTCAGGATACCAGAAATGATTGGGTACAGAAGCATCAGGGTATGGTAATAGACAGGCACTGGGAAGGGAAGTAGAGGAAAAGAGCGGACCTTTCTTGGAATGTCCCTTGATCTGTGAGAAGACACATACAACTGGTAGCCTTCTGTTCCTTGCTGCCGGTGGGGCCAGTGGCCCTCCTCAATCTCTCCCTTGTTTTGTACCAGTTCTGCTTCCTTTTCCTCCTTTCACTGGTTACCCTGTATTTCCTGTTCTTTCTGACTCTCTTCTTAATTTCCTCACTCCTTTCTTTTTGCTACCAGACCCTCAAAATCCCTTCCTGGTTCTGAAAGAGTTCCTGCTTTTTATACAAGTTCCTTCAAGAGAACAGAGATTCTCAGCCATTCTTTAAATGAGGTACTACCACTGTGCTATAAATCAGTCAATCCTTTATATTAGTTTTATGAAAGAGATTTGAAAACTGTGATTTGAAATCTATTTGATAAATTTTATGATTTATAACTTAGTCATTTTTGATTTTATATAGGTTGTATCCCAGGGCATTCCTATGAGAGCAAGGATGATTCATTCTCTTTCAGGAACAAAGTCTGCAATTCCTTATGGGACAAAAAATCAGGTAAATTTTCCCTTGAGATACCTCCTTACATTATTGTTATGTCTAAAATCTAGAACTTATTAACTTTGGTTTTTATCTTTCTTACCTTGGTATTACCCAAAATATGACTCTTATCTGAACAACCACAGTACAAAAATAATAATAATAATAATAATAATAATAATAATAATAGTGATAAATAGTGATAATAGTGGGTTCAAGGATTGCAAAGTTTATATATACATGCATATATATATATTTATATTTCATCTCGTTTGATGCTTACAACAAGCTTATGAAGTAAATACTACAGGGCTATTATTACATACAAGTTAAAGATGAAGAGGCTGAGGCTCAGAAAGATTGAATAACTTACCCAAGGAAATATGGCTAGTGTCAGAGCCATGATTTCAGTAAGTGCTATTCTTCAAAGTATTCACTGTGGGAGGATATGTTTATTCCAAAAATGTTGCCATTGTACAAAATATTTTTGAAATTGCTATAAGAATAAGTTTGTCTCTCTGTTTCTGTCTGTCTCTGTCTCTCTTACACACACACACACACACACACACACACAAACTTATCATAGCCACATCTCCTTTTTTGTAGTTCAAATGGCATTGCCCTGTTTAATTACCCACTTTATTCCTTAAATTTCATTCTGAATGAATTTTAGCAATTTCCAAAGATCAAATCCACTCAAAAAGAAAAAAAAGATTTCTACTTCTCAGGATAATGAGCTATAGTCTTTTAAGATAATCAATCCCAAAAGAGAAGTTAAAAAATGGTTTGGGTAATGGCAACATCTTTGTAATAAGTTCAAAGCAATTATTTTGAAGGAGACACCACTTATTTTATCATATAGGTTCTGTTATGCTTGTTTAAAAGTCTGTTATTTATTTATCTGCCTTGTATAATATAGATATACATATATGCACATATATCTACATATATATGCATGTAGATATATATGCATTCATATATTTATTAAGTGTTATTTGTATAAGATGAAAAGATTTTTCTGGGCTAAGATTCTCACTCCGTCTCTCTCTACAATTCTCTCTCTTTTTGAATGTGGGCATCACCAATTGTTTGTAACCATTACCCTTCTCCACCACGGGTGGGGTGACTTTCTATTTGGCATCCTCAGCCAAATAGAGGAGGGGGTGGGGGCATTTCTTTGAGCCTCAGATGAGAAGATCCCTGCAATCTCCAACAGAAAATATATTTCTTCTCTTTCTTCCTGTTCTTCTTGTTCTTGTTCTTGTTCTTGTTCTTGTTTTTGTTCTTGTTCTTCTTGTTCTTTCTTCTTCTCTCTATCACTGGCTCTCTTCCTTACATCCCAGGACCATTGATAAAAGATATACAAATTAGAAATTGTTATGGTTGACCACTCCTTTATCTTATGCTTGCTTTCAATACTAATTGAACAGAAATTTAACCAAGCTTTAGAGAACAGGTAAGCTTTGGATTTAATATAAGCTCTCCTAGACACTGTAGGGAAGGGGAAGGAAGACAATTACTGTAAATTACTCTCTGCCATCAGTCCTTCTAAATGGAAAGCAAGTTCAATAATGATTGAACTTGACAATGACATCCAGGGATGACTATGCTCTGGTCTCAGGCTGCTCTTCAGGTTGTATTGGGCAGTTAACAACAATGCTAGTGGCAGTAGATGAGCTCCACTGGTTACCAAAGCATTCATCACTCTATCTGACTTCATATCTACTCCATACTCTCAAAAAAGAAAAAAAACTCAAGTGGAAAGTGTTCAAATTGATTTCTTTGCTTGCACATATCTTTACATCTCACCTGTCAGGAGGTTTCTCTTCTAGGGCAAGGGGAAGTCAGTGCTGTCTTTTAAAGCATGGTTCCTCTTCGGTGGATAGAAAATTAGAAAAAAGAAACCTGAATAATTCTCTGCCATCCTGTAGGCTTTATCTCAGCTTCTCTGCATCCTTCATTGACGTAAATGTGCCCTATAGAGAAAAGTAGAAAAGATAATAAATACCCATCTATTCATTCAATGCTGAAGAGCAAAAGCATTTCTAGTGGGCTGATTTTTTTTTCATGTTCCTTCAAAAATAACTTGACTAGAATTGATTTGCATTTCAACTTCGAGAAATGGAGTAGAACCATTTCCCTCTCGCCTACAACAGTTTCTAAAAGAGAAAATAGCATCCAGATGGTACTATGTAGTTTTTAAAAACCAAAATCAGATTTCTGTTTCTCCTTTTTTGCTTAGCTTTCATGTGGTTTTCTTTTTTTACCTGTTAACTTTCCTACAGTAGCATATTGAGCTCAAAAGAAGGGTTTCCTTATCTAATTACACTTTCTGAATTTGCTTCCTTGGGAAAGCAGGTATGCAGAATGTCTTTCAGCAAACCAGAAACCCCAACCCTCTTAATTTTCACGTAGAAAAGTTCTTTTCTTTTTTCCCTAAGGACAACAGCAAAAATTGGGCAATCCTGCTTTCCCTCTGGTTCTGATTTTTGTTAGACAGAGTTATCTCATTTTTCCTTATTTTTAGTCAGTAGTGGTACCCTCAAGGAAGCAAAATTTATAGTTACATATGATAATGAAACTCATAGAAATGTGAAAAATTTGCATATTTAGCATGCTGGCTTTTTTTTTTTTGCCTGAATTCCCTGTTATTCAATTGTGAGTTTTTTTTTTCCTTCTACAGAACTGAATGTTCATTTTGGCATCATATTGACACCTTCACAAAAATAGGAAGTAGGGAGCGGAAGAAGAGAGAGGAAGATCAACTAGTCTAGGTTTCAGATAATATTATGTTATAATCAATCAATCATTGTTTGGGCACTTACTGTCTTCACACTACTGGACTAAGTGCATTTGAAGTATAAGATACTATCTTTGCTCTCAGGGAACATATCATCACATCCTGTGGAGTGATATGATTTCCACATGTGAAATGATTTGAAAACAGGACCATATATAATAAAACTTTAAACTAGGAAATACCAATGAAGATTGCCAAAGTTTAGAAAAGAAGAAAGCTGAAGCTGCCGGGCAAGGCTCCACAAAGAGCTTTAGACCAGATAACTTCAAAAGTCCCTTGCAGCTCTAAACCTAAGGTCCTTTAATACTGAGAGGTCCTGGGTCTTGAAAAATGGATAGGATTCTGCTAGGGAGAGAGGAGAGGAAAGTACATATTTCATACTGAAGTTCTTCCAAACAGGTGAGAAGTATTTAAAGAATGTACTTAGGTGTATGTGGAGAGTGTGAGGGGTGAGTTGCAGGGCAGAGTTAGGAGCAGTGCAGAAAGTGGGTTTCAGATTAAAAAACAAGTCCTACCCCTCAATATAGGTGGATTTTTTGTTTTGCCTTTTTTTTTTTGAAGCCCTAACCTCTGAAGCTGAAAGCATTTATAAAAACAGGTTGGGGACTCTGAGCAGTATTGTTTAATTAGTTTCATTCCATTATTCAATCTAGAATTGCTTGGAATCTTGCCATTTTCCCCCTTGTTCCTTTCTGAATCTAGCACCCTATTAGAAATTGTTCCAATATAAATAACTTGAAAGCAAGAGTTAAACCTGTCTCCTGAAGTGATTCCATAAATCATCTGTACATATTGTTTCTCATAGCTAATTTTAAAAAATCTTCAAGCTAATTTATTATTACTCTTGTTACTTATTATTTACAGTATCACCATTGTATTAGATTAGCATTAGGGAAATGAGGCTTGAAGAATTTTATTTTACTTTTGGTTAATTTTAGTTAAGAAAAGAATGAACCAACTTTCTCTTTTAGTTAAAATTGTATATGAAAGTTGGGGGCGGGGAATGATCGAGATGATCTGTTGGGATTCCCGATAAACCTATGATTTTATGAATGTAACAAAGTACCCAACTGAATGTAAAAATCATCTACATGCTCTCTGAACAAGAACGAATATTTAAATTCTTCTATTCATTGAAATGCTTCCTGATATACTAAAATAACATTTCTGCGTTCTGTTGCATTGCACATAACAGTATTATATGTGATATATAACAATCAGCATATCAGACACCAGGGGTACAGAGCAGGATAATAAAAATGGCCTTGATTTTTATGAATTTTAGCAAGATGATAAGAAATTTCTTTTTTTTTTATTCCCAGCAGGATCAAGCTATTTACAAACTAAGTTGTTAATTCAGATTTTCACTTTATGATACATCATGGACTCACTAATTAGCTATATTGGTATATCTTAAAAGCTGTAAATATTCCTCTTATTTTGGCATTTTATGTACTTAGGGTAAATCAATTTTGTTGACATTTCTGATTCTCACCTTCAGTCCAGAGCAATCACCAGTGTGTTATGCTCTACAAATAACTGTGACCTGTGTAAAGTTGGGCTTTCATGTCTTCCCACCTTCTTTCCGTGCCCTCTGTCGTTACTTAGTGTTCTCATGTTGTTCCCCAACTATCCTGGACCCCTCCCCAACTTCATTCCCCAACCAGATATATCCTTATTCCCATGAGGGGTGCCTTATATGCCTCTCACATGAAAATTCTGACTTTTTGGGGGTCCTAGCTTTTAGCTAACTATTTCAAAGGAGTAAGCATGGGGAGGGAAAGGGGCATTAGGAGACATGGATTCTAATCTTTAAGAAAGCCATATAATCTCTCCAGGGCTCAATTTTTGTAAAGTGAGGTAGTTAGATTAAGATAATGTCCAAGACTCATTCTAGCTCTGAGATTCTCTAATTCTATGATATAAAAATAAACAAAATCACATCAAAGTAAAAATGACAAGGCTAACTGCATTTTAAAGACGGCACTTAGCACTAAACATACCTCAGCCTAAATGAATGATTCTCTTATCATAGGATTGCAGACACCTTTCTTTGTCAGGCAGGTGAGGAAGATCCAGAGGTGGGAGGATGGGGTTGGGTTTTTTTAGGATCCCTTTTACTACATAGACTTCTGAATACTATCTACTCCATTGGCTTTGTAACAGTCCTACAATGTATGTGTGTGTTGAGGGTTGGGGCATGAGGGGTGGCCAGAGATTTTCTTAGCCCTAGCCCCTAGGGTATTCACTTATAAAATAGTCTTTCTTCCTGTTAGTCAATTTCCACCTAACATTATTTTTTAATTAACATATGTCTGGGTGTGTTGCATATATGAGTAACTCTATTTGAGGTATAACAATAAACTAATGTGTCTTTTTCCTTTAAATAAATGTGCCAGTGTGTGTGTGTGTGTGTGTGTGTGTGTGTGTGTGTGTCCAATTGTCCAATTCAAAGCACCTTTGAGAATTTTTTGTGTGATACTTAATGCTGGCAAATTTTTGTCCTTTGAAGGTTGATTTTACTTTGGAAACAGCCAAAAGGCATTTAGGGATAAATCTGGTTGATAGTGATCAAATTGGACACTACTGTTTTGGGTCAAAATCAGCATATGAGTCTAAAACAATAATATGACCAATTTTCTTATGTTGGGGTCTCCGTTGCTGGATGTGGAGGCAATGACAGAGGAGTTCCAAAGTTGAATAATAATAGTATATTTGGAATAAGTAGAGGGAGCTTCCTTACCTAGGAGTTCCCTATACCAGTGAAATCACAGGTCTATTCCCTATGTAGAATTGTATAGAAGTATGTAGGAGTTCAAGAGATTTCCAAAATAGCTGAGTAGGGTGATCTGATTTAGTTTAGTGCAGCAAACATTTATTGAGTGAATCTACTTTGTGCAAGGAAATGCACTAGGCACTAAGTGAAAAAACACTTCATGACTGGATTATGTCCCCTATTTTTGTGAAAACACCGCTAAATTCTAAAAGAGAAGGGTTTGATTTTTCCAAACATAAATCTTATAAATAATAAAAATAATAAATGTAGATTGAATACTTTAAAAAGAAATGCCATGCTTATTGATTATTGAACTGCCTATCTAGTAGAAAAATTGTCCCATAGTTCAGGAGTATATTTTTACATTATTCCTAAACAATGTTTTCAAATTCCATTTTTTTCCAGTATATTCTTTCTATAAGTAGAGAACATCTAAATAAGGACCTATTGACTGGTAAGTCTAACATCTTTATTTAAATAAACCTTATTCACCTTTTTGCATTGTTGTGTTACCGTGATGCTTGGAACTCATACGGCAAACTTAACATTCTAATTGGAGTTTGTCTGGTTGCCTGATTCTTTGTATCCATAGTACTTTGCACAGTGCCTGGTACATAGTCAGCACTTAATAAATGCTCAGTGACGGATTGGTTGATTTTCTACTATATGCTGATTACCTGATACAGAGACAATCTAAAACATCAAGTTATATTACCTTGAATTTAAAGCATTCCTGGCAATAGAGCTGTTCGAAACAGACACAAGGACAAATATGTATGTGAGTAGCTGAGGTATTATTACACAACTGACATATTTTAACATGAGCTAGCTGATTCTTATTTCCCAGTGTGCCCTTCATTCAGGTATATGACATTTAAGCAAATAAGATTGGATTTAAAAATTTTTAATATGGAAATAAGCGGAAAGAAGACAAGTTTATACTTAAAGTTTTAATACCAGAATGATACTGGGAAATGATGTCAAGTGGGAATGATATTAAACCAATTAATTTGAATGTTGTCAATAAGTCATTGTACCCAGTTGAACAATAAATGAAAACCTCAACTTTTCTTAAATTTGGTATAAAAGAGAATTTAAATTATATCTCCACGTGTTGTTTTTCTGTTTGTTCTCCAGCTGTTGAAAAATACTCCACTGCAAAAGTGCACTTTGGCCACAAGTTGTTGAATTGTAAACCTGAAGAAGGCATAATCACTATCCTTGGGTAATTAATCACAGACACCAGGCCTCACAAAGGACTAGAGAAGAAGGATTGGGAGGTGGAGAATTATCCTTTGATTAATAATTTTTAAAAGGCTTCAATAATTATCTTGGGAAATTTTCATTGAAAATGCGTTTCCTTTTTTAAGAGGTAAAATTTTAGAGCCTGAAGGAATCATAGAGGCCTCCAAATGTACCTTTGAATCAGATGAAATTTTCAGTCTCTACCTTCATATTTAACATCATGTTTACACAATCTCAATCATCTAATTAATTTAGGTTGCATTTGAGATCCTCTGGGATAGGAACTAACTTTTAAAAATAGCTACTAGGGAAAATAGGTGAGGAGACTGGACAAATCCAGTGATCTTTTTCTTTGTCTCCATCCTCCTTGACCTCTCTGTAGCATTTGACACTAAGTGATCACCCAATTTTTCTTAAAATACTGTCTCCCTCTGCCCTAGAATTTTTATACTCTGACAACAACAACAACAATAATAGCTGCCATCTGTGTAGCACTTTAAGGTTTCTGAAGGCTTTACACATATAACCTCATTTAATCTTGACAACAAAACAAGCTTATTAAGTAGGTGCCACAAGTGTTATTGTCCGTATTTTACAATGAGGAAACTGGAGCTCAGAGAAGTTGAGTAGCCAAGAATTTCTGGTAAGTGTCAGAGGCTGGATTCGAGCTCAGGTTGTCCTTTCTCTAAGCCCAACACTCTCTTTACTATATTCTGTTTTGTTTTCTTCCTACTTCTTGAGCTACTCTATATCTTTCCTTCACAGTTCCATTTTCTCCTCATCTTATCCTTTAAGTGTACTCTATCCTCTTTCTTCATCTCTAGTCTCTTAGAAAATACTGACCAGTCTTTCTTCTTTATATTTCTCCCTTCTGTCCCTTTCTTTCCATTTCCACTGCCATTATCCTAGTGCATGTCCTTATCACCTCACAGCTGAACAATGAAGTAAGTCTCTTAACTATTCTCCCTGCCTCCAGGTTCTCCCTTTTCCAACCTATTCTTCTTTGTTTGCCAGATTCATCTTCTTAAATACCATTTTGTACAAATAGTATCAACACCTACATCTTGATCAGGTGGCTGTCCACTACATGTAGGATAAAGTCCAAAGCCTGTAGCTTGACATTTAAAGTCCTCCACCATCTAGCCCTTACCTACCTCACCAACCTTATTTACTTCTTTTTGCACTTGATAGTATTTTATTTTTTCCAATTACATGTAAAGAAAGTTTTCAACATTCATTTTTATAAGATTTTGAGTTCCAAATTTTTCTACCTCCCCTCCCCAAGACAGCAAGCAATCTGATATAGGTTATACATGTACAATCATGTTAAACATATTTCTACGGATTAGTCATGTTATGAAAGAAGAATCAGAACAAAAAGGAAAAACTGCAAGAAAGAAAAAATAAAAAACAACAAAAAAGTGAAAATTGTATGCTTCAATATGCATCCAGACTTCATAGTTCTTTCTGTGGATGTGGATAGCATTTTCTGTCATGAGTCTTCTGGAATTGTCTTGGATCATTGTATTGCTGAGAAGAGCTCAATCTATCAGAGTTGATCATTGCACAATGTTGCTGTTTCTGTGTACAATGTTCTGCTGGTTTTGCTCACTTCGCTCAGCATCAGTTCGTATAAGTCTTTCCAGGTTTTTCCAAAACCCACATACTCATCATTTCTTACAGCACGATAGTATTCCATTATATTCATATACAACCACTTGTTCAGCCATTCCCCAATTGATAGGCATCCCCTCAATTTCCTGTTCTTGGCCACCACAAAAAGAGCTGCTATAAATATGTCTGTACATGTGAGTCCTTTTCCCTTTTTTATGATCTTTTTGGGATACAGACCTAGTAGTGCTATTGCTGGGTCAAAGGGTGTGCACAGTTTTATAGCCCTTTGGGCATAGTTCCAAATTGCTCTCCAGAGTGGTTGGATCAGTTCACAACTCTACCAACAATGCATTAGTGTTCCAATTTTCCTACATCTTCTCCAACATTTATCATTTTCCTTTTCTGTAATGTTAGTTAATCTAATAGGTATGAGGTGGTACCTCAGAGTTGTTTTTATTTGCATTTCTGTAATCAGTAGTGATTTAGAGCACTTCTTCATATGTCCATAGATAGCTTTGATTTTTTCATCTGAAACCTGCCTGTTAATATCCTTTGACCATTTATCATTTGGGGAATGACTTGTATTCTTATAAATTTGACTCAGTTCTCTATATATTTGAGAAATGAGGTCTTTATCAGAAACACTGGCTATAAAAATTGTTTCCCAGCTTTCCATTTTCCTTCTAATCTTAGTTGCATTGACTTTGTGTAAAACCTTTTTAATTTAATGTAATTAAAATTAACCATTTTACATTTTATAATATTCTCTATCTCTTGTTTAGTCATAAAATCTTCCCTTCTCTATAGATCTGACAGGTAAACTATTCCTTGCTGTCTTAATTTGCTTATGGTATCACCCTTTATGTTTAAATCATGTACTCATTTTGACCTTATCTTGGTATATGGTGTGAAATGTTGATCTATGCCTAGTTTCTGCCATGCTATTTTCTGGTTTTCCCAAAAGTTTTTGTCAAATAGTGCTTCCTATCTCAGAAGCTGGAGTCTTTCGATTTATCAAACAGTAGATTACTCTAGTCATTTACTACTGTGTCTTGTGTACCTAACCTATTCCACTAATCTACCACTCTATTTCTTAGCCAGTACCAAGTACCAACTTCATTTACTACAACTTTGCTAAATGACCTATATGCTTTAGTCATGTTGATCTGGTCATTGTTCCTTGACTATACACATTCCTTCTTCCAAGTCTTTTTTTCTGTTATCTTGATTGCTGTCCCTACTATTTTCCTTTATCTTAAGTTCTACCCTATCTTAAAGGCCTAGCTCAAGTCCCATCTCATCCATGAAACCTCTAACCATCCTAGGCCTTATCGATTCTTCCATCTTCTATGCTCCTGAAGCCCAACACAGTGCCTTGCACATAGTGGGCAGTCAGTCAATGTTTGTTGAATATGAGGATGATCATTGGATTATATATTTAAAGCTAGAAGAAACCTTAATCCTCATTTAGTCCAAACCTTTCATTTTACAGATGAGAACACTGAGTCCTAGAGGTTAAGGTGAGCTCAAGGTCAGTCAAGAAGAAAGTAGTAGAGCTTATATTTGAACTCAGATCCCCTCACTCCAGATACATAAGTCTTTCCAATGAACAGTATTATGGGTTACTTTTTTAAGTTAAAAAAAATTATTGATAGGGGTGGCTAGGTGGTGCAGTGGATAGAATACCTTCCCTGGAGTTAGGAGGACTTGGGTTCAAATCTGGCTTCAGACACTTGACAATTCCTAGCTGTGTGACCCTGGGCAAGTCACTTAACCTCGATTGCCTCACCAAAAAAATTATTGATATCATTTGTTTTTACATCATTTACATTCCCAATATATTCTTCCCCCTCACCTCCTAGTGAGCTATCTCTTACAACAAAGAATGAAAAAGAAAAAAAAAACTGCTCAGCAAAACTGACCAATGGCATTATATGCAAAGTTCCACACTAATTATCTACCCCCTTCCCCTACTCTACAAAGAAGAAAAGGAGGTGCCTTCTCATGTCTTTTCTTTGGGGCCAAGCTTAGCCATTCTAATTTCACATTGTTCAGTTTCATTTGTTTTGTGGTGGCAGTTCTTTCCATTTACATAGTTGTGGTCATTATGTATGTTGTTTTCCTTGTTCTGCTTATTTCACTTTGTATTGATTTGCATGTTCTCTCATATTTCTCCCTGTTCACTATATCCAACATTTCTTAAAGGATCAGAATGTTCCCTTATATTCATGTACCATAACTTGTTTATTGATTTCCTAGTAGGTATGTACTTTGTTCCCAGTTCTTTGCCACTACAAAAGTGCTGCCATCAATATTTGGGTGTATATAGGGCCATTTTATTAATCTTTGACCTCACTGGGGTATATGCCTAGCAGTGGAATCTCTTGGACAAAGGGTATTGACATTTACTCACCTTCTTAGCATAATTCCAAATTCCAGTGGCTTTCCAAAATAGTTATACTAATTCATAACTCTACCAACAGTGCATTAGTGTGGGTCACTCTCAGCAATAATGAAAACAACAACAATAATAGCTAGCATTTACGTAGTACTATAAGGTTTGCAAAGTATTTTATATAGTAATATACATCTCATTTGATCCTCACAACAGAAAGGTGCTATTATTATCCCAATTTTAGAGTTGAAGAAACTGAGGCAAAGAGAAGTGACATACTCAGGGTCACACAGCTAGTATCTAAGGCAGGATTTGACCTCATCTTCCTTACTCCCAGTCCAACACTCTTATGTACTGTGCCACCTAGCTGCCTTACAATCTTTGAAGTAAGTCAGGGCAATTATTCTTCTCTTTGTTTTGTCTACAGATAATACAAAATACAAAGAGTTGAAAATCCATAGCTCATACCAAAAGTTCTACCGAGTGCTACTGCTAAATCCACAAGACAAATCCCAGTTACACTGAAGTGGTGGACATCTCTATTGTTATCATTATGCCTACAGATTAACTCTTTACTTGATTTCACAGATCGAATCAGGTACCTGTAGAAGTTACTTGTGACCTTATTGTAGGGTGTGATGGAGCCTATTCAACAGTAAGAACACAGTTCATGAAACGGGCTCGCTTCAACTACAGTCAACAGTATATTCCTCATGGGTACATGGAACTGACTATTCCACCTAAGAATGGGGAGGTAAGGAAATCTCCATTTTTTTCCCTCATTAACATTTCTCCTCTATCTTTTTTTAGTTACCTTTTATAAAGGAAGTATTGTAGAGTGGTGTGTATTACTTTAAGAAAACATGGTCACTACTCCACGAAAGAATGCCAAGTCAAAGTCCTGGCTAGTTTAAATATTAAGCTAAAAAAAGTCAGTGGCAAGTTTGGATTTAGTACAAGGATGCTTCTCTTCTCCCTTTTGGCTTAAGGAAATATTTTTCCTTACAAGGAAAACAATATACAAAATGACTACAACAGTGTAAATGGAAATATTTTTAGCATACAGGGCGAGAACTTTTATGTTGTCATAAGCAAATGAAACCAAGAAGTTATAATGAAATGCATTGTCAACAGACACAAGTGGAATGTTGGTTCCTAAGTCAGAACTAGCAAATAGCATTGATAAATATTTTCATTTTACTAAAACATCATCTCTTAACTGTCATCCAGTCAGACGCTTGTTAGATCACAGAACTGTAGATTTAAAACTAGTTGGGACTTTGGAGTTTATCTAATCCAATTTTCTCACTTTGCAGAGGAGGAAACCAATTTCTCAAAATGAAATAAGTTGCCCAAAATCTTATGGCTGATATTTGGCAAGTCTTAGGATTCAAACCCAAGTCCTTTGACCAGATCTATTGATATTTGTACCATTCTGTGAAGGGATGATACTACTATATATCAGCCAACAACTTTAGATAGTTACATCCAGAGCCAGAACAAATTATTCATGCATTTTGAACAAGTTTGGAAAATTGTGTCCTGTTATGTTTGTATGATATTGTCTAGTCAGAGGCTTTGAGTCTTCACTGTAACACATGCCTTGATCTATCAAGGGTTCATCTTCCTTGGAAGTCTTCAAACAGAAACTGGATGTCCACCTGTTAGATACATTATATTAAGAATTCCTTTAGTGCTTCCCATCAACTGTCAACCAGTAGACATGATTAGCTCAAAGGAAAAGCATTTGCTAAAATGGTAGAATAAGAACTGTAGCTTTGAAACAATCCTCCTTATAAGCCTAGGGCACACACAAACACAACATCAGTGAGAAGAGTTCATACAAATTCGAAGTACAATTGGAGTAAAGACTGCACATAAGAAACAAATATGCTGAGGCAATATATCATTCCAGTACCACAAGGACAACATACTTTGGGTTCTGTTAGAGACTGTAAGAAACTCTCTGATGGGCCCAGTGATAGTCAAGTCATTCTGTTTGAGAAATGACACTATTATAGTTACATTATCAGGGAAACATTTATGCCATATGTAGAATGAGTTTAATAGAGGTATTTGGTTAATGTTTTAGTAAACATCTGTGAGTTTTCCCCCTACAGTATGCCATGGAACCTAATTATCTACACATTTGGCCAAGAAACACTTTCATGATGATTGCTCTTCCTAACCAGGTAAAGTATATTGCACCATGAATCACATTTGTGTATGTATTGTTCATTTGTTTCTTTACTTACTACTGTATATGGTTAATTTTTTAAGCTTTTACTTATTTAATGAATGACTAAATATTTTCAAAAAATAGGCCCTATGAGGAAAAACTTGAAGGAATCAGGATTTGTTCATATGAAAGATTTTCTTTTAATATTTTTCTGAGTGGAACCTTTTAAAGGAAGTCAGGGAACCTAAGAAGTGGTGGTTAGGAGAAAGACCATTTCAAACATCAAGGACCACTGGCACATATGTGTTGTCCTATTTGCTTAATAAATGTTTCTCAAAATTAATTGAATACTTATGAGGATATTTAACTTCTATGTAATATATGAAAATGAATTGACCTATGGTCTTGAGTGGTTGTTTATGGCATTACCAAAGAAGGCTGGGGAATTTTTTCCACTTGTCAGCACTTTTCCTCTTTATTCTACCTGCTGTAATTTAACTCAGCAACTGAAACACATCTTAAGTGTTTTCTATGTGCAAGGCACTATGCTAGGTACAGGAAAAAAATTTTAAATAATAATAACTGATATTCATATAAATTTCATAAATCATATTTCATTTAGTCTATACAATTATCATGTGAATTAATAGTAGCATTAAAATTTTACAGAGGAGGAAACTGAGGCTCATAAAGGTTAAGTGACTTGCACATAGTTGCACAACTAGTAATATCAGGGACAAGTTTTAAACCTAGGTTTCTACTGACTCCAAATATGCCATCTTTTCCACTATACCAACTACCTCCCCTGCCATTTGACCATTTCTATTCCTTGTTAATCCCTTCCTGGATCACTGCCTTGTCATGGCAGAGGGGCTTGTGTAGCTCAAGGAAACTATGAGCTATGCAGTACAGAGTCACCCCAGATGGACATAGTGGAGAGTTCTGACAAAAGGTGATCCACTGGAGAAGGAAATGGCAAATCACTCAATGTCTCTGCCAAGAAAACCCCATGGACAGTACTAAAATGATAAAAGAAATATTGAAAGATGAGTCCTTGGGTTGGAAGGTGTCTAATATGCTACTGGGGAAGAGCTGAGGAGGACTACAAGTAGCCCCAGTACTAACGAAGTGGCTGGGCCAAAGCCAAAAGGAAGCTCAGTTGTGGATACATCTGGTGATGAAGGAAAGTCCAGTACTATAAAGATCAATATTGCATAGGAACCTGGACTGTAAGATCTGTGAACCAAGGTAAACTGGATGTGGTCGAACAGGAGATGGAAAGATTAAATATTAACATCTTAGGTGTCAGTGAACTTAAATGGACAGGAATGAATAAATTTAATTTAGGTAATCATTACATATACTACTATGGGCAAGAATCCCTTAGAAGAAATGGAGAAGCCCTCATAGTCAATAAAAGGGTCATAAAAGCAGTACCAGGGTATAATCTCAAAAAAAAACCAATGAAATCTATTTAAATCCAAGACAAACTATTCACCATCATAGTAATACAAGTCTATGCTCCAACCACTGATGCCAAAGAGGCCAAAGCTGATCAATTCTATAGAGACCTACAACATCTTGTAGAAATAACACCAAAAAAAGATGTCATTCCTACATAGGAGATTGGAATGCTAAAGTAGGAAATAAAAATATAATTGGAATAACAGGGAAGTTTGGCCTTGGCGTACAGAATGAAACAGGGCAGTCACTAACAGAGTTTTGTTAAGATAACTCACTGATGAAAATAAACACTCTTTTCAAAACCTCAGAAGGTGACCCTAAACATGGACATCACCAGATGGTCAATATAGAAATCAAATTGATTATATACTTTGTAGCCAAAAGTGGAGAAGCTCCACTGACTGCGGCTCAGATCATGGGCTTAATGTAAAATTCAGATTTAAATTGAAGAAAGTATGGAAAACCATCAGACTGAATAAATGTGACCTAAATTGCATCCCTTATCAATATGAAGTGGAGGTGATGAATAGATTATAAGGGATTAGATGTGGTGATAGATAGAGTGCCTGAAGAACTATGGACAGAGGTTTGCAATATTGTACAGGAGGCAGCAACAAAAAACATTCGAAAAAAAAAAAAAGAACAGTGAGAAAGCAAAATGACTGTCTCATGAGGCTTTACAAATAGCTGAGGAAAGAAGGAAAGCAAAAAAAGGAGAAGGGGAAAGATATGTTCAATTGAATGCAGAATTCCAGAGAATAGCAAGGAGAAATAAGATTTTCTTAAATGAGCAATGCAAAGAGATAGAAGAAAACAATAAAATAGGAAAGACAAGAGATCTCTTCAAGAAAATTAGAGATATCAAGGGAATGCTTCATGCAAAAATAAGCATGATAAAAGACAAAAATAGTAGGGACTTAACAGAAGCAGAAGAGATTAAGAAGAGGTGTCAAGAATACAGAAAGGAACCATACAAGAAAGATTTTAACATCACTGATAACCACACTGCTCTAAAGTCAGACATCCTAGAAAATGAAGTTAAGTGGGCCTTAGGAAGCATTACTAAAAATAAGGCTAGTGAAGGTGATGGAAATCCAGCTGAGATATTTGAAATCCTAAAAGATGAGGCTGTTAAAGAGCTGCACTCAATATGCCAGCAAATTTGGAAAACTCAACAGTGACTACTGGATTGGAAAATATCAATTTTACATCCCAATCCTAAAGAAGAGCAATGCCAAGGAATGTTCAAATTACAAAAAAAAAAAAAAGTGCTCGTTTCACACTCCAGCAAGTTAAAAATGCAAGCTAGGCTTCAGCAATATATGAACCGAGAATTACCAGAACTGCAGGCTGGTTTTCAAAGAGGCAGAGGAACTAGAGACCAAATTGCCAACATTTGCTGGATTATGGAGAAAGCAAAGGAGTTCTAGAAAAACATCTGCTTCTGCTTCATTGAAAAGACTGTGTGGATCACAGCAAAATGCAGTAAGTCCTCAAAGAGATGGGAGTACCAGATCATCTTGCTTGTCTCCTGAGGAACCGGTATGCAGGCCAAGAAGCAACAGTTAGAACCAAACATGTAACAACTGATTGATTTAAGATTGGAAATGGAGTTCAACAAAGCTATATGTTGTCACCTTATTTAACTTATACGCAGAGTACATCTTATGAAATGCCAGGCTGGATGAATCAAAAGCCAAAATTAAGGTTGCCCAGAGAAATATCGACAATCTCAGATAAGCAAACGATGTCACTCTGATGGCAGAAAGTGAAGAGGAATTAAGAAGCCTCTTTGATGGGGGTGAAATAAGAGAAGGTAAAGGCTGGTCTGAAGCTTAACATAAAAAAATAATACCTTAACAAATGGTCCCATTACTTCCTGGCAAATGGGGGGAGAAGAAATGGAAGTAGTGTCAGATTTATATTCTTAGGCTCAAAGATCACTGAAGATGGACACTGCAGCCATGACATTAAAAGACTCTTGCTCCTTGAAAGGAAAACTATGGCAAATCTGAACAGCGTACTAAAAAGCAGAGACATCATCTTGCCAACAAAGGTCCGTATAAGTCAAGGCTGTGGTTTTCCCAGTGGCAATGTGTGGCTGTGAGAGATGGACTATAAGGAAAGCTGAGCACTGCAGAATTGATGCTTTTGAATTGTGGTACAGGAGAAGACTTTTGAGAGTCCCTTGGACATCAAGAAGATCAATCAGTCAATACCTAAAGCAAATTCAAACTACTCACTGGAAGGTCAAATACTGAAGCTGAAGCTTAGATACTTTGGCTAACATGAGAAAATGAAACTCATTGGAAAAGAACCTGATGTTGGGAAAGATTGACAGCAAAAAGAAAAGGAGATGGCAGAGGATGAGATGGAGAGATAGTATCATGGAAGCAATGAACATAAACTTGTACAAACTTCAAGAGATAGAGGAGGATAGAAGGGCATAGAGTGCTATGTATGGTTTATAGGGTCATGAAGATTTGGACATGACTGAATGACTGGATATGTATACATATACATACATACATACATACATACATATATATATACACATACACATACACATATATGTGTATGTGTATGTGTGCATTTCTTGTTAATGTCCCCAGGAAAGATAAAGGAGAAAGGATAAAGGAGATGCTTAACTCAGCCCAAGACTGTTACTTAGCATTCTGGATAGTCAAGTGCATTCTTGGGAAAAAACTAATGAGCTTTCACAGTTTTGAGTTAAGAGACAGAATATTTAACCCAATATGGGCCTGTGGGAACAGTCCTGGGACTTCCTATATACTTTTGGTATAAGAGTGAGGGTAAAGGGGTGAGATTTCCCTCCATCAGTTATATATGTATTAGGCTTCAAACCATACAACTAGGATTCCTCTCTGACACTGAAGTGCCTAGCCAAGAGTACTGTGACTTGGTGCTATCTCTTCAATGGCTACATTTTCCAGATCCCTGATTCCTTTGATATGTGAGGTGCCTTTTTTCTCTTCACAGAACAGATCATTTACTTGTACTTTGTTCATGCCCTTTGAAGATTTTGAAAAGCTCACGACAGGTAGTGATGTGCTGGATTTCTTCCAGAAATACTTCCCAGATTCCATCCCCCTAATGGGAGAGTAAGTTTCGTTATCCACAATTGTACTTTCTGGTTCATGAACTTGAGTTGTATAAAATCAAGCAAGGGATTTTAAACTCTTCTCTTTAATTTAGATCACTTATACAATCACCAGTATCTGAACCTGCATTAGAACATAAAATCTGAGCAGATTTTTTCTTTTGATGAGAAATTTTGCATAATCCCCAGACTCTTCTCCCAATCCCACCCCCCAAAAATATTCTCTAGGAAAGGTTTCTTGCGTGTGCTTTTTTGGTGGAATGTGATGATGATGATGTTAAGATCCCAGGACCAAAATTTGATCTGGAAGCCTCCAGAGAAGTTATTTAGATCAATCTTTTCATTTTACAAATGAAGAAAGTCCAGAAGGGTGAACTGACTTGCCCAAGGTCATATAGGTAGCAAGTAGCAGAATCAGAATTTGAATTCAGATCCTCTGACTCTTAATTCAGTTCTTCTTCCAAGATAGTGCCTACCCTAAGTTTAAAAGGGCTAAAAGGAATCTTAGATGTCATCTAATCCAGTACCTTCGTTTTATAAATGAGGAACTCCTTAGTTCCGGAAAGGTCAAGGGATTTGCCCAAAAGCTTTTCTGCATTTTGTTAGCTTATGTTAGATCCTGATTCCAAGTCTAGTGACCTTTCTACTGCTAACTCATTCTGTAGACAAAAAACAAGTCTTTGGAACTGTGTCATGTGTGTGTGTGCATGTGTATGTGAGCGCATGCACATATTGTATGTTTGAGACACAAAGAAAGAGGGACAGGGACAGAGACAGAGAGAAACAGAGACAAAGAGAGAGAAGAGAGGAGAAGGGTTTTACCTCTGAGATTGAGGTAATCTTTTGATTTCAGAGATTGATTACCTCTTGACTTTGAGGGTTGAGAAGCAATTGTTTCTTATCGTCTATTAGTACAGCTCAGTCCCGGGCATATAGTTGTTGTTGTTGTTGTTGTGTTTGTCCTTCATTCTAGAAGAGGACCGTAACATCTGGGAGATGATGACATACTTGGAATTGACTTTGATTTGAGTGAGGGAGGGCTGTGCAAGGTCTCCAGCCTCACTTTCTCCTCCAGAGCCATCTGGGCCTAGTGGCCAGATACTCATCAGGATGACTGGAGATGGTCCAGGATGCAATGGGAGACCCTGGCCCTTTTAAGCTAAGGTCTTTTCAGGTTCTCACTTTGAGTGAGGCAAGGCCCATTCAGTGAATAATAGATCTATTTAAGAAGTGAGTCTAGGGATGGTCCCTTTAATAAAAAAAAATATCAAACTAGGAGGGGAAGACCCTCAGGGTTGCTGGCCAAAAGAGAAACAGTTGCTGTTTGCATTCACTCAGAGCAAGTGCTTTGATTGAATAGAATGTACGTCAAATTCCTGAAGGATCTGAAATTGCTGGTGATGTTTGGGGAATTTCATTTGAAATTGTTGAAACTTAACTATTATCATAGACATTGAAAAATCACCAAACGTGCAATCAAGGTGGCTGGATTTTAGTTACGTGATTTTAGGCAAATCACCTAACCTCTCTGAACCTGTTTCTTCATTTGTAAAATGTGGATAATAATATGTGTACTATGTCCTTAACAGACTTGTTATAAAGCACGTTCTTTGTAAACCTCAAAGCATTCTAGAAACTGCTCTTCTTTCATGGAAATACTTAGATTGAAATACCAAAATAGTTAAATTGAACTTCCCAAAACATATTAATGAATTTGAAAATTGCATAACAGGGAAATAGCTAGAACTTAATTTGGTTACTTAACCTCAGCCTGAATATATTTGCACTGTAACAGGCATGGTAAATAATTGTTTTGTAATTAGAAACATAGACCCACAGGATACCAGAGCCGTGCAGAACTTTAAGTTTTTTTTTTCCTGTTTCTTCATTGGCATACCTAGGTATATTTTAATGTGACAAAGTCTTAGGCTTACACATAGAGAAGGAAGTTTCACCAGGGTATAAACTCTGATGCTTCATGTTAATCCATATATGTTGTGATTTTTGCCTCCTGGAAGGGAAGCACTGAAGCGAGATTACTTTCTGCTGCCAGCCCAGCCTATGATAGCTGTCAAGTGCTCTGCATTCCACATTGGTTCCCAGTGTGTACTCATGGGGGATGCGGCCCATGCAATTGTGCCCTTTTTTGGACAAGGCATGAATGCGGTGAGTTCCCTTTGCTAAGCAAGTGACTGAAGGCATCATCTCAAGTGAAATATCCCAATTACCTGAGGTCAAAGGCTGTTCTCATATAATCCCCAAGAACTAATTAGTTAGTAAAAGAGTCACTCAAAGGCCATTTGGCAGATCAGGCCAGGCAATTAAGTGAAAACAGTTGAATCGATAGTCCCATGCAGATATGGCTAAGAGGGTTAGGGTAGGGGAATCACAATACAGTTTTTGGTTCAATCAGACAAATGAATGCATGTTTAGAATTTTAAAATTGATCTTTTTAGCAGCTCAAGGCCACATATGTATATATGCATGCATTCATAGATAGATAGATGTAATACATGCATAACATATATTCACATAAGTATATACAAGTGTGTGCATTTACATATATTTTTATAGGATCCATGTTCTGTATCGCCAACCTAAGTAAAGAAGTGACTCCCTGTTTGTCAGGGTTAAATAAAAGTATTAAACACAGTTAAAACTTAAATAAATTATGCCTCCTATGAAAATTCAGTATTCTTGTTGAGAAATGGTTTTCTGGAAGGAAAGTAAAGGGTTGAGTATCTTCAAGATGATTAATGAATGAATAAAAAATAAATGATAAAAGGGAACACAAGTGAAATCATGATGGCTTCCCAAAAATAGCTTCTATAGAAAAACCAAGAAAAACAGGGAGAGAAGATGGAACCTAAACCATGAATTCACCAAGAGAGATTTCAAACAGGGCCAAAGATAAAATGCTTAAAAAGTATAAGCCTATAAAGGAAAGTGTTTGATATATATTTGGATGGTATCTATATAGTTGTATTTATTATCTGTTGTGTGTATTAAATATGCTACCCTGCTTGGGTGTGTGGTATCCTTTCTGGAAGCTAGGGACTGTAGCACCCAAGATATGAATGGTCTACAAATATTGGACAAAATCATATTGAGGCAGTAAGGTATAATGGAAAGAACTTGGAGTCAGGAAACCAGGGTTCAGACCCTGCCTCTGAAACTTACTAGCCATGTGGTCAGTGGGCAAGTCACTTAATGCCTCTGAACCTCAGTTTTTTCATTATAAAAAAAAGAATCTTGGCACAATATTACAAGAAATTATCAAGGAAAATTATCCTGAAATTCTAGAACAGAAAGGCAAAAGTAGAAATAGAAAAAATCTACCGATTACTACCAGAAAGAAATCCTGGGAGGAAAACTTACAGGAATATCATAGCCAAGTTTTAAAGCTCCCAGGTTAAGGAGAAAATACTGGAAGCAATAAGAAAAAAAAATTAAAATCATGACGCTACAATAAGGATTACACAAGACCTAGCAGCTACTATGTTGAAGGACCATAGGTCTTGGAATACTATATTCTGTAAAGCAAAAGAGCTGGGGTTATAACCAAGGGTAAACTTACCCACCAAAGTTAAGTACAATCTTGAAGGGAAAAAAAATGGACATTCAACGAACTCAAAGATTTTCAGGTTTTTGTAACAAAAACCCCAGAACTTAAGGGAAAATTCGACATATAATATCTAAAAGAAATATAGGGTAAACATTAAAGACCAATTATAAGAGACTCAATAAGATTAAATGGTTTACTTCATGTATGTGAAAATATTAGCAGTACTTTTATGACTGTCATCATTATTTGGGTACTTTGCAGAAAGGCTTGGGCTGAACTGAGTATGATGGGGTGATTCTAAAAGAGTAAAACTGTGTAGGGAGAGATTAAAAAGGAGTAATTATACAAATGAGGCATTAAAAAGAATAATTGATAAAGAAAAAATAGTAGGGGGAAGAATAGGTAGTGCTGAAACCTACTCATTGGGAATGAAAGAGAGAACAACATGTATATCTAGAAGGGTATAAAAGTTTTCTAAATTCAGAAAGAAATAAGAGGGCAGGAGGATAGGGTGGGGAGATAGGATAAGGGAGGGATCCTTAGAAAGGTGGGTAGGTTAAGGAATAGGGGAAGGGCAAGGCAGCAGAGGAGTGAGGAGGGATAGAGTAAATAGGGTGAGAAGGATGTGAGGAAAAATTGGAAGTAGGAAAATACACAAGTAATTGTAGCTTAAAATGTGAATAGGATGGATTTACCCATAAAACAGAAATGCATAGCAGATCAAAAATTTGAATTCAACAATATGTTGCTTTCAGGAAACATTATAAAAATGAGAGATACACACAAAGATAAATAAAGGACAGGAGTAGAATTTAGTATGTAAAAAAAAGTAAGGATAGTAATCATGATCTTAAAGTTAAAATAGATTTAATCAAAAGTGAAAAACAGAGAAACTATACTATGTGTCAGCAATATTATTCAATATTGTTTTACACCATTTAAAATACCTAGGTGCATACCTGCCAAAACAGACACAGGAACTCAATGAATGTAAACATACAATACTTTTTATACAACTAAACTCAGATCTACATAATTGAAGTAATATTTATTGTTCATGGGCAAGTAAAGCCAACATAATTTTTAAATGACAATCTTACCTAATCTATTTATTCAATATCATCCCAATTAAATTGCAAAAAAAATGTTTTACTGAGTTAGAAAAATTAATAACAAAGTTCGTTCAGAAGAACAAAAAGTTAGGAACTTCAAAGAAACCAGGGGAAAAGGATATAAAAAAAAATAGATTCAGTAGTATCAGACTTTAAACTATATTATAAGTTGAGAGCATTGTTGAAATGTAAAAAGGATAATTTTGATTATTTCAAATTAAAAATTTCTTGTATAAATAAAACCTATGTAACCAAGAATAGAAGGAATGCAGAACATTGGGGGAAAAAACCTTCATAAAAAATCTCTCAGATAGGACGTGATTGGGTGGGAATATTGCTGTAGTGTAGGAAATGGTGAGCTGGTTGATTTAGAAAAACATGGAAATACTTAGAGTTAAGAAGGAAGATGCTATCTACCTTCAGAGAAACAGATTATAGGAGGAAATAAGCATAGTATGGCTTTACATATATGTATATGAGTATATATGTTTATATATGTATCTGTTTATAGATACCTATGTATGTGTATATGTGTACATACATATGTGTGTATACATATATCTATAGATATATATTCATGCTTAACAGTAGCCTTCTGGGGCAGGGGAGAGGAAGGGGGAAAATAAAATAAAAAGTGCACAGCAGAGAACAAAACAAAACTAATAAGGAAGCAAAGAAAAGCTGGGCATCTTTGAAGACAATGTGTAGTATTTATTATATAGGTTTTCTTGAAATGGACATTTATTGTTTTATATTGAATCCTCTCTTATGATCTGCTGTGTACATGATATTTTTTTTCTTTCCTCATTTTTATTTAAGTTTAAAAATTTTAAAAAAATGTTACCCCCCCCATTAGTGTTAGTGGTAGAGACATAATTTAGTTTTCAAAGGTCTAAACAGTTGGTGAGCATAAGCACTTCTTTTTATAGTTCTCTTTTATAAGAATTTATTTTTTAATTGGAAAGATCAGTATATATACTGATAGCAACCCTATTACTCTAGTCAGTAAACTAGGTCAAACTGGTTTACTCACTGCTACTCACTGTGATTCAAACATGCCTTTTGCTTTCCATACAAAGTTTACATAAAATGGTCCTGGCCATCATAGAACTTAAAAGTCTATTAGGGAAATAACACACAGAAACAACTAACTATAATATATAATTTTACCTGATAAATTCTCTAGAGAAGTTCAAGATAAAATACTAGATGAGGTCATAGGAGAATGTTATTACTGACAAGAGAGGAGGGGATTAATGGAAGCCTTCATGAAGGAGGTGAGGTTTACCTTGGGTTTTAAAGGCCATTCAGTAGGCAAGAAAGGAGATGGAGGATATTCCAGGCATCAGGCCAGAGTGAGCAAAGGCACAGAGAAAAGAAGGAATGCGGTGTATTCCCCAGGCAGAGATTAGTCCAGTTTGGCAAGAAGATAGAAGCATACAGGGGAGAAGATGAGATAAGGCTGGAAGGGGAGGTGGCGCCAGATTGTGGCAGGCCTTAAACGCCAAGCAAAGTAGCTTTAATTTGACTTGAAAGGGAATATAGGGAGCCACTAAATATTTTTTGAGCAGACAAGATATATGTGTGTAAATCAGTCTGGCATTGGTGTGGAGGAAGGAAGGCTCATTGGAGAGAAGAGAGTGGAGGTGGGAATAATTGTAATGAGCTATAGTAATGGTCTAAATGGGTAGTAATGAGGTCCAGTATTTTGGTGGTGGCAGTGGAGTTTGAGAGGAGGGAATGGACATGACAGATATCTTGGATAAAATCTATAATACTTGCTAACTTATCAAATGTGAAAGGTAAGGAAGAACAAAAGTCAAATATAACATGAAGGCTTGGAAGATGGGGACAAAGTAAGTGGTGGTACCACTAATAGGTATAATGGTGTCAGAAGGAGGAGCAGTGTTAGGGAGAAACAATAATTTTGTGTGGGTCTTGTTGAGTTTATAGTGCCCATAGGACATCCCAGTCATGGAAATAGAAATATAAAGTGAAAATTATCTCTTTATAAGTAGTGGTTAAAATATGAGAATGAATGAAATTGCCAAGAAAGAGCATAAAGAGAAGAAGAGGACCAAAGACATAAATTAGGGGAACACTCATCTTAAAGGTCATATAACTATTAAATAGGGGCGTGCTGGAGCCAGCTCTAACCAGCTGTCTTGTGAGAGCCAATTGTTAAGTGTTCAGTGTAACCATTTGCACAACAGACATAAGGCTGCAAAAAAGGGCTTGATAAAATAATGGAGAAAATGTTAATAAGGCAGGTTAAACTTTAAGTTTATTTTTTTTTCCTGGAGAACTGGTTGTTAAGCATTTACCAGCACATCTCAGCTAAGTGGCACAGTATATAGATTCCTGGGCCTGAACTCAGGAAGATGAGTCTTCCTGAGTTCAAACCTTGCCTCAGACACTTAATAGTTGGGTGACCCTAGGCAAGTCACTTAACCCTGTTTGCCTCACTTTCTTCATCTGGAAAATGAACTGGAGATGGAAATGGCAAACCACTACAGTATCTTTGTCAAGAAAACCTCAAATGAGGTCACAAAGAGTCAAACATAATTGAACAACAAACCAGCAATTAAATGTCTGAGGCAAAATTTGGTCATCCTTTTTCCAAGTTTAGGGCCTACCTACTATACCTATCTCTTATTTAATGCTTGAATAGTCTGCATTAAAAAAAACAACAGAAACAACAGAGCAAGATGAATAAGGGCTCAATTATTCTTCCTTGACTGAGGAAAGTTTTATGTAATTTAAATTCATTTGTTAAAGAGGGTATGCATATTTAAGAACCTGGTAGACTTTTATTATTGCCAGTTTACTATCTTGGATGTATCTCTTTTCAGGGCTTTGAAGACTGTTTGGTATTTGATGAATTAATGGATAAATACCATAATGACTTAAGTAAGTAAAATCCCTTTTGGGTAAGTTAGCAAGAGGTTACTTAAAACCAGAAACAATACTGATAGCTTTGGTGTGCCTGGCTTCCTCCTGTGGCATTTATTTCCCATGAAAGCCAGCTAGCTACTCAGTTAACGGAGCATTAAGACCGCGAGGTAGCTACAGTTTGTAGAAGAAAAGTCAGTAGAACCCATAGCTCTGTCTTTTGCTTTTTTTAGCTCTCTCAAATTCTGACTTTGTCTACCACTATGTGGATATTCCTGTTTGGCAAAATTTAGAGATGGTGGGTTTCTTGGGTCTGCTAAACATATCACTTCTACTTTATTTTTCTAGTAGATTGATAATTAGAGTTAAATCATAGAATGTAGATTTCATACAAACATAAGGAAATTTAACCATTTTTAATCCAGTGATACCTACTAAAAGTGTATAAGTAAGTTATAGGTAAGTGAAATCCATGGGTCACCTCCAAACCTCATTTAGCTACCAGTTTTTTCTTCCTCTACCACCAGACTTTTATAAAAAAAGTAATAATAATTAAAAAACTGGTTAATGGAACTCACTACTGTTCCTGTCCCTAAATGGTAAAACACTATCCCACAGAGAAATTAACAAGAAATTAGATTTATTCTGTGTAGCACCAGTGAATAAAACCAGAATTATTGAGAAATTTCAAGGAGACATATCTATGGCTCAATTTGAACAAGAACTTTCTAACAATTAAAGGTTTTTTTTTTTTTTAATGGAATGGGCTGACCTATAAGAATGGATTCCTCATTACCAGATGTGTTCAAGTAGAAACTAGATGACTGACAAGGGTGTCAAGGGGTTTTGGTTAGTGGAAGCTGGACTAAATGACCTTTAAGGTTCCTTCCAACCCTAGGATTCTATTATTCTGTGAAAAAATATGAGGTGAAAATAATCTATTTGTATCATGGATATAAAAATGGATAGCTAGCCTCTTGCTACATAACTAGATAGTGGGCTAGAAACTAAATGAGCAAAAAGATCAATTTACAGAATTCTGTAAGAGTGACTAAATGAGAAATTCCAGGGGTTGACCATGGAGGGAAGAAGGAGGCAAATTTTGGCTCAGTAGAAGGAAAAAAGTGATGAATGTGATTTGAAGGGTTCTATTAAAAGGCCCCAGTACACCCAAAGTATCCCCCTTGCTACTGGTACTTAGAATATCACTATTATACATTACAGTAGATTTGTATCATATATACATTTAACATATAGGAATTCAACTAATATGTACTTTACAGAAAGAAAGTATTAGTATATATTACTATTCAATGTTGTGCATATATATATAAAAACAGAGAGTAACGCCATGGGTGAGTCTTCTGAAGACCAAGAAGGAGGCCTGTCCTATTCAAAGGATTCCCAGCCTTCCCAAATGAGTCCCTCTAGTATTATTATAAAAATTATCAGTATTGTTATAAACATAGTTTAGACTTCACACTTGAAAACTTCTTCCTTAACCCTTCTCTACTATCCCTTTATTCTAAAACGCCTTGATACTAGGGATCCAGAGCCCATTCTCACTGTTCTGTTCCTTTCCTCCATGATATCATCTCTCATTTGGGTGCCCCCATCTCTGGCACCCAAAACACCCTCTCAGCACTGGCCCAGAAAGCAGGCAATAGCTAGTCAGTGACCCTTTAGATGTTAGGAAATGTGGCATGGGAGAGTGAACATGATTAAATCATAGGGAACATGGTTTGAGTATGTTTGGGAGATGGGAGTCATTTTCCTAAGGTTCAGTTCTGATTATTCCCCTATTGCCTCTAGAATTAAATATAAGCTCCTCTGCTTAGTTTTTAAATGCCTTCACATCCTGGCCCCAACCTGTCTTTCTAAGTTCATTCGTTACTCCCTATCTTGTAAACTCTACAGTTTGGCCAGATTGACCTTATTGCTCCTGATAAATGCCATTCTGTTTCTGCAGTTTTACAATTACTTTCCTCTGTGACTGGAATGTCTTCCCCCTCTATCTCTGCTTCTTAGACACCTTTGTTTCCTTTAAACCTCTCCATAAGTGACATCTTCTACATGAAGCTTTTTCTGATACCCACAGCTGCTGGTGCCCCTCCCCCCCCATTAACTTGTATTTATTTTGTAAGAGAGACAGCATGCTAAGCCCTGACTTAGGAAGACCACGGTTCAAGACCTATCTCTGATACAATTGGCTTTATGACCCTGGGCAAATCACTTAACCTCTCAACATTATGGGCAACTCTCTAAGACTGAGACACTCAAAAACTCTCTAAGACTCTTTGCAGAGAAGGCACTGACCTGAATTTGGTAAATGAGCTTCTTCACATTCTTTACATGTTCCCTAGACCAGGGAAATAACAGGCTTAGTCATTATCCCCTATATTTTGTATATACTGATTTAGGTATATCATAGAATGTAAACTCCATGAGGGCAGGTACTGTTTCCTTTTTGCAACACAGGGTCCAAGCAATTATTAAGTGTCTGTTATGTGTCAGACCCCATGTTAAGCAAGGGTTGAGATTCAAAGAAAGTAAAAAACACAGTCCCTACTCTCAAAGAGTTCATAGTCTAAAGGGAGGGAATGGACTTTTTGTAGGCAAAACAATTGCAGCCATTGAAGAATAAGACCCCAAACCTTTGTAGAATGAGAAAGATGGTGATGACAAAGTGGTAAATGATATCAGGGAAAACTGTTATTCTTCATGCTAATTATAGTTGCAGAATAACTACCAAAGAAGGAATAGGGAAAAAAAAACCCAGAAAAGTCTGGTTTAGCAGTTGAAAACTAATATCAGTTATAGTCTTTCATGTGAACTGTTGACCATTGGTGGCTAATTACTATGAAATGCAATAGTAATTATATATGCTATGTACTTGCAGTACACAGAGCCTACCATACTTTAAGGGACTCCTTTTGATGACATGATTGAATCATTTTATTTGTTTTCTAGGTGCTTGTCTTCCTGAATTCTCAAGATTTAGAATTCCAGATGATCATGCTATTTCGGATTTGTCCATGTACAATTACATAGAGGTAAGTGAGGAAGTTTGAGAGATTAGGGATTTTTACTTCTAAAGAGTGACTTTCCCTCAGTTCTTCCTTATTTTATTTATGGTATTGTTTTTCTAAGTTCCCTTTTTGCCTTGGCACCATAGGTTTGTAAGAAACATCTAGTAGAAGAGCACATATAGAAAAAACCTCATTCCTCTGAACATTTCTGAGGGGATAATAATAATAATTGCAAATATTTATATAGATTTAAAATTTGCAAAGAGTTTCAGATATTTCATCTCTTTTAAGCCTCACAACCACCCCATGAGTAAAGAATTACAGGTATTATTATCCTCCTTTTACAGAAGTAGAAAGTGAAGATCAGACTAAGTGACTTGCTCAAGGTCACACACTTAGTAAGGTTCAAAGATAAGATCTGAATTTAGGTCTTCCTAATTCCAAGTCAGGCGCTTGATCCACTGTGCTTCCTAGCTTCTGCTAAGCATGTCAAAGCTTCTTTAGCTACACTGATACTTTGTGGACTTTGGTCTAAGATCTGAATGGACGGTACAATGCTATGATGCTGCTGCCAAAAATATATATAACCCTGAGATATTATCACAGACATATGGCATGTAGAAAATTTGTCTAATGTTTTCACAGTATGTAGCCTAATTTAGTACTTAATCTTGTTTGGGGCTCCAAAGACTGAGAAATGAGAAGAATGAAAATAAATGATTGGAAAATCGATACTGTGGAGAAAAGCTTCAGAAGTTCATTTACAAAGGGTAATGATGGAGTTCTCCCCCTCATCTCCTCTGGAAAAAGAAAAAGATGAAATGAGTTTAAAATGCAACAGAATAGATTTAAATAATATATAACTAAATTAAATCTGACAAAGATTTCCCAAATTCTTGCTTCATGTTCAAGGCATCATGCTAGCTAGCTATTATGTATACAAAGAAAGATTACAATGAACATCCTGTGTTCAAGGAATTTCCAGTTTAATTTTGGGGTACATCAAGTACACAGATAATCAATATGAATTTTGAAGCATGTATTGTGTGTCCCATGCATTGTGTTAGGCACTGGGAATATAAGTACAAAGAGTAAAAAAATCCCCACTTGCTAGAAGCTTACATTCTATGTAAGTACGTAAAGAATAAAAGAAGATAAACACAAATCAATACAAAGTAATTAATTACAAGATAGTTTGGGACTGGCATTTGGGGATCAGGAAAGGCTTCATGAAGAAGGTGGTACTCACGATAGGAGTGCATTGCAGACATGTGGAATGTCTAATACAAAAGGCATGGAGATAGGAGATGAAATGTTGGGTGTGAAGAAATGGGAAGGCCAATTTGGTTTGATCTCAGAGTATGGGAAGTACAATGAAGCTGGAAAGATAGGTTGGAGCTAGGACATGAAGGAATTTACAATTTAAAAAAAATTGTTTAAATAGATTTAAAAATTAAACCGAGATGTTTACATTTTATCCTAGAAACAAAAATGAGCCATTGGAGTTTATTGTATAGAGGAATAATGTGGTTGGATCAGCACTTCAGGAAAGTCACTTTGGCAGCAGCATGTAGATGAATTAGGGTGGGAAGAGATCTGAGACAGGAGAGACCAGTCAGGATGCTGTTGTAATACTCTAGGCAAAAGGAGATGAGAGCCTGAAGTCAGGTGATATCTGGGCCCCATAGGAAAGACTTTGTGGAGGTAGAAACAGCAAGATGTAACTACTGACGGGATATATGGAGAAGAGTAGAGAAGAGTGTCAATTAGCTTGATGTACCAACCAACTGGAGGCAGCTGGGTGGCTCAGTGGATAGAACACTGGGCCTGGAGACAGGAAGACCTGAGTTCAAATCCAGTCTCAGATACTTATTAGCTGTGTGACTGTGGGCAAGTCAATTAACCTCTGTCTGCCTTAATCCACAGAAGATAGTAGCAAACGACTCCAGTATCTTGGCCAAGAAAACCCCATGGACAATGTGGTCCACAGAGTCACAAAGAGTTGGATATGACAACAAAAACAAACATCTAGTCAGTTGGTGCTCAGAGCTGAATTGAAAGGTTGTAGAAGACACTTACACAAGAGACTTCCAAGGCTAGAGATGTTTATTGAAGGACAGAGAGGATCAGGTGGAAGCAGCAGCTCTCTGGTCTATTCCCACCAACCTTGAAGTAGTAATCTCATTGATCATAGCTGGCTCTATGCCAGCTTCCTGCACTGTGAATTATGCTGCAGAACCCACTAGTGTCAAATGTTCTTGGCAGCAGGTAAGACTTCCCCAGGGTTGATCTGGCCCACAGCTCCCCTCAAAGGTTTTTATACTCTTATTGGAAATATGGATGGACAAATATAGAGCTTTGAGAGGTTTGATGAGGGATAAAAAAGGTTTAGGAAAGTGGCTTTGGTGCGTGGGAAAGTAAATAGATTGGGGTGGTGTGAAAGGACTGCCTTGCTGCAGTGAGAATTCAGATGAGATTATGTGACCTGACCTTGTAGCAGACCCAGTCAGTAGACTTTATGATATTAATCCATAGAAGACTATATGCCCAGCAGATAGTAGGCTCTTTTTGTATTGTTTGGGGTTTTTTGGCTAGACAGTGGGGTTAAGTGACTTGCCCAGGGTCACACAGCTAGTAAGTGTTATGTATCTGAGGCCACATTTGAACTCAGGTCCTCCTGAATCCAGGGCCAGTGCTCTATCCACTACACCACCTAGCTGCCCCAGATAATAGACTTTTTTTTTTAAGGCAATTGGGGTTAAGTGACTTGCCCAGGGTCACACAGCTAGTAAGTGTCAAGTGTTTGGTCTGAGGCTGGATTTGAACTCAGGTCCTCCTGACTTCAGGGCTGGTGCTCTCTCCACTGTGCCACCTAGCTGCCCCAATAATAGGCTCTTAATAAATACTTGTTGGCTGACTGGATGTTACGTAATATTTTCCTTGTATTCTTTTCAAGAACAGGACAAACATAACATCTTGCACATAGTGTTTGAACTGCCTTTCAACTCTTTGAGATGAATGGTTGCCTTAGGCAAACTGTGTGATGACATAAGCATTGATTTCCTACCAGGAAGCAAGATGAATGCTTCAAACCATCCGGCACACGTATTCTTGCCAGTTCAGGTTCAGTAAACCCTTTATGAAAGGATCATCTATATGGACCCTTCAAAGCACCAAATACCGTACCATGAATGTCTATCTACTGTTTTTGCATGGGCTAGTGGAAAGCGCTCTAGATCTGAAGTTTGGAGACGAGGCCAGTCCCAGGTCTTTACTCTGACTAACTAGATATGTGACCTTGGGCAAATCACTTAAGCCCTTCAAATTTCAGTTTCCTCAACTGTAAAATGGGAGTACTTATACTATCTAAGAGGGTAATTGTGGACCATGGAGCAGCTAGATGGCACAGTGAGTAGAGTGGAGGCCTAGAGTCAGGAAGACTCCTCTTTCTGAGTTCAAATCCAGACTCAAACACTTACTAGCTGTGTGACCCTAGGCAGGTCACTTAATCCTGTTTGTCTCAATTTCCTCATCTGAAAGAAGTGGCAAAGCACTCTAGTATCTTTGCCAAAAAATCCTGAATGGAGTCGTGAAGAGCCAGACACAACTGAAAATGATTGAACAACAACAACAGAGGGCATACTTTGTAAAGCCTAAAATGCTGCAGTATATGAATGTCAGCTCTTACAGCTGACCGGAGGGCACAATGGAAGCACCAGAGGGCATAATGGGAAGAGTGCTTCCCTTGGAGTCAGGAAGACCTGAGTTCAAAGTCTACATTAGATACTTATTAGCTATGCGAGCCTGAGCAAGTCACTTAACCTCTGCCTTAACCTCCATTTCACCACCCGTGACATGGGAGTGATTTGTTCAGTTCAGTCACGTCCAACTCTCCGTGAGTTGACAATAGCACGCCATTGCTGTCCATTAGGGTTTTCTTGGCAGAGATACTGAAGTGGTTTGCAATTTCCTTTTTCAGTGAATTAAGGCAAACAGAAGTTAAGTGACTTGCCCAGGGTCACTCAGCTAGTAAGTGTCTGAGTCTGCATTTGAACTCGGCTCTTCCCGACTCTAGGCGCAGCACTTTATCCACTGAGCCATCTAGCAGCCTAGAGCTGTTGTAAAGATCAAATGAGATAAGATATGCACATCATTTTGCAAATTTTAAAGTGCTATGTAAATGCTAGCTACAATTATTATTATTGTCTGTTTTGTTGAGATATATGTAGGTTATTCCTGAATGTCCTTTCCATTATGATCAAAGGACAAGGACGTCTGAACTGATGAATGGAAGATCCAACATGAAAAGGAATGGAGTTTTCTGCTGTGGTCAGAGGAAGAGAAACAAGATCTCGATCTGTGTCCCTCCTCTTCCACAGGGATTTCTCAAATTACTCCTGCTTGTTAGAGTCTCATGTTTTTCCTTAAAAAAAAATCATTTTCTCATCAGATGATAGGATTTGGAGCTGCAAGGTAGATCAAAGATCATCTACTAAAATCTCATTTTAGCCATGAGGAAACTGAGACCCAGAAAGATGAAATACCCTGTGTAAGGTCACATAGGTGTTCAGTGGCAGAGCCAGGCTTCCATCCCAGGTCTCTTACCTCCAAACCCAGTGTCCTTTGGCAACAATATTGCACTTTGAATCTCAAGCTAGCTTTCTGTCCAAGTTTGCTGAATTGTTGGAACAAAGCATCTCCTAATGTTGGCAGTAATATCTTCAGTCTATCAGTATTTCAGTGAATGACGCATCCAGTTTCATGCTGCTTGGCAATTACGGCTTGGAATAATTTCTTTAGAACCAAGGGTAAGAAAGAGCAGGTTGTGGTGGTAACAACAAGTGTCACAGAAGACTCTCACATTGGTTTCAGATGCGAGCGCATGTCAATTCAAGATGGTTCATCTTCCAAAAGAACATCGAAAAATGTCTTCATGCAATTATGCCGTCCACCTTTATTCCACTCTACACCATGGTAAGAGCTGATCTAGAGAACATTAGTCTGCATTATTTTTTTTTTAACGGAGAGGATACCTAAAGACATTCTTAATATTTGCTTCAGGTCACTTTTTCCAGAATAAGATACCATGAAGCAGTTCTACAGTGGAATTGGCAGAAAAAGGTGAGGACAGCTTCCGATTTCCATTGTTCCAAACCAGCTTTATTGTTTCAGAGAGTCACCATGGTGTGGTGGAATGCTGGACTGGGAATCAAGAAAACATGGATTCAATTCCCACCTGCAATGAACTTGGAATGTTGTGACCATGAGCAAGCCACTGAACTCTGATACAGAGTTTTCTAAGGAAATAGATACAGTTGGTTTGCTATATGCACAGAGAAGGAGCTCTTCACCAATGAAGTCACAGGACCTTGCCACATAATGTATGTTATTGCTTTATATATGCCTCTAGCAATGTCTCTTGCCAAAGAATTATGAAGGGGAAGCATTAAAATTCTGATTCTTGGGCCTGCCCTCTTAAAATTGAAATGTATGCCTTGTAAATTAAAATGGCCTTGGCCATGAAGGTACCTAGATTAATGGAACAAGTCAGCTGATAAGAGAGACAGTTTGAGGGGAAAAGTAATGAAAAAAGACCACAGTACACTGAACTGCACCTCTTTGTTTTTGTAAGTTGAGCCAGCCCTGTGATTGGCATCATACAAGTATTTTTATTGGCTTAATGAGCTTAGCTATGTTTCAAACCACCATACTCCATGGTTGAAAGGTATCCAAATTGTTTTGTAATGCCATTAAAAGAAAATGTTTTTCCCCCTCAGTATATGGGGTGTGCCAAAAGTCTTGGTGAAGTTTTAAGCTTTAGTGCCCTAAATAGTCACCCATTCACTCATCTAGTTTTGGAAAAAATCAAGGGGTCACAGGCGTATGCTAAATAAAGCATTGGTTGTTGTTTTTTTTTTCCTAATTTGACATTTTTTAAAATTCCAAATTAAATTCAGTAATTCTGGAAGTATCAGCCTCAAAATGCTAAAACAAACCAAAAAAAAAAAAAGTCCCTAACAATTCTGTATCACCTTAACCCTGGGTTACAGGCATATCCTAGATATAGACAGACAGACAGACAGATAGATGGATAGTTAAAGATACATAGACACATATTTAAATAGAGATATATAAGTCTATAAGGCATCTAGGTGGCAGAGTGCATAGAGTGCTAGGCCTGGAGTCAGGAAGACTCATCTTCCTGAGTTCAAATCTGGCCTCAAACACTTACTAGCTCTGTGACCCTGCACAAGTCACTGTTTGTCTCAGTTCCTCATCTGTAAAATGAGCTGGAGAAGGAAACAACAAATCACTCCAGTGTCTTTGCCAAGAAAACCCCAAATGGGGTCATGAAGAATCGGACATAACTGAACGACAACAACATATAAGTCTAAATATCTCTATCTATCACTGTCTCTCTATTTATCTATCTAGTAGAAAGGCATGTCTAAAATTTCAGAAACCTTCTTTCCTATTAATCTGTTTCCAAACCAGTACCACTCAACAAAGGAGCCTTTGGGGATAGACTGTGAAAAATATGTTTCCCAAAGTCACACAACTCAAATAGGAATAGTCAGTCTTAGTCACCCACCCAGTTTGGGATGCAGATTAAACATTAACACCTTATTAGGCTCTGGTTCAAGTGAATCTTTCCAGTCTACTTTCAGCGTCTCTTTGGTCAAAAGAAAATGCTCATCCTTCAAAAACCTGGCTCAAATGGATAGATAGAACTATCATGAGCCACTAATCTTGCTTTTAAACGCATGTCATCAAGGAAATGAAAGGTTTGACTTGAAGTTTCTGATTAAAAAAAAAAAAAAGTCTTTACTTCAAAAGGTCTGTGATTTCATTGGTGTGAGTACCTTCTGCTGATGACCCTCCCTGCACTTACCTAGACTGATTCTCAGAGGACGAATGCAGAGCTCATCACTGGATGGTGCCAGCTTCATCAGGACCTGCCAGCCTTTGAGAAGCCAGCATCAGCTGATTGTTGCAATGAGGCATTGAAGGTGTACCTTACTAGAAATTCAGATTTAGGTCAGTTAGGAAATTCAGAATTCAATATCATTATATTGAATGATTACTTGGTGAAAACACAGATAAAAAACAGTTGGTTCTTTTTTTTTTGTTTTTAAATAAAGAAAGGCCTTTGATAAGGGGCCTTTGACTCTGTTGAGAGTGAGTTTGTCATTTTAAACTCAGAACTAGAAGTTCAGAATAGTTAATATTTAAGCAGCCACAGAATATTCTCCTAATATTTTACTACTTCCCTGCAGCCTAGGAAGCAAGTTAATTTATCTTTCTCTGAACATGTGCATTGATACTGATTAAGCCCCAGTTTTTACTTAGGTAACACAACAATTTCTATTTGATTTTGTAGGAAAGCAAGTCTTGAACATCAACAAAATAAGCATATTTAATTGTATACATAAGCCTGTACCCATATCCATACTGGCACAGCAAAATCCGTAGGGGCCAAGTCTGACCATACTGACACATGACCACAATCTTAGGACAAAGATCATGAAGTTTTGGGGAAACAGGCTGAGTCAGACAAAAACCCCGGTCCCCAATATTCCCTGTGTCTTGTGTCTTGTTGTAATACTGACCTCCTAGGCCTACCGCAATGGATTTCCTGCTTCACTGTTCTTCCTTTCCCAGGGCCCTCATGACATTTCCTGTATGTTCAGGGTCCCTGATTATTCAAGAACCCCATTGAGTCAGGGCAATACTCCAGATTGGAGACATTCTTTACCCTTTACCCTCAAATGCTCTATGTGCTTTATTTTTCAAGATCATGCTTTCTATTACTTAGCAAGGGTAGTCATTGTACAAAAGTATTCTGGCCAAAGTATTAGCTAGATAATCTACTGCTCTTCCAGCCATCATTCTCTTAATCCATGGCAGTATTGCATAGTGGTAAGAGTCCTAGACTTGCAACTAAAAGAGCTGGGTTCTACTCCTAGCTCTGCAAGTAATTACTGATATGACCTTGGGGAAGTCACTTCATTTCCCTGGGCTTCCATCTGCTCTTCTCTAAAATGAGGGGGCTGGATTGGATGGTCTCTGGTCTCTATGAATCTTTGTCTATAGAAAAGGCCTCTATGGAGTGACTGTTGGTGGGAATATCAGACAACCAGACCAGTCCAGTTAGAGGAAGAAATAGTTTCAAGTGGGTCTTTTGACACCCTTCAAATAATATTCCACACCTCTTGGGCTGCCCTTGCACTTGCTCTCTCTTCTCCCTTGAGATTTTTCTTATCAGAACTCACCATTCACATGTCACCCCAGACCCTTAGATCTCCCAGATGTGGTTCTAAATCTCAAAAAAAAAAAAAAAAAAAAGCCCATCAATTCAGATTCTACCTGAATTTCCCAAACCATTGTCCAGACTCAGTTTTACAGAGTGATTAGTAGCTCTGGCCAGAAGCTGCAGTTGCTAATACAATAACTAATGTGGGATATTATTTACATAGTAAAAGACTTGGGAAGCTATGTGGCTAAGCACTGGTACTGGGACCAGGAAGACCCCTCTTCCTGAGTTCAAACCTGGCTTCAGACACTTACTAGTTGTGTGACCCTGGGCAAGTCACTTAACCTTGTTTGCCTCAGTTTCCTCATCTGTAAAATGAATTGGAAAAGGAGATGGCAAACTGCTTTAATATCTCTGCCAAGAAAATCCCAAATGGGGTCACAAAGAGTCAGATATTACTGAAAAATGACTCAAAAGTAAAAGATATGACATGAAATTTGATTAGATTATATATCTATATGATTAAGATGCAGCTGTCTGAGAACTAGAAAAACTCAGTTAAATTGGTTGGCTATACCATAATCTAAGCCTGCACAACATACAGCCTGTGTACCACTTGTGGCCCATCAAAGGTTTCAGGCAGCTCAGAAAAAATGTAGAGGATATAAAAGAAAATAAAGATGTAACGAGTGCTCTGTCCATGCCCTGCTTAACCTGCCTTCCACTAGCCACTATGGTGCCCATTATGTAACTTGGCAGTAGGTTGCCACTGCATACTCTCTCCTGTTTGTCACCTGACCTGTAGAAACCAACCGTCATCAGTCTGTCTCTAGTCTGAGAAGAGTGAGAGTCATATCTTTTAGCTGTGTTTTTGGTTGTAACTGGTGTTGAACAAGGACAAAGTGAGTGCAGCCATGCGCCAATGCAGCTGACGCCTGCTAGGCAGCATCAACGCAAGGGCTTCTTCCCCTGCCTTGCTGCGCAGCTGCCCTCCAGGTTACATGAGTGTCAGGTGCTCTTTCCAAGGTCAGACACTCAGTTCAGTATTTCTTTGTATGTGAGCAGTTGCTGTGGTTCTAACATTTAAGTTTTAAGGGGTGATTTTGTAAAATGAGTGATAAAAAGAAACAGAAGATCGAATCAGAATATAGAGTGTTTAATCCAGAGTGGGCAAATAGATACTTGTTTACTTACATGAGATACAAAATATTGTGCCTTGTTTGCCGAGAAGTAAAGCTGTTGTGAAGGAATGTAGTCTTTGTTGCCGTTTCGCATCAGAACATCCTTACTTAAGCAAATTGGACCCCAAGGAAAAACAAATTAAAGTGTCCAAATTGTTGAAAAATCTCAGTGGGGAACACCGGTTTTTCAAGAAAGTAAACTAAGAAAATGAGGCAGCTGCTAAGGTTAGTTTTTAGATTTTTAAAGAAATCAATTTCAAACATGATTCCAGAGTATGATTAACTGATTGCTGACAAGAAGTGTAATATGTCACATTAACTACATGTAAACAGTAAGAAAACCTGAAAAATGTGTTAAAACTTGTACCGCTTAGCAAAGTAATTTATTTTAACATTAATGTGATTTCATGATAAATGAAAATCTTATATAAGCATAATTGATATTAATTGAAATTTACCCTTTTTAAAAATATGGTTTATTTGCAAAATAGTTTAATCATTAATTATACCTTTACTTGGAAAGTGAACCGCTAAAAACGTATCTGTGGCCCGAAGAAGTTTAGCCTATTTTAATGTTGGCCCCTACCTACTGCCAAGTTGTACAGGTCTGCCATAATCCTTTTCCTCCTCACTCCATGACAGGTTTGAACAATTTTCTTTTGTACTGATCCTTTTTTTCTATATAAGGCATGAAATTGACATCTTACCATTTTATAGACTTAGACTTACACATAAAACAATGTGTTTATTTGCAAAAATCTGGTTTTGGGAATGTGCCCTGGGTCACAATGACCTTCCAGTTCTTTCTCTCATGCCCTGCAGTTTTCTGCAACCAGGAATAGTTATATCAATTAGCATAGGCTTCTATCTTTAGTCTAGTTTACAAAGCTGTTAGGCCTGATCTCCTTTTGGCTTCAAGGGCAGAGCTAAAGATCCTTTTACTTGTTCCTGCCTGTGGTTGAGTTGGTTGAATACAGAAGGAAGTTGGTTGGTTCCTAGTCAAGCCTGCTTGACTGTGTGGTTGCTTAGAGTAAGTAGCACTTCCTCACTGGATACCACTGTAATGAATAGATACTGACTTTTTTATGCAAAATGCATGCAAGGGATCTATTCAAGAACTGTTTGCTTTACATAGCAGGCCTTAGAATTTGCCAGTTTACATTAAAAAAATATTTACCATGCATCTGTTACATGTATGGCAGTGGCTAAGTACTGGGAGAAAATTCAAACTAAATGTTCTCCACCATTCTTTTCAACTTTAATATTCTATGATTTTATGAGTCAAAGACATGATCTCTGATCTTGGGTAGGAGGTGGTAAGACAAATGCATAGAAAGTTTTAATGAAATCTAGAGATGTCTGAGGAGTAAAGCTTGGAAGAATGAGGGAAATCTTGAGCTGAGACTGCAATGCTTCATACATGGTAGGAGCTTAATACACTTTTGACGAATTGAATTGTTGAAAGGAACAGCATGAGCAAAAGCCTTAGGAACGTGGTTTGCTCATCAGATTTTGATTTCCCATGAACTGAAACCATAACACCTTCTTTCCTTCCAGGTTATAAACAGAGGACTTTTTTTCTTTGGGACAGCAACAGCCCTAAGTGGTACCTGCTTATTTATAACTTACATGTCACCAATGGTCCAACTGAAGATGCTGTGGAACTGGATCACTTCCTTCAGGAGCACTGAAAACCTCTTTTTGAAACTTCCATGGAATTAAAAGAACAAACTCTAGATTGTGATATTGGCTGTTATGAAAGAAAGTTATCTAATGGCAAATGGTTGGCTTCTTGGAAAAGACAGGCACATATTATTGACCTCCATATCCAACTCACTATTAGAAGGCATCCTTCAAATGGCAGTGCCATTTTGAATTCTTCTTTAGGGCTATTTAAAAGTTGTTTTGTTTTGTTTTTTTAAACAGATGCTACAATTTTTTTTTAATTGAGAGCACAAGAATGATTTTGGACCCTCAGGATAACATTGTCCTGAGGGTCCAAAATCATGTTATAAGTGATAGTGCTATCAATTAAATCCTTCTGGGAATTTTGAAATTCTGACTGAATTTCAATTTCATCAATAGATAATATATGAAAGCATTATAGCAAGGCTGTGATGCGTTACTCACCTGTAAGGGAAGTACAGTCTACTATATGTTCTGTTAGCCCCAATATTAAATAAAGCATTTCCCCTGTTAACACTATCTCTGGATTTCTATCATGGAAATTAAAAAGGCAATAGTGCAGATGCCTGATTCCTCCTGAAATGTCAGAAATCCTTTTCTCAGCTGCTTTTATGGGTACCTACCTCTTTGTTAAAATGAATTGGAATTTCTTATATGTTACTTCATTAGCTAGGTTCACGTTATGAACAAGAAGATGAAAAAATAACGTCATGTTGTGCCAGGACCATCATTTTCAAAAAGGTCATTTGTGTGGTCTCACATGAAGTCATTTGAGGGATAAATTTACATGTTTTCCAGTATGTTGATAGAGCTTTCTGATACCCTCATAGGTTTCTCTAAGGCTACAGCACAGACATGAGGAGAAACAATCTGCTTTAATGGAAAGGGCATTGGGCTAAGAATGAGTAGACGAGTTCTAGTCCAGATTTTTCCACTAACTTAACCATAAGATCTTGGGCAAGTGATTTTAGCTCTCTCTAGTGCCTTCTTATACAAATGAGGGAATTGGACTAAGTAGTCTCTGAGATAGCTTCCATAGCCATCATTCTGAGTCTCAAGTAACCCCGGAGAGCTCTAAGGGTATAGAGAATGAAAATGCTATTTGTCTCAGTTTTAAACAATGTGCTCCTGGGAATATTTTATGCATAATTCATAATAGTGTGTTCATACTCTTCTGCGGGAAAAAAATTATATGCAGTAATTAGTCAATAGGACTTTTTTAGCCCCAGGAAGGCCATGACATGGCTCAGTGAATAATTTTATTTAAACATTTTAAACACCTCAATTTTTGTACAAAAATAGAAAAATGTTAAATATTTTAAAATGTAAGCAGAGATGCTTTATTAGACATATGAAACAATGTTTTATTTCATTTTAGACCTTCAATAGCAATTTAACCAACTTGATATTTTAGCTTTAAGTTGTGGTTGGGCTAATCCATAAGAGTGACTTTCAAAAGCACTTTTTGTGAAAACTTTTTCTTTGGTTCTTCTCTCCTCAATGTACCAAGACACCCCCTCTGAAGTTCATGAAACATACAAAATGCTATACCAGCAAGTCAAACAGTTATCCCAATAATAAAAATGAAATGACAAGTAGAACAAATATTTTTCTTCTAAGTCCAGGGAAGAAGCTGGTATAGTAGAAAGACCAGTGATCTTTGACTCATAAGACTAGGTTTTAAGTTCTGACTTTAATATTTATTTAGTGTGACCTTGGGAAAATCACTTAACCTCTCTTAGCATGTATTAAATGAAAGCATTGGAGTAGATGAACTCTAAGGTTTATTGTAGCTCTAACATTCTGTGATTCTGTATGGCACTCTGGAAGCCCTGTAAGTTCATGATTTAAATCAATCTTTTTTAGTTGTAGACTAATCTGGAAAGAAAATCTTCTCCAAGTACTGACCATTGTCTAATGCACTGTTGGTGCTTGGCTAATACTATCCCAATCTATGTATGTTTAGTTAGGACTATATGCTTGGCAGATATATATGGAAAATTATCAAAGTGATTAACAAACCCCGTATCATATTTTCATCTCACATAGGTGATGACTCTCCCCAGGTTAATATTGTCTTCACCAGCTACATTTTCTGGTAATGCAGAAGTCTACGTTTTAGGTACCAGAAAAGTATTAGTATCATCTTAGAGTACAAGATTATTTTTTTTTTCAAAATGATGTCTTCTTTTCTCTAGCACTCACATATTCTAGAGTTGTGCTCAGCAGCACATCTGTCTTAATCTGCTGTTTGGTTATCATTGGTACACATAGCATTAAAGTCTTCTGACGCATTAAGTTTTCATTTATTGCAAACTGGGGAATTGCCTATAATCTTCATCTTAGAGCTGGCTAATCATGATATCACATTTATAAAGAAGACAGTTGGACATAATAAAGGACAGCACTCTTTAGCTACAATTGGTGACAGTTTTCCTACCCATTTTATGCATATATGTAAAATGCAGATATTTTGAAAGCCATATTCAAAACAGAAGGAGAAAGCATCACAAGCATTAGAAAGTACAGCATTTAGAAACATTTGGAATGAAAATAGTCATCATATTTGGAAAGGGATGACTCCTGACTCTCTAATAAGTTGTATGGACTTGTAATGTAACCTCATGGGACCTCAGTTTTTATCACATGTTAAATAAGCAGATTGGACCAAATGGTCTTTAAGATCTCTTCCAGCTTAAAATAATCCTCTAATCTTCTTATATTGTGAAGTCATATTTTAGTACGTGGAGCACCCGTTGACCAAAACCATTGCTCAGGTTATTTTCTGAGGTCAGTGAACATAACTGGAGTTCAACTGTGTCAACTCATTTTTATCATATCACAGTGGAACAAAAGTCCTCTGGGGAATTCCATCACAGTCTTCAAAATTAGAGATCAGAAGCTGAGTCTACTGCGCAGAATCCTGTCTTTTACTGTCCCCCTCCATCCCTAGAGAGGTCGAACTTGAATCACATTCACCTTTGTCCCACTGTTTTTGTCACTGTCATCGATCATTTGTGTCTCATCACTGGTGATGATGAAGATGATGGAGGAAGAGCTAAAAGTCACTTTCTTCTTTGGTCGGTCTCCAACTTTCTGGGACATCACTATAGGTCTGATCTGCTTTTCAGTCCTCATGACAGGTCTGTCTTTCTTGGACTGCTGGAATTTCAGCTGCCTGAAACACAGGAGCTGTAAAAGGCATCTTCGAAACTGCACAGAAAAAGAATTATGACAGCATAATGCCAAGTTAAAGGTGTTCCATTTCAGATGCCATTCAAGAAAATGATATAAAGATTATTCTGAGACCTGGGCATTTCTTGAGGGAAGGGGAAGTAAACCCCCTAAAGGTGCATACTTTTAGTTACCCTGGGCCCTGTGTCTTCTATCTAAAATACTCACAACACAAAACACTGTGTTGAAGCCAGAATCATGTTTAGTCCCTATATAGATCCCATTAACTGGGACAGAAGGCCAGAGACTTATACCCAGCCAGTCACATAATAAATAATCATGAAGCAGGCTGGGCCAAAAGGTGCGAGTGATATGTTCATCAGTCTTGTAATATTCATATTACAAAGGAAAGTACATTTATGATGATGAGGATGACTTTGACCCATACTGGCCCATACGTGACCCTGGGCAAAGTCATTTTAACCTCTCTGCTCCAGGCAAATATCAAAGACTACAAGTTCCTGAGGTTCTGACCTGCCTAAGTAGAGGGAGTTTCCTCCTGTGGAAATTCCTTACAACAGTGAAATCATAGATTTAGTCCCTATCTCTAGTCTTAGACCTAGCTAGTCTTAAAAGGGCAGGTTTTCTCTTTATAACTCATGTTCTCTAAGTGATTTTCCTCTCAAGAGAATGTAAGCTTAATGAAGTTGTCTTTGAATCCCCAGTGCCTTAGCACAGTGTCTCACAGATATTAAGTGCTTAATGTTTGTCTGTTTGAGTTGAATTATCCTACGTGTTATAATCACTAACTTACTAATTACTGAAATATGCTTATTAAAGATATGGTTGGAGGCAGATATAACATCCTCTTTCTCTGCTTGTACCCTCACTTCGACTCCTCTCCATTTTACGGATGGAAAAACTAAATTGGAGAGAGGTTGCAGGCTTTTTTTTTAGATTTTGGCATACATTTGAGTTAAAATGATAATTAAGTCAGATTAATAACATTTTTTGTTTCAATGTATAAAATTTAAATTTTAGCAATAATAGATGAATAAAATCAAGAAAAAACTTGTTCAAAATGAAGTCCTCTTCTATAAAGGAAGATTATTAGGCTGCTTCAAACAAGCTCAAAGAATATAAATAATTGTATAATTCCAAACTATGTGATTCTATCTTACAATTAGATCTACTTGTTTCATACTTTATAAAGCAGACTTAAATATATATTATATATATTTATGTATGTATGTGTGTGTGTAATATATATATTTAAGAGGGCAGCTAGATATTATTTAATTGATTCTGATGCTATGCTCTCTTACATTTTGGATGGGGAAACATTTTTTCTATCCCCATCAAGGGTCATTGAACCATTGGAGGGGAAATGTATTTGAGGCTGTACAATCTCAGAATGAATAGTGGTCTCAGAGCCCATGTTGTGTTCAAACACAAATCCCCTTGTAGAGGGGATTCACGCCCACATAAAAAGTAATTTCCTTTATTTGGAGGTAAATAAAATATGTTGTATTAGTTTTCAAATTCTAAACAGCGAATATAAACTCTATTTTAAAAAAGATACAACAAATACCCACATTACTCTTTCCTATCTCTGAATTCCAGGAATGTCTGCACTGAACTATTTAGCCCTCACTATACAGTGTTCAGCATTTTTTCATGTTTGTGTTATCTCCCCAACTAAATTATGAGTTACTTCAGGGCAGGGGCCATGTCTTCTATTTCTTTGTATTCCTTATTATACCTAGCACAGTTTGGCACAAAATGCAAATTCAATAAAACTTATTGTTTATATATGTGTGTGTATGTGTATGTATGCATGCATGTATGTATGTATGTATACACACAGATACATGCACTCATACACACATTTTCACCCCTCCATATGATGTCCAGGTAAGGGAAAGGCAGGTCAGTGGGGGAAAAGGAAGAGAATATGAGGAGAGGTCAGGATGGGGAAGAGAGACAGAGAAGCAAGGGGAGAGGGAAAGATCAAAAAGAGAAAGAGAAAGAGAGGGAAGCTTAGTGGAATCTGAGGTTAGTATATCCAGTCAATAAGTCTTGTATCATGCCATTAGTGCTACTAGGTCTGTGAATGTCAGAGAAAGTTATAACTTATATTGTCCTCTGAAAGTCATTCAATAAATGAGTTTTAGCACCTAAAGAAGGGGGAAAGGGAATAAGCATTTATATAGCACCTGCGCTAAGCATTTTACAAATATTATCTCATTTTATCCTCACAAGAACCCTGCACTTGGCAGGGTGAGTGGCAGTATCTCATTCAAGTCGGGACTTTGACCATATGCTTACATTGGGACCCAGTTCTGTGGGCATCACAGGATCATAGATGTAAAGCTGAAAGGGAACCCAGAGACAATCTATGCCAAAACTCTTGTTATAAATGAGGAAGCAGACCCAGGTAGGTTAAGTTGCATGCTTGCCATGTGTAAGAGCTAGAGTCAGGCACAACTAGGGATATAGAGATACAACAACAATAAACCATAGTCTCTGCCCTTACAGTTAAGTTAAAGAACTGCAACATATACAGACGAAAAGATCAAAAAGCTCACAAAGGCAGCAAACAAAAAATAGGATTTGAACCCAGGTTCTCTGACGCCAGAGACAGAGCTTTTTCCTCTAGTTCTAACTATTCTGGATTACTCCAATTCCCCTCTTCTTGGGGCCAAGGTTTCTGCCATCAGAGGACTTTTTATATGGAAAATAAGTTCTTCTGATACATAGGATAATTTTCTTGTACTGATTTAAATGAATGACTTCAAATGTATATGTGAGAGGTGTGAACTGGTTTGTGAAAGTATTACCAATAAAACATAAAAGCATTACATAGCTGTCATCTTTCACGATGTATCTTTCAACTGGAATTTCCAACTTGCTGTAGGGTAACCTAACACATTGGTGTCGTAGCTATCATCCTGATCCGCAAAGAATGTGATTTTGATAAGTATACTATCTCTGAGAGAAATAATTATTAATATCCAATGATTTGGGGAAATAGAATTCCCCCTTTTCTAAGGCCTTGATTTTAAAAATTCAGTCTCTTGAAGGACATTGCTGATAATGAGATTAGACCCACCCTGGGGCCACCATAGCCTATGTCTCAAATTTGGGTGGAGACAGATCCTTTTGTATAGACAGCCCAAGGCTGGGGGTGGTCTCAGTATAGAAGTTGTTTCTATGTCCAAGGGTGACAAGATGTCACTCTCAGACCTTCATTTTAATATAGCTCACTTATAGTATTAACCAATCTGAGTTGATTGTCACTCCTCTTCCAAAAGAATTTATAAGCTCTGTGCCCACAGCCATGATTGTTTTTTGTCTAAGAGAACTAGCCAAAGGACCATGCTTTTATTAATAACATGCTGGCCTTATTAATAAAATTATTAAATTACCCAGAAACTACATCTCTCAGAACCTTGTTAATCTTCATACCTCTCATCCTATCTTTTCCCCTGCTCAAATGACATATCCCCTTCAGTGGCTCCCTATTTTCTGTGGGATAAGGTGCAAAATCTTTAGCCTGCATTCAAGAGCCTTTCCAATCTTATCCTACTTACCACTCCAGCCTTATCTCCTGCTACTCTTTGCCTTTAGCCTAGGTAGCCTTCTTGCTATTCCCAAATTATATATTACCTACTATTTCCTTTCCAGGATATGTACTCTCTAATCATCTCTGTTCATCTTAATACTATACTTCCTTTGAGCTGCATTCAAACTACTACCACTTTTTTTCCTTCCTTAAAAACTAGCTCACCTTTTTCTTCTCTGAACTCTTACAGCTCTTCCATGCACTTTATGGCCTTGCATTGTTAATTATCTTTTCATCTGTACATGTTGCATTGCTTTAAGTAGAATGTAAGGGCAGAAACTTTGGTTTGTTGTATCTCTGTATTCCTTGTGCCTAACTCTGGCCTTCAACATGGCAAGTATTCAATTTAGCTGACTGGGGTAAAAACTTTAAAATGGACCTATTGAGTCTATATCCAAAGTCAGTAAAGTTTCACAGGAAATTCAAACATACCCTGAATTTATTTCAAGGTCTTTTTCTTCCTGCAGTTAATCCCTGATTTAGAGAATCATCCCTAATGCTGTCCTGAATTGACCCCAATCTATGATGAATAAAAGCATTCTGTTTGTTGTAAAGCATACCTTTCTGCTCATGAAGATGTAGATAATTGGATTGTATGCAGTACTGGATTTGGCAAAGAGAGATGGTATGATAGCCACAGTTGGTGTGACCAGGCTGCCATAGCCATTTGCTATCAAGAGACAGATCACTGCATAAGGCATCCAACAGAACAGGAATGTTGCTATCATTAAAAAGCACATTTTGGCCACTTTCTTCTCGTATCTCAGGATTTTGATCACTTGGATGGTTTGAAGCTCTTCAACACAGCGAAGCTACAGGAAGGCAAAAGAGGAAGAGTTGGGAACAAAATGAAAAATAATTTAAAGAAAGATAATTTAAAGAAATAACTTTCATTGGTATAGCATTTTACATTTTACAAAGCCTCAGCACATCCATTATCTGATTTCATCCTTGTAGCAGCCATATAGAGGTATTAAAAAATGCCCAATTAGGTGGTGCAATGGATAGAGTACTGAACCTGGAGTGAGAAAGGTCTGAATTCAAATCCAGCCTCAGGAGGCTTGCTGTGTGACCCTGGGCAAGCTACTTAGCCTCCATCAGCCTCAGTTTCCTCTAATGTAAAATGGGAATAATAATAGTACCTACCTCCCAGGGTTGTTGTGAGGATCAAACGAAATAGTATTTGTAAGGCTCTTTGCAGACCTTAAAGTGCTTCTAAATGTTAGCTATTATTATTATAAGGCATATTTTATGATCAACATTTTGCAAATGAATGAAGTAAGGTTCAGAGAAGTTAAACAGCTGCCCATTGTCATACAGTTAGTAAGCAGGAAAGTTGGAACTCTCTTGACTCAAAGTCTCTTGACTCTACGACTGGTATTTTAAAACTCATTTGTGTTTCGTCCTGATCTAAAAGGGGGCACTGAGGTAGTTCTCTCCTATATCAAAGAGATTACAGATTTGAGGTGGCAGAGAGGCCTCTTGTTTTCCCATAAGGGAATTTTTCTAACTCCTTAGCTGGGAATAAGAACTATTTTCCAGTTTCTTTGATTAGCTAAAAAGTAAATCCTTTAGATCTTAAAGGTTTACTCGGCTGGTAAACTCTGCTGATAAACCAGGCAGCTAGGTGGCACAGTAGATAGAGTGCTAGCCCTGGAGTCAGGAAGACTCCTCTTCCTGAGTTCAAATCTGGCCTCAGACATTTACTATCTGTGTGACCCTGGGCAAGTCATTTAATCCTGTTTGCTTCGGTTTCCCCATTTGTAAAATGAGCTGGACAAGGAAATAGCAAACCACTCCAATATCTTTGCCAAGAAAACCCCAAATACAGTCACGAAGAGTTGGATACAACTGAAAAGCAACTGAAATGAATTTCAGAATGATCTTTCCCAGAATATAATTCTCCAGCTCTCAAAACACATACCAAATTTCTGTTGATGATAGGAGTTCTACTTACGGACTTTGAGACCTATTCCTATGGAACATCTCAATAGTACACGTGAACTAGTGAAAGACCAGTGAAGTTGGGGTCTGTGTTCTGAGTACCAGCTCTGACATCTACTAGCACTGTACTCACAGATAAGTAGCAACTCTGTAGAGCTACAATTTTCACTTCTTTAAAACAGGGTCAGCAATATTTTCATTACATTCTTCATGGAGTTGTTGTGAGAAAATTGCTTTGTAAACCAGAAAGTGCTATAATTATTATTGTTGATGTTAATTCTCTTCAAAAACTCTACCATGATGCTTCATGGCATGGAAATGACCTTGGGATAAGTTAGGAGACTGTAAACTCTGTCAGTGCTCTATCAAGGGTCAACTTACCTTGTGATCAAGGAGGACCATTATCAAATAATTGGCCATCTATTTACACAATTCTTTTTCCCACAGACTCATGAAAAATTAAGTTTATGTTTATATTTATATAGGCTTTTGTGTGTGTACATATATATCATACACACATATGTATATATACATATAATATGTGTGTATGTGTATATATGTGTGTGTATATATATATATATATAAATCCTTATATTATCTTCACAATAATGCTGTGAGGTATTTAGTACAAATATCATTGTCTCCATTTTACAGATAAAGAAACTGAGGTTCAAATAACTTATTAAGTAACTTTGAGTCAGTAACCTAAAGTTAGGTCTTCTAACTAGTGTACCTATTGTACTGTCAAGTTATATGTTTAAAATACCCATGATACAAATATAAAGCCTATCAATAAATTTCTGATCCCTTAATAGGCATTTGAGGGGTATCAATTAAGATCTGTTAAATCAAGACAAGATAAGATTTTTAATTATACTTAGTAGCATTAAAGCTTTGTCAGAATCTCTCTCTCTCTTTCTCTCTCTCTCTCTCTCTCTCTCTCTCTCTCTCTCTCTCTCTCTCT
>NW_020954576.1:17388765-17450761 GCF_900497805.2 Vombatus ursinus
CTCTCTCTCTCTCTCTCTCTCTCTCTCTCTCTCTCTCTCTCTCTCTCATATTCTAGGCCCATAAGTGAGTCACACCTTGAAAAACATGATAGTATGTGACTTTAGAATAAGATTCCTTCTAATAGACAATTCCCTAGATTTCTCATACATAGGATTTTACAACTAGTAATTATGTACCATTACAATGGATACTATTTCACAGAAAATTTGGTAATGTTGGGTTTGGGAGTTTAGAAGTTGCAACTCACCATTCGGATGGCATACAGAATGTGGCCATAGCAATAGGCCATGACACCAACAGGTAACACCAAGCAGCCAAGGAACAAGAAAAGCACAAAGGAGGAATCATTGGGATCTTTGGATTTCCAGTCCACTGAGCAGCCTAGTCCATGGATTTCCAGAGTGTATCTGTTCCAGCCTAGGAGAGGAGCTCCAGTCCATACCAATGAGTAAAGCCAGATGTAGGTTATAGCCCTCCAGGCCCAGGAAAAATTAATCACTTTGGCATGGACAATTCGATTATAGCGTTCGTAGGCAAGGACAGTGAGGGTCATGATGGAAACAATTCCTAGAAAAAAAAAGAGGAAATGGGAGAGCACAAAGAGGTCCAGGTAAATGATGGAAATAACATAATCTTCACAGAGAAATCCTTAGAGTGTACAGAATAAACAGAATAGCAATCAACATTTGACTCCCTTAAGTTTGAAGTAACTTCACATCCAAAGAGATCTCTGCTGAGACTTACAGAAAAGCTGGCAATAATAGTTACTGTCAGGTGCAATCCAACATAAGAAAAACAAGAAACCATTTGTCATTTTATTGCCAACTGGAAACTCTTGTGTAGGAATTACGAAAGGAAACATTATTTACTAAGGTCACCTATTTTTGTGCCCTACTTTGGCTAAATCTGAACTCAGATAATGGAGACAGGGTTTCCTTGGGTCCTTTTGACTACTCAGTTGGAAAATATTTTTAAATATGGACTCACTAATTGGATTCAAGCAAAGTAACTGTTATCAAGATTATGACTGGCAAGTTAAATTGACTTAATAGGGAAAAACACCCCTAAAAGACTTTAGTACTTATAATAATTATGTAGGTATATGTGGGGTAATTGTGGGAGTGATGCAGTAGAAGGGCTCACAGGAAGGATAGTCCCAAGATTTCTCATTATCACCCCATTTGGAGACTCAGGATGCTGTCCTATTGAGACTTACCCTGGCCAGGCTCTCATTTAACTTGAAGGCTTATTTATGTTAGGTCAAGAGGTATATAAATTATGGTATATGTTTATATACTTTCCTATTTATAGGAAACGTATATTTGCCTGGAGGATATAATTATAGTACATTTCTCTTTTCTGTGGAAAATTTAAACAGGACACTCCTCCCCTGTGCCTGAGCTCTCACAGAAAGAAGTAGCAAGTGTTCCACAGTTTTAAGGACTATCATTTAGAAGTCTCAGCCCACCAGAGTTCTGGATGAAGGGCATAAGGGACCTGGCACTCAAAGGTCAGATGCACCTGCTTGACCCTATCTTCCTTCCTTTTTCCTTCCTCCCTAATGGCAAGTAAGACAGAATCTCTTCTGGCTTCCCTTTCCCATAAATTCCAATGCCTAAATCAAAAAGAAATCGCCAAACTGATGACCTCTAGGACCTAGCCTTTTCGGCCATTTCTGGAGTTTGAAGTCACCTTAGAAATGCTCTCCTGTCAGAAGCTCAAAAACCAAGGAATTAGAGTGTGTTAATTGCTGGTATGCATTGCCAATAGTGAGGAAGGTTAACAGATCAGGTAAGGTTCATTTCCATAGAGAAAGTTAGAGAGACTTCAAGGGAGAAGAAGCTAGTCTCATGAGATAACTCCTTGCTATGGACACAGTATGAGCTTTTAAAAGATTTTTGAATGAATGAATCAGTAGGGGCATCAGTCCTGCTTCTAGTTCAGTCTTCTCAGCCATCATGCAATGTGACAACCCCTGTGGACAAAGGGATAACTACCCCCACCACCTGCCAATCAGCTGCCACCCTCAAGGAAGGCCAGCTAGTCTAGCTGAAGCAACAAGGCACCCTAAGGGAGAGATAGGAGGCACCATGTGCCAGAAGAGTAATACCACCACCACCACCTTGATGACCACCTCTCTTCATACCCTAATATAGACCTGGCTCAGGACCCTAACCTAAGAGCCTTGCCTCACCCCCTGCCTTCATTCACTGGACCTACTTCCAACCTGGCCCTCTCAATCATCATTGAGAGGAAAACTCATTGTGGAAAAGGGGCCTACCTTCCTTATTATCTTCATCAACAACTGCTGGCCAACTGCCGCCATCAATACCTAAATACGCAGATCATAAACCTTCTATGACTTAGTAAATAAGTACTAGGTCTATGTCTGAGGCAAATAGATTTACTCAGGGTCATATGGCTAGTAAATTTCAGGGATGGGATTTTAACCCAGAGTGACCTCCTTATTAAGCATGGCTGGATATTCAATGGCATAATTACAATAAAATTTGCTAGAACATGGTCTGTATCTCATTAATTCCAGTTCATCTACATTTATCAGCATTAAGTTTTCCATCCAAGCACAAAAAATCAGTGTGAGTGAACACACTGCCTTACAAATTAGCACTTTCTTTTTATGTGCTTTTAAGATTAGAGCAAAGAGGGAAAATATAGTCTGAGCTTTAGAGTTTTATCCTTGTTTTTCTTTTTTAGCTAAAAATGAGAATTTTGGATAGCAGAAGTATCAAAGCACAACCAATATTGAAAATGCTGAAAAACTCATTCATTATGGCTAGTTAGCATGAATCTATTAAGATGAGTCTATTTCCCATTCCTTATGCCATGACAGATAAACTCTTTTGAACAGACCTCATTTTGTCATAGCCACATAGATGGATTTGGTCTGTATCGCTATAGCCAAAGTACATGTCAGCCCCACTAACGTATTCTCTAGGTCTATATAACCTGAGATAATTTTACTTTTAGGCTGCAATATGGCATATGTGGTACCTTTTAGTTATTTCTTTTCCTTCCTTCCCTCCTTTCCTTTCCTTCCTTCCTTCCTTCCTCCCTTCCTCTATTCATCCCTTTCTTTCCATTTCCATTTCCAAATCATTCACTTTCCAGAACTACCTGTGTAATATCATTATGTAAGTCATTCTACAATGCTGATCTCAGTTTCCTATCTCTAAAATGAGGGGGTTAGATTAGATAGATTGTTTCCAGCTCCAACTTTATGATCCTATGATTTTAAGACTGATGCAACTGCATATTTTTATATTATTTTAAACAAACGTTTGAGCTAATATTGAACCTACTTCTTCAGGGTATGAGCCAATATTTATTGCTTCAATAAACTTGTGGAACTTAAGTTTATACTAGTGAGTTATGTCTCTCTACCATTTTCATGGGCTTCAAAGATGTCTTTCCATATGCTTAAATATTTTTCTTTAGGGATGAGATGATATTCTTGGCATTCCCTACAATATTTATTATCAGTCAATCAACAGTATGGTGGTTTGAGCATCAAAATGTGCAGCCCTCTGCTGTGTACTATGTACTATGTACAATGGGATATACAAGAGGCACAAGGCATGATCTTTGCCTTTAAGGGAGCTTACACTGAGGAAGACAAGATTAATACACATGAAACAATTAGAGAGTAATATGTGAAAGTACATGGTAACACTGTATGGGGTGAGGCACTCCATGAGTGGGAATATACTTTGGAGGATACTTCCTGGAGGACTGGGGACCTAAACTGAACCTTGGAGGATGTCTAGGATTTTGATAGAAAGGAAAAGTTAGGGCATGCAAAGCTTGGATAGTGAAAAAAGCAAACTACAACTGAGGACAGTTGTAGAGGACAGTTGAAGGGCTCTCCAAAATTAGACCATGAACAAAGTGAATCTGGATGGTTGAGAAGCATAGCATCCATATTGAAAGAGATGATAGTTGCATGGCACTCTGCCCTACTCATATCACATCTAGACTACTGCATTTAGTTCTAGTCATTTTGGGAAGATACTAACAATCTAGAGAACATTCCAGAGGAGAATGACTATTATGGTGGAAGGACTGAAGATGATGCCATACACAGATCAATTGAGGAAACTGTAAATGTTTAGTTTGGAGAAGATCAGTTATATGGAAAAGGGACTAGATTTCTTCTGCTTGGCTCAATACTGGAAAATTCAAGAAGAGTAGGTGAAAGTTGCAGCAAGGAAGATATCAGCTCCCCGGGAGGAAAACTTTTCAAACAAAGCTGGCAAAAAGTGCTACAGACCACTTCGGGAGGTAGTGGGATCTCTATTACTGGACATTTTCAAGTAGAAGCCCAATGACCACTCGTCGGCAATATTATAGATGGACGTCTCTGTCAGGTATGAGTTGTACTAGATGGCCCATTGGGTTTTTTCCAACACAGATTCCATGCACAGGATTCTGTGGATACAAATTTCTTGATTTTTATCTTCCATCTTTTTTTTTTTTTTAGAGATTTGTCAGGTCAGCCATATTAAGCACTATAGGTCAATGGGAAATTAAAGAAGACTACAGAGATTTCCTAATACTAATGAAATCTTGGGTCTGTTCTCTGCTCCTATCCCTCATTAGATCAGTTGTTCTTCTTGCTACAGTCTTGACCAGAACAGGCCAAAGAATAACTGATGTGAGATCTGTTGTAGAGATTCTTGTTTTGGTATGGGTTGAGCAATCACCAAATTTAAGAATTGGAAGGGACCACATTGTTCATTCGATCCAACACATATTAGAAAAGAATCCCTAGCATAATATATCCAACAAGGAACCACTCAGCCTCTGTTGAAAGACCTCGAGGAGGGGGAATACATTACCTCTTGAGCATTCCATTCCACTTTTGAACATCTCTAATTTTTAGGAAGCTCTTCCTTGCGTCAAACTTAAATTTGTCTCTTTGTAACTTCTATCGAATGGCTTTGTCCTCTAGGGCCAAACAGAACAAATTAAATCCCTCTTCCACGTGACAGTCTTTCAAGTATTTCAAATATAAGCTACTTTGTGCCCTACCTCATCATCTCTACTTGTTTTCTCCAGGCTCAATATCTTCAGTTTAATAAAGTCATATTCATAGGATATGGACCACTGGATACAGAGTCAAGAATGCTTCCTCAGAGTCTTACTAGCTATGCTCATCCCACACAAGTCATTTAATCTTTCTGAGTTTCAGTTTCCTCATCTGGGGAATTTATGACCTCCAAAGTCCCTTCCAGCTCTAAATCTATGCTCCTATGACCCTATGGTCCCTTCATTCTGGTCATCTTCCTCTAGATACTTCTACCGATGACATTCTGTGAACAAGTAAGTATTTTACAATCCTGGGACTGTTAGACACTTGCTTATTTATAAAGTTAATTTCCACATAAATTATCACTTGGAATATATTCAAAGTTTAGAACTCTGTAATTCTCACTTTTACTGTGAAGCACTTAGTGCTGAAAATTAAGATTATAACAGTCGAGTAATTCTAGACCATGGTTAGTGCAATATAGAAAGAATCAGGAATGTATACAGCAATCATCTTAATTAGAATTACACACTCATTTTACAGGTTGCACAGAGGAAGGTCATAAGAATCATCCCACATATTTTCCACTGGACATTTTGTCTGGAAAGATAATAGATGCAAATGAATATCTTTATATGATTACATGGGGAGTTGTATGTGGCTTGGATGTAATTTGCTGATAATTGTGGTCAAAGTACTATTCCAACATATCATTACATTTATCCTCATGGAATGTGTGAATCACAGATTTGGAACCTGAAGGGAGCTCAGAGGTCGTCTAGTCTAATCCCGTTATTCAACAGGTAAAGAAATTGAGGCTCAGGGAAGCACCAAATCACACTGGTATGTGTTAGAGGCAGGATTTGAACCCAGATCCTCTGACTTCAGAGCCAGCGCTCTTTCCGTTGCACCATTCATACCAGCGAAGCTGAGGGGGTGTTTGGTGAGAGGAAGCATAGTATAGTGGAAAGATCTCTGTACTTGGGAGTTAGAAAACCTGGGTTCAAGTCCTGGTTCTACCATTACTGGTCGTGTGTCCTTGGGCAAGGAAATTAATCTCTCCGAGCCTCAATATCCTCATCAGGAAAGGAAGGAAGGAAATAAGCATTTATTAAGCACCTACTATACACTAAGTATTCACTTTACAAGTAACATCTCATTTAATCCTTATAACAACCCTAGGAAATAAATTCTATTATTTTCTTATTTTACAGTTTGGGGAAGTGAGGCAAACAGAGATTAAATGACTTGCCCATAGATTAAATGACTCATATAGTTAGTATGTATCTAAGGCTGGATTTGAACTCACGATTTTCTTATTCCAGTCCTAGCACTCAATCTACTGCTTTATCTAACTAGCTGTAAAATGAAGACAACCATGCCTTCTTCATAGCACTATTGTAAAGATTAAATGAGATGATGTGCTTTACAAAAAGAACTTAGAGCATTATATAAATGTTAATAATAATAATAATAATAATGATAATGGTCTGGGAACAGAGTTGCCTTTGTTAGGATTTGGGCTGGTAGGAACACAGGCTGAAGAAAACATTGGTAGTTAGCAGGGTTTTAGATAGTCATAATAAGGCATAGAAAAATAAACCAGACTTCATTTTGCCCTTTTCTCAAGGAACAGTCATTTCCCCTTCCTCCCACTAGATGGCAATATTGAATAATTTACCTTCAATAAACTGAAACTACAGTCTCAGTAGCAGCATTTCCAAAATAATTTGACCACAGGACATTTATAGGTTTAAAATACACAGCTGCAGCCAAAAATGTTGGCCTGGTAGGGGTGGAGGGGAGGTTGGAGTATGCAACACCCAGAGGGATAAAAAAGAGAGTTGAGGATTTATGGAGCAAAGGTAAATTAAGCCTTTTTTTAAATACCAAAAATGACATGTAATAAATATTTTCATTATATAGACATTTTCATATTTAGTATTCTGAAGATGAAGATGTCACTTATACTTTCTCGTGAAAGCCCAAATTACACTGCATAGAATACCAGGATTCTGCTTGGACTAGAGTTTGAGGGGCAGATTTCTAATAATCCTGGAATGATCAAGATCCTGGGAAACATGAAGAGGATTTGTCCAGGGGGCAATAGAAACATTTCATTTTAACCTTCTGGGTTTGTATGGTTTATTATCATTGGATAGGAAGTAGGAAGGTAGGTTAGGGAGCCCACTTGATACCTTGACTTTCTACCAATGCCAGGGAGCACCAACTGATATTCACGCTGGCCTCTGGGAACTGTCAAATGGTCCAGTACTTCTGCTTTTAGCAGACACTTACACATCCGGCCAAAGGGGCTAGATACTTAATCTCTCCCTGTAGGGGTGCCACCAAAGCAGTGATCTATTACTTTTTGTAAATTCAAAATCTAAATAGTAATAAGAACCTTGAATTGAAAATTAAGCAGCATAGATTTTATAATTTGCTCCATCTCTGAATAGCTGTGTCATTTTGGGGTCCTGTACCTCAGTTTCTTCAATGGTAAATGGCATGCTATAATAATGGCCATTGGTTTGATATATAACAAAAACATACTTCCTCAGAACAGATTGGAGAAGCTCTTTTAAATAATTGAAAAAATCTTCACATATATTTTTATATATATTATGTATTTCAAGAAATTAAAATTATATTGCTCTTAGTTATATTGCTCTTAGGTATATACTATCACTGGAATTAGGCTAACTAAATGTTGCCTAGCAGTTTAGGTGAGGTCTGATCAGTGCTGAGTATGGTGGGGCTGTTATCTATTAGGAAGGAAGCATAGCATGGTGGATAGAGGCTTGAACTGGGAGTTATAGAGACACTTGTTTCAATTCCTTTTTCAGACAGGTACTAGCTATGTGGACCCAGGTAAGTTGACTAACCTACCTATTTAAGCCTCAGTTTCCTCATCTGTTATGTGTGTGTGTATATAATATTATATATAAAACATATATATGTATGTATCTACTTCATAGAGTTACTGTGAAGATCAGATAAAAATATATGTAAAGCTTTTTCTAAGCCTCAGACTGCTATATAAATTTTAGCTATTATTATCATTATTACCTCCCATGATCAGGATACTTCTGGACTATTAATTCAGCCAAAGATCATATCAGCTCATTTAACATCATTTCCATTTCTGTCATTCCACTTTTGTCTCTTAATAACCAGTTGGTTAGTAATTCAGCTATCATTTATTAAGTACCTACTACATGCTAGGCACTGTACTAAGTACTGGGAATGCAAAGAAAGGCAAAAAGCAGTCCCTGTTCTCATGGAGCTCACAATCTAAAAGAGGAGACAACATGCAAACAACTGGCCTCAACTGAGATATATACAGGATAAATTAGAGATAACCAAGAGGGAAGACATTAAGATTAAAGAGGACTGGGAAAGGCTTTTTGTAGAAGGTAGGACTTTAGCTGAAACTTGAAGGAAAATGTGGAAGTTAGGAGGTTGAGATGAAGAAAGAGCCTTGGGAGAAGGAATGGGAAAAGAGAGAACTGGGACTGAAAGAGAAGGAAAAAAGAAAATGTATAGGTCATTTGGAAGAGTTTTGAATAGAGCAGTAGAACAGAGGTTGAATTTGAGAGAGCAAAAATTGGAAGAAATTGAGGAAATTTTTAAGGAGAATAATCTCTATTTCCAGATATTGGTCCAGATTCTATTTCTTGATTGAAAGGACAGCAACCAGGATGAAGGAGGATTAGGAAGTAAGACTGAAGAGGAAGATTCAAGAAGAAAAAGGAGAAAATAGATGGCAAGACAAGGCAATATAAGAGAGAAAAGGTAAGTCAAACAATTGGAGGGTTAGCTATTTTGGTTGTATGGATTGTTGAGTGCTGCAAACTGATAAAATGCATAGGAAACTGGTGCAAAGTGAGGTAGGGCATGGTTTTGTTGTTGTTGAGAATAAGAAAAGGAGACTGAGAATATTGCCAAGTTATTAAGACATGATAACAAGTTACAAAGGATATAACAAGGTGTGAGGTTTGAACACCTAAAATCTCAACCAGTAAGGAGAGTAGGGGAAATGGTAGAGTAACTTAAATCAAGTCTGCAGTGTTTATATTTCTGCTACAGTTGAGTGATTATCATCTATTTTATGAATGTAGACTGATCTTCTTCCTAGGTCAAGGGACTCAAAGAATGCTTCATCATACTTCAGGTTGTTAGGGACAATAAAGGGTTCCTAAAGGAAATAGAAGTGATGATTCAGTGGGGTTAAGGGGAGATCTGAGGTAAAGGAGGAGAAATATGACCCTTGTCAGAATATTCGGAGAAAGGAAAGGAAAAGATCAGCTGTATATTTAGAACTTGAAAAGCAAAACAGATTTGTAGGCCTTCCTAAAGGTGATAGAGCTGGATGCTTGGACACAGCTCTTCTTCCTCCAAAAAATGGTACAGTAGAGTCACAGAAACTGTCAGTAAAGAAGAGAGGAAGAATCCAAGAATATAGAGCTCTGTTCAAAGGTGCTGAGGCAGCTACTGCTTGACCTGATAAAGACAATTTGAGATATCTGTTTTCCTGGGGTACATATTCAAGACATAAATAACATAAACTCTCCTAAGATTATCAAAATAGATGACTACCACTTACTTCTGCTGATTATGCATGCACAAATGATACTACTAGAAGGGAGCTCAAAAGCAGTGTCAACGACTATGAAGTCTTGGGCAAGAAATTGAAGTCCTGGAGGCAGAGGCTGTGTTTTTCTCACTGTTACACATTAAAGTCAATGAATGCAGAAGAGAAAATTTTATTTGGGAAGTAATTAGCTTGCTATGAAAATAGGAGTTGAACTTCTAGATCACAGCTTAAATTATAGGGATGACAGATTACTTGCCAGAAATAGAGTGTATCTCACAAAGACAGATAATAAAGTATTTGTCAAGTGTTTTTTACAAATCTAATCAAAAGAACTGTAATGATTAATGGGGAAGGAGAACATTGCTTATGTATATCTCAAAAGCTAGATATCATAGAGAGTAGCTATAATTAAGAAAGAATAGCAGGTAGGACATGCCAAGCTTTCCAGCAGACAAATTCCAAGAAAGGAGTCAATAAAAAAACACTTTATGTCAAGTATTTATACATAAATATCCAACGTTTAAACAACAAGCAAGAGAGACTTGAGATCCTAATACAAGGAGAGAAATTTTATCTCAAAAGTATCATTGAATCTTCATGACACTGAATCCATACCTTATACAAAAGAAACAGGAGAGGTAAAAGATAGATTAGGATAGTATTGGATATTAAGTATTGTATATTCACAAACGAAATCCAGGAATCAGGAGAGTGAAACATGTTGCCAAAAATTTGGATTATGATCAAGGGAGAGAGAAATAAGACATTTTCTTTCCCCCCACTTCACCATACTCCATTGGAATATGCTTTAGACCACACAGACAGAAAGAGGATATAGATGAGGAGTCTGGAAAGAATATCACAAGCCTGGCAGAGAGATATAATATAGTAATGATGAAGACTTTAATTATCCAGACATCTGATGGAACTCATTCCTCTAAAAGCAGAGCAGCAAATAACTTTTTGACTTGCCTTAATGATAATTCCATCCTTCAAAATCTGGAGGATTCAACAACGGGAAATTCTAGCACAGTGCCTGGCATGTAGAAGATACTTAATAAATACTTATTGACTGAATCTGAATTCTAAAAAGTCTGAATCTGATTCTAAAAAAAGGAAGGAAATGGATTTTTAGGAATAGAAATGATAAAAACATTGTGGGAAAGGAATTTATGATATAGAAAAAGGGAAATTTGGGCATAGTCTGACACCCACGCTGGATTTGGGGAAAATAAATTTCAAAGAGTCCAAAGAAAGGATATGGAGGATCCCACAGACTAAAAATCTACAGGCAAAGTCAGCCCAGGAGAGATGCTCAGGAAACAAATTCTGTAGAAACAATTCCAGAAAAGGATGATAAAATGGGATTTATCTAAAGAGGCTAAAGCAGATGCATAGAGAACTCACCAACCTACTTAAATTTAAAAACAAAAAAGAGAAAAGAAATACACAGAAGATGGAAACAAGGCCATATAACAAAAGTATGTCATGATCCTGGAAAATTAGTGTCAGATCTGATGATGCTTAGTACAAGTAGAGGTTTTTAAAGGCAGCTGACAATTTAAAAACTATATTGGGTGAAAGGGGGATCAAAGAAGCGAGAGGATTTTTGCTTGGGATGGGATGATGATAACTAAGAACAGAGAGCAGACAAAACAAAATTCTTATTTTGTTTCTGTTTTCTCTGCTAAGGTAAATGGTCTTTCCACTCAGAGTGATAGAACAACAACAACAACAACAACAATAACAATAACGACAAAAAAGTTAACAGGATGCTGATACTTGAGGTAAGTAAAGAGATTGTAAGAGAGAAGCTAGTTGTCCTTCTTGAATTTGTCATCTAATCCTAATAAAGTACATCTTTGGGAATGACTTGACAGAGATGATTGCTGAGCCACTACCAGGAGTATTTGAAAGATTATGCATGGAAAACAGGAGAAGTGCCACAAGATTAGAGGAATGTTCCGATCTTCAAAAAAGGGAAAAGAACGGAGTATTCAGACTATAGAAGTCAAGTGTGCTTGACTTCAATTCCTAGGAAAATTCTAAAAACAGATAATTGAAGAGATGGTTGATGAACATCTAGAAAGATGGTTGGTGATCTAGAAATCACCAGGAAATGGTGATTACAAAGAACTAGAATGGTTTCATCAAGAATATGTCATGCTAGACTAAGCTTCATTTCTTTTTTCAAAAGGATTACTACACTGATAGATGGAGGGAATGCTATAGATATAATTTACCTAGAGCCTAGCAAAAGCTGAAGAATCTCCTACTATTCTCTTGGATAAGATGGCATCATGGGGAACTGGTTAGGTGGCTGAACTTAAAGTTGCTTATGGTTAACTAATGTTAAATCAAGTTGCTAATGTTTAAGTTGCTAATGTTTTTGTGTCAGCTTGGCAAGAGGTCTCCAATAGAGTACCCCATGGATCTGTATTTGGCTCTGTCCTCCTGAACATATTTATCAATCACGTAAGTAGTGAATGATGGAAAGATGACTTGCTCATCAAATTTGCAGGTGACTCTACACTGGGTGGGATAACTGACACCAACTGGATAACAGAATAAGGATCCAAAAAGATCTTGACAGGGTATTGTGCTGAATCTATTAAGATGAAATGTAATCAGGATAAAGTTTACAATTGATAAGTCTTACAATTGAGTAAAAAAGAGTCAACTCCACTGGTACAAGATAAGAGAACCATAATTTAGATGGCAGTTTGAAAAAAGAGCTGAGGATTAGGGTATTAAGCTAATGTATTCTTATCCTACACTGAGATAAGCATAACTTCCAGGAATAAGGAGATGATTGTCTCATGGTAATATGTCTTCATCACATCTCATTTGGAACTCCACCATTTAAGAAAGTCATTGACAAGCTGGAGAGTGGCCAGAGGAGACCAACTAGAATGATGAAGGGCCTTGAAGTCATACTATTAGAAGATTAGTTGAAGGCAACGAGATGTTTAGCCTAGATAAAAGAAGCCTTAGGGGGTGGAAGGAGTTGGGGGAGGGAACATGAGAGTTATCCTCAAGTATTTTAAGAGTTGCCAAACAGAGGAGATGTTAGACTTGTTCAATTTGACCCCAGAGGACAGAACCAGAAGCAATGAGTACAAGCCCCAAGGTATCGGGTTCCTCTTCCTTGGAAGTGTTATCGTCAGAGGGTGGATGGACACTTTTTAGGTATGTTATAGGGGGGATTTTTTGTGTATGGGTTGAACTAGATGACTATGGACTTCCCTTCCAATTCTCAGATTCTGTTATTATATGAGTCACATGAAACTTTCTTAAATACTCAAATGGATCTGTAATCTCATCAATGTGGAGGTTCCATCATTGGTCCAATGACACCATTCACAGACCAAACATGACTTTCTATCCTGTATGCTTCTCTTTCAATCAATTAATCAATTATCAGCATGTATTAAGCACCTACTATGTACCAGGCATTGTATGAGGCACTTGAGATACAGATATGAAAAAATAAAAGTCCCTACTCTCATGGAGTCTACTTTCTATCAAGGGGGACAACATATATAAGTATATACATATGTATATGCATATATAAGTATATTATATATTTATAAGTATATACACAAGTATATGCATATATAAGTATATACAAAATAAATATACAGAAAGGATAAATACAAAATTAATGCAAGGTGGTTTAATACAGTTAGGGAGGGAAGGCACCAGCAGTAGGGGAGGTCAGGAAAGGCTTCCTGTAGGAACAGGTACTAGAGCTGTGTCTTGAAGGAAGAGAAAGATCCTTTGAGATGGACGTTTCCTCCTCTTAGACTAAAGTTCTCCTGAGCTTCCCCTCACTCAGTACCAGATTTAAAAATGGATAGTCTTGGCTCAGCCTCATGGTACTTTCATTTACCAGTTCCTCTTTGCTGATAAGAATTAGGTCTAGAATAAGTTCTCCTTTTCTTTTCCTCTACTTCTGAGATAGGAAACGTTAGCAAGTCAATTAAAAAAAATCTAGGAAATTCTTTGCCTTTAAGGGAGTATCAGATAAAGGAAACTTTTAGCAGCTACTGAGGGAGGTAAAATCAAGCCTTTATGACACTATATCTTGTCTCTGTGTCAGTTTTGTCAGCTGTATTAGGAACTCACTGTCCATTTTTATTTCTTGCTATTTGCTACCTTTGGTCTCATGTGTACTGTGGTATCCCATTGTATATTTACTGCCTCGGTGATACTGTTGTGATCTTAGGTAGATCTCTAGGACTCATAGGACTAATGAGGACATCGGCTGGGTTCATAGGGAGAATGCAGATTTCCATGGAACCACTAGAGGGCAGTAGCAACTTAGAGAGGCTAGTGAAAATGCTCAACTGGAGGAACACCAGCAGAATAGGAAAGTTTGTTCTGTTAAGAGAAATCATGTACTGAGACCAATGGGAGAAAGGAGGAAAGAAGCAACCAAATAAGGGAACTAGAAGGACAGTAAAGATCATGGCTGGAGCACAAGTCTCAAGGAATTGAGTAGGTGACCAAAATAGTTCAAGTCAGGCAGAAGAATAGGGCTCTTCCGTCAGAGCCAAGGCAAAGTTGGCAGATGCAGATGAACAGCTAGGTGAGCCTTTCCCTACTCTTCCCTTAGATTCTCCAAGGGGCAGTGACCCACCAGACAGATAACATTTTTGTTTCTCTCATTTTATCCTCATCCAAACTCTCTCCACTGTCCTCAGTCAGTCAATCAGCATTTATTAAGTACTTATTATGTGCCAGGCACTGTGCTAAACTCTGGGGATAGAGAGAGAGGCAAAAATAGCCCTTGCCTACAAGGAGCTCACAAATGAGTGGGGGTACACAACATGTAAATAATTAGGTATATGCAAGACATATAGAAAATAGATGAAGGTAACCCTAAGAGAGAAGGGTTAAGAGAAGCTGAAGGGGGGACTGGGGACTGGGAAAGGTTTCTTGAAGGTGGTAGGGTAAACTGAGTCTTGAAAAAAGCCAGGGAAATTAAGAGGTGGAGTAGAAGGAGCGAGCATTCTAGGCTTGGGGCACAGCCAGGGGAAAGGTATGGAAATGGGAAATGGGTAATGGAATGTTGTATTCAAGTTAACTACAAGTAGGCCAGTGTCAATGGATCATAGAGGGGGAGGAGAATTTTAAAGTAGAAGAAGACTGGAAAGGCAAGGGTGGATCATGTCATGAAGAACTTTAAATGTTAAACAGAGGAGTTCATTTATTATCCTGGAGGTAATAGGGAGCCACTGGAGCTTATTGATCTGAGAGGTGACACAGACCAATACCTTAGGAAAAAATCACCTTGGCAGCTGGGTACAGGATGGATTGGAGTGGGAAGAAATTTGAGGCAGGGAGATGATTTAAAAAGGCTATTGCAATAGTCCAAATGAGAGGTGATTTTGAACTAGGATTGTGGCTGTGTAAATGGAGAAGAGAACATCTATGACAGATGTTATAAATGTATAAATGACAAGACTTGTCAACAGACTGGATATGTGGGATGAGTGAGAATGAGGAGTTAACCAACAAAACCACAGTTATAAAGCCTAGTAACTGGGAAGATGGTGGTGCCCTTGACAGTAATGGTAAATAGAAGTGATAGGAAGGTTTAGGGAGAAATATAATGACTATAGTTGTGGACGGGTTCCATTTGAGATTCCTATGGCACATACAGTCCAAGACATCAAAAAAATAGTTGTTGATTTAAGACTGGAGGTCAGGAGAGAAACTAGGGCCACATATACAGACTTGGGAATCATCTGCGTAGAGAACATCATTGGACCCAATGGATCTGATGAGGTCACCAAGTAAAAGAGTATAAAGGAAAAAGAGTAGAGGGCTTAGGACAGAGTCTTGGGGGATTCTCAGGGTAAGTGGGTATGACACATATAGTGAGTCAGCAAAGGAGATCAAGAAGGAGTAGTCAGACTAACCAACAGAGTCACATTCATACTTTCTTTTGAATGTGATATACTTCCTTTTTATTTCTGTTTATTTTTAATTTATGGAATTTTTAATTTATGGAATAAACCAAGCATTTCTATAACAGTGTAATAAAAAGATGATTGCATATGAAACTGCAAATCTCTAATGTACAACTTGCTATTCCTTTTAAATATATAATAAAGTTATCATATAAATGTCTTTTTTTCTTTCTCTTTTCCTTTTTTCTCCCTCCCTTCCACCCCTGGCTACCATTAGACACAAGCATGTATAGATATACTCTCTACTAGAGGCATCATGGTACAATAGAGAGACAGCAGATCTCTGTGTCAGGAAGACAAGTCCTGTCTCTAATACTTCATACACAAATTTGCTATGTGGCTTTATGCAAGTCACTTAACTTCTCTGGGCCCCAGTTTTCTCTCTGCAAAATAGGGTTTATTATATCTATAGGACCTATCTTATAGGGCGAAGAATCAAATGAGATAATATAAGCAACGCATTTACATACCTTAGAGTACTATATAATGCCAACTATTATTATTATTTTTGAGAGGCAGCATAAAATAGTAGATAGAGAGCTGGCCTGGGGGCCAGAAGGACCTGTGTTGAAGAGTAACACTGGGTAAGTCACCTCTCAGTACTTGAGGTGAGATTTTAAGTTGATGAGAAGGTTGTTCAATCATTTCAATCTTGTCCAATTCTTTGTGACCCCATTTGGAGTTTTCTCAGCAAAGACACTGGAATGGTTTGCCGTTTCTTTCTCCAGCTCATTTTACAAATGAGGAACTGAGGCAAACAGAATTAAGTGACTTGTCCAGGGCCACACAGTTAGTAAGTGTCTAAGGCCAGGTTTGAATTCAGGAAGATGAATCTTTCTGACTCCAGGCCCAATACTCTTCCACTGTGCCACTTAGCTGTCCCACAATAAGGAGGTACAGGCCTATATTGATAGAGGGAGTATCCCCATTCTCCATATTAATGAAATCACAAAAGTCCAGGTCCAGAACCTATCCCTCGTGCTGTTGTTGTTATAGTACTATTACAACAAAGAAGGCAATAGGCCGCAGATGTCAGGCTCTTTTCATATCACAGTGAAAATATACAATTTAGGAGGATGGCATAACTTACTGGCCGTGATTAAATTGTTTATATATAACTAGATATCTTTAATGTTCTTAAAGACAGTTTTAGTAAGTAAATATTGTCCTTTGAAATTTGTACACTGTTGCTTTGCTTAGTAAATTCCTGAACTCTAATTATATTGGGGAAAGTAAATTTTACCCTAGCCTGTATATTAATTATAAGAATTTCCAAGGGTAGTGAAGGCTGAATGAATAAAGTTTTCCTGTACATAAAGAAATCATAAAATGTTGTTTTGTCATTTTTTTTCTTAACACAATCTTTTTTATGGATTGGTTTTCCCCCCCAAACCACCTGAATGACCCCTTCTTGCACAATAGAATCAGCCCTCTAATTGGAAAGTGCCAACTAAGATATTTTTCAATACAGCATTTTTCACTGAATTTATTTGACTTATCAAAATTTTAATTCAAGTAATAGCTTATATTTCCAGTTCATGATCTTCTCTCCCATGTCTCTTTCCTTCCTTGCTTTCTCAGTTATTTCTTCTAGAAATCATTTTAATCTCTTGGATACTTAACACAGGAAGATTTAGCATTAAAAGGAATCCATCATAGCACAAAAGTTAAAACTCTTTGCATGGAATCAAAAATGTGCTTTCAGGTAAGAAGCTTAAAGGGAGAGATCTATTTTTGGAATAAGTCACAGGGTTCATAGCTGGAAGAATCCTTAGGTACCATCCATGAGGAAGCTAAGACCCAGAGAGGTTAGGTGGCACAGCGGATAGAGGGCCAGGCCTGTCAGGAAAACTCACCTTCCTGAGTTCAAATCTGGCTGCAGACACTTACTAGCTGTGTGACCCTGGGGAAGTCACTTAATGCTGTTTGCCTCAGTTTCCTCATCTGTGAAATGAGCTGGAGAAGGTAATGGCAAACTATTCCAGTATCTTTGCCACAAAAACCCCAAATGGAATCACAAAGAGTCAGACACAACTGAAAAAACAACCAATCAACAAGTTTACACAGAAAGTAAGCAGCAAAGCCATGATTTCAAACCCAAGCTGTCTCATACCAATGAAAATACTTTAGCCAAACATCTTCTATAGTCTAATCCTTCTTAGGAATAGCTAGGTGGCATTACCAAACTTGGAATCAAGAGGCCCAGAATTTGATTCCCACCTCAGATATTTCCTGGCTTTGTAACCCTGGGCAACACACAAAACATGGTTTCTTTATCTATAAAGTGAAGATAATAGTAGCATCTTCCTCACATATTTGTTGTGAGGATCAAATGAGGTATGTAAATATGAGCTATTATTAATAACTATTAAACTTCACCTTATTCAATTTATCCCAATGTTTCTAACCTGTAGAGTTCTTTTCAGAACCTGACTTGGTTATCCATTGTGTTAGCTATCTTTCCTTACTCTGTAAATTTGAAAAGTACGCCACTTGTGCCTCTGTCCTGGTCATTAATAAAAATGGTAACAATGGGCCAAGGCACCCCATCTATCAAACTGATATCAAAGCATTAAAAGATTGGGTCTGGCTATTTAACCAGTTGACATCCAGTCTACATCTCTCCATCATTTTTACAGGAAAAGCATGACAATCTTTTCTCATTTTTGCATTGTTGGCTAAAATCTAGGTAAATTATGCCTACAACATTCCCCAGATCTAGCAGTTTAGTAAATCTGCTCCCCAAAAGCAAATAAGTAAGTCAGGCATGACTTGCTCTTGATGATGTGATTGATATGAGCTCTGTGTTATCATTGCTTCATTTCCTAAATGTTCACTAACCATCTCTTTATAATAATATGTCCTAGAATTGTACCAGGAATAGAAATTAATTTCTTTAATTTGCCAATTTCATTGTCTTCTCAACTTTTGAAAATTAGTTGTCCTTTTCCTGTCCCATGGTAGTATTCCCATAGTCAACCACATTGGCATAGTAATGCTATCCTAGCAGCCTATAACCAATATCTACATTAAATTCATCTTTATGTGCTTATTTCTCCTTGAGAGGCAGATTGGTGTAGATTAGATGATCTCTAAACCATGGAGATCTATCTAATTTGCTTTAAAATGAGGGAAGGGATTCTTGTTTGAAGTGTCTCCATATTCATTATTTCTCCATATTCATCTCTCCAGGGGCATGGTGCCATAATGGTGATAGCCCTGGATTTGGAATAAGGAGACCTAGGCTGTTTTAATATCCCCAATCCAAGTCTTACTAGCTGTGTGCCTGAAGACAAGTCACTTAACTTGAGTTTTCTCATTTAAAAAATGGGAATAATGATACTTGTACTACCCACCTTACAGAAATGTGAGCAAAATGCTTTTTAAACATTAGAGTGATCTCTAAATAGGAACTATTATAATTATCATCCCTCTGGGTGAGGCTCTCTTTGACTCTTCTTTGGATTATGATAATAATGTTCTAACCAATCTCTCTCTAGTCTCTCCCTAATAGAAACCATCCTGCATACTAGTGTGAAATTAATTAGAAAGAGAAGATGGGGACTAGACCTGTAATTTCATTAATACTGGGAATTTCTGGGTGAGGAAACTTCCTGTACCAATGCATGTTAGCATCTCCTTTGCAACTTATAATCTTAGGGAGTTGCCTAGAGCGCTGAGAAAGTTAAGTGATTTGCCCAGGGTCACGTGACTAGTGTGTCTGGGATGGAATTTGAAACCAGGTATTCCTAGTTTCAAGACCAACCCTATATGTGCTATGCCATATTGCTTCTCATTAAATTAATTATCCTACTAAAATATTGTTCAGGTATTTCTCCTGCTTATACACCTAGTCTGTTATACCAAGCCTTGTTAAAGAAAGTCCAACCTCCTCTTCTTGGCTATCTATCATACTTCTATCAATTAGCTCCACCCCCAAGAATCCAACCTTTTCTCTCATTACCTTTTACCAGTAATCCTTATTACCATCTCAGTTCTATTGTTCTGACCTTGTTCATGCTGTTTAGTACTTATATTTGTTTCATATATGTATAGCTTGAGAGGTAGCATGGCATATCATATAGTGTGTTGAGTTAGCATTTAATTTTCATGACTGATACTTTAATAACTGTGTGATCACAGGCAAATCATTGCATCTTTCTGAGATTCAGGCAACTCCCTGAAACTTATTTCCAAAATTCTATACAGTTGCTACCTATGTTGGTGGAGAAAGTTCTCACAGTTACAAATCACTCATTGAGATTTGTCTCTTCTCCCCAGCTAGATTGTAAGCTCCCTGAGGGTATAGACCACATCTGATACTGCTTTGTGCCTCACCTCCCTTCTTCCTCCTCCTCCTCACCCTATAAGATATAAGATGGAAGATGTTCAACAAATGTATGTTGATGATGAAAGTTTATAAACACAGTATTATACTCTTTCTTTATTTTCAAAAGGAAGGTGGACATTATGAAATGAAGGGAATGGTCCACCTCAGTTGTTAACATAGCTGCTTCCCATTAAGCAGGTTGAGGAATAAATCTACACATAGCTACAGCTCAAGTCATTAGGAAAATTAGGCCCACAAGACTGGCCTTACTTATCCCCACTATTAAAAGTTCATTCCCAGCTAACTAAATGTCTTTGCAGGGCTTAGATCCAATTTAGATCTGCATTATTACCCCTTTGGCTGATTTACAGCTTTGGCCCTTCACTCTGATTCTGTCCAGATCCCATTGCTACTTCACCAACAATAATTTCACTATGACCTATAGATAACCCTTTTGCTTCTGGCTCTTTTGCACTCTGCTTTGATTGCTCCACTGCTGACCTCTTCACTGAAGGCAATTCCAAGATCCTGCCTTTGTCTTAATCACTGTTGATGGAATGGTTCCAGATACCATGGCATCATGTACCATGAGGCCTCAGCTGGCACCTTGGACATCACATACCCCACTTTGAAAGTCCTGACTCTAGCAGGTATGCAATTCATTTTGGAATTAATACATAAATTTTCTTGGTCCTAGCAATTTGTATTTTAACTTCTGTAAATTCCTCACTTCTCAATTAATCAATAAATCAACAGTCATTTACTAAGTGCTTGCTATATGCCAAGTATTAGGTATTAGGAATGAAAAAAGAAAGAGTCCCTACATGAGCTATTATCAAAAGTAGCAAATACAAGGGATTCTTTTCCTAGATTTATTTCTTTCCATCTATAATAAGCTGACTGAACCATCCCTGGAGGAATCTTGCAAAGCTGGCAAGTTGAGAACCAAAGATAGGTTGGTTCCCCTTCCTTAACTCTATGCCATGGAATGGGTTGAGTCTTGTTTTGGTACAAGGGTATTTCCATTCTCCAAGTGTATTTTTTTACTTCTTCCCTCATAGGTTTATGAAATCTTTGCTATGCATGAGAAGAACAGAGGCATGAAAATAACTGTTTCCTTTTAAATATTCTACATTTCAGATAAATTCATTCTTGTTTTGCCCTCTCTTGCCTTTGCTCATACCATTCCAAATGCCTGGAATAGGCTTTTCCCGTCTTTTGTTGTTGTTAAGTCATTTCAGTCATGTCTGACTCTTAATGACCCCATTTGAGGTTTTCTTGGCAGAGATTCTGGGGTGGTTTCCCATTTCCTTCTCCAGATCAGTTTCCAGATGAGGAAATATGAGGCAAACAGGGTTAAGTGACTTGCCCAGGGGCATAGAGCTAGTAAGTATCTGAGGCTAGATATGAACTCAGGAAGATGAGTCTTCCTGACTGGCATTCTAGCCACTGTACTGCCTACCTGCCCCTCCTAAATCTCTTCATATTGAAATCCCTCCCTTCCTTCTATGCCCAGCTCAAGTGCCATCTTGACCCCTTAGTAACCCGATTCTCCAAGCAGAAAGTGCTCTTTGCTCAAATTTCTGATAGTTTTCCTAGAACTTCTGTCCATTGTAATTACCTTCTCTCTGGTATCATGGTTATTTGTGTACATATTTTCTTTCTTCTCCCTCTCTGTTTTCCTCATACATTAGATCATAATTTCCTTGAGGATCTATGTGTCTGTCTTTCTGGTCACCATATCAAGCACTATAATCAACAGACTGTAAGCCCCTTAGGGGAAAAGACTATTTTATTTTTATCTTATATCCCCAGTGCCCAGCACAATGTCTGGCACATAGCAGATCCTTAATAAATGCTTTTTTTGATTGATTAATAAATGATTATTAAATTAAATATGTTAAAGATCCAAGGCAAGTCCAGAGGTTCCAAATCGTCTTGATCATTAGAGCAAAGACCTAGTTGGTGTTTCTGCTTCAGATTACCTTTCTTTGTTTTACCCAACACAGCACTTGTCTACCCTTTGAATATTTACAGCACTCTCATCAGAAATGGCCCCCTGGAAGTTAGATCACATAGCTGCTGGTAACTTTCTTGTTGCATTTTCAATAATTTTCTATTATTGTGCTGCTGACTCAACCCAAGAGTATCAAAACACAGCCAGAAGTTTTGGTGTCAGTTTTCTCTGAGGGCAGGGTACAACTCTCAGCTAAATAGTTCTTTAAAAGTAACTAGTCAGCTGGAAAGTGGACTACAATGACTACAAGCCATAGAAGGAAATTTGTGAGAACAGAGTAAGCAACTTCTCTGAGAGGGCAGTAAATAGAAAGGACAGAGTTTGAGAGGAGCACCTACCTTGGCAAGCAGCCGAGGTTTGAGCAGTAAAGGCTGAGTGGGTGATTGTTGGAGGGTAAGTGAGATAAGCCAGAAAATGCCATTTTCTTGAAACTTTTACATGCTCCAGATCAGCGATGTTAAACTCAAATAGAAACAGGAGCCACTAAACAGTACATGAGAATCCCTGAAAACTGTATATTGACTTAGTTTAAAAAATATAATATTATCTATGCCTTATTGCATTTTTATTTATTTTGTTAAATATTTCCCAGTTACATTTTAATATGGTTTGGGTCACACTCAGGAGCAATGTGGGCCACGTGCAGCCTGTGTGTTTGACATCTCTGCTCCAAATCACCAACAATAAGAGAAATGAAAATTAAAATAGCTCTGGGGTTTTACCTCATTCCGTGCAAACCATAAAAGGTCAAAAAGGATGGGAATGCTGGAGGGGCTATGAAAAGACAGGCACCCTGATGGATTGTTGGTGGATCTGTGAAGCAGTACAGATGTTCTGGATTTCAATTGGAATTATGCAAGAAAATGGCCAAAATGTTCATATTCTTTGGACTAGTAATCCCAATCATGGTATATAATATATATATATGTATATATATGTATATATATATAATGAAAATGATCCTGAACATCATCATCACAGTTAATTAACATTTATATAGCTCATGGAGGCAGCTAGGTGGCTCAGTGGATAGCATACCAAGCTTGGAGTCAGGAAGACTCATCTTCCTGGGCTCAAATCTGGCCTCGGACACCCTCTCTTCGCCTCAATCCACTGGAAAAGGAAATGATAAACCACTGGTATCTTTGCCAAGAAAATATCCATGGACAGTACTGGTGTGGTATTATGGTCCACGGGATCACAGAGAGTCAAACATGACTCAACGACAACAACATATAGTGTTTACTATGTGCCAAGTGCTCTGCTAAGTAGTCTAGAATTATTATCTCATTTGATCCTCCTGAGCCCAAGGCCAATGCTCTATGCACAAAAGTTTACTAATTTGAGGAGGGAGGGAGTACTGACACCTGAGGCAGTCAGGAAAGACACCCTGAAGGAGGTGGCATATTAGCTAAACCCTGAAGGAGGTGGCACATTAGCTAAACCCAAGAGAAGGATTATAAGAGGTGGAGGTGAGGAAAGAATGAATACCAGGCATGGAGGTTGCTTGTGCAAAGGTACAGACTTGAGTGCTAAAGAATGAGTTTGAAGAATAGCTACTGATCTGATTTCTCTGGAACACAGTGTTTGAATGGGATTAATGTGAAATAAGGCTGAAAAGATATCCTGGAACCAGATTTCGGAAGGTCTTAAATGTTAGGCTGAGAAGTTTACGTTTTATCCTAGAGGATATAGGAAGCCACTGAAGGCTTTCAAGTGGGGAAGGGATGTGGTGACATTAGCAGATATGTGGCTTAGAAACCTCATAAGGTTTAAAACCTGAAGGTACCTTAAAGGTCCCTCTAATCCTCTGAAATCCTGTTCTATTGTCAACACTGTGCTTTGTATCAGATCTCTCCTTCACCCTTCCCCAACCTCTCTCTCCTACACTGGGCGCATTCTCTTTCTTTTTGAAGCTCCCTTTTATGTGCCATATTTCACAGACAAAGAAACTGAGGAAGAGGGGTTAAGTAACAAAATCAAAGTATACTCCAGGAATGCCAGAGGAAGGAGACATTTAAATAAATAAAGTATAGAGTCTTTCTTTCCACCCTTGTTCTTCTAATGCAGCTGAGCTGAGGATATAGCCTCAAATAATATTTCTTGTAAGCCTGGCACAGCTGGTACTTTATGATCAATATTTGCTAGTGGGATCATCTTTATGAGACATTTTGTGCTATGGGAATGTAAGTGGTTATTTTCTCTTTACGCAAAAAGGCAGTTGTTTCTATTCGGTGAGCTGTAGCCAAAGGCTGTGTCGACACAAAATTATGTTTTGAACTAACAGCCATCTTCAACTGCAATCCCAAAAATTCAGGCCCAAAAAGAGATCCTTTGAGGCTTGAATTATCTAAATTGTTCAAGCTTTGCTAGCATAGTGGAAAGCGCATTGGACATGAAATCAGGAGGTGAGGGTTTGTCTACAAGGTCTGACAGTGACTAGCTGTGTTTTAATAAGTTACAATAACACTCTAAGCCTCGATTTCTTCGATTGCAAATTAATAATAAACTGTATGGGATTGTCCTGAGAGATATCCTGTGTAAACTTTCAATCACTGTAGAAAACTATAATTAATAATGTATTATTAACAATAATATTGCTAGTAACAAGTCCCTGTGTTGATTTTGTAGTGTAAGCACCATCAACATACTCCATCTGAAGCACTTCATTTTATCATGGGGGAAATTTAACTAATAAATAAAATGAGGCCATTTCTCCAAGCATGATATCTTTTATTAATAGTGGCATTCAATCTATTAATAAAGGATACGTCAATGGTGTGCCTTCATTTGTACCAAAGACCCAGAGAGAGAGCTAGCAGGGTCTTTTATCCCTACGATGTGTCTTCCTTCTCATTGGCCTGATGGTACATCATTGGGACCTGCCCTGGCAAATCCAACTGGCGAACATTTTAATGAGGAGGTAGGCTAGGAATTTTCAACTCCACCCTATTACTTCATTTTTGGAAGGGGGGAAAGACAGCTGAGAAAAGTGAGCTGGCCCTCAGATGCAGCTGATTAAGCTCCTCTCTGACTCATAAGGAATACAAGTTGCTTGCAATCTTAACCAGAAAAAGATAAACCATCTCAATCATGTTTTCACTCATTCTCTCCTTTGTAGACCAGATTACCCCAAACTTTAATGAAAGGAGCAAGGACAAAGCTCATTCTCCCTGGGGGAAGTTCTAACTCAAACTGAGTCCTATTTATAGAGGAAACAGAAGCCAGGGTCCCATTTAGTTCGGGCTCAGTACAAACTAGTTAACGAACAGATGCCTTGGGTGCTAGGAGAGATCACATTACTCAGTCAGCCCCTTCAGAGACTACCCAGCCTTTTCAGGAGTGGGTCCTTGACAAAAATAGGATGAAAAAGAATGAATCACAAATAACTGGTTATTAATATAATGGTATAATATTAATTTCCCTCAACCACATTGAGGATATCACTTTTTTGGTCTACTTTCAATAGATATTTTCTTCAGTTAAAATCCATCTGTATAATATCTCATGCAGAATGTGCAGCTGGTCTGTCTCAATGATATGTGAACCATCAACAAATGTAATTGTGGATACCATCCACTGGATGGTTTTTCAAGTCCGGGATTGACTCGTCTAGGGGGCAGATGGAGTATAATTTTGTTGATATCACTGAGACTATATGCAATTAGATTGAATTGCCATGTAAATAATTTGGAAAATATAGTAAAATGTACTATTGACACTAGCAGTGGTGTTGTTACTTTCATTGTGTGCATTTCCTCAGTGTCTTCTAATTGCATGGACTCAAAATATAGCTTTGTGAAATTTAGGTGAACAAAGACTATAATAAGAATAATAGCTAGCACTTCGGTGGCATTTTAAAGTTTGTGAAGAACATAATAAAAATCATCTCATTTTATCCCCATAGCAACCTTACAAGGTAGATATTATTATTATTTCTCTTTTACTGATGAGGAAACTGAGGCAGTCAGCAATTAAGTGATTTTGCACAGGGTTACATAGCTAGTAAAGGTTGGAGACTAGATTTGAACTCAGGTCTCTCAGGCAACTAGGTAGCACAGTGTATAGAGTGCTGGGCCTAAAGTCAAAAAGACTCATTTTCCTGAGTTCAAATCCAGCCTCAGATTTTAGCTGTGTGAACCTGGGCAAGTCACTTAACCCTGTTTGCCTCAGTTTCCTCAGCTGGAGAATGAGCCGGAGGAAGAAATGGCAAACCACTTCAGCATCGTTGCCAAAAAAAACTCCAAATAGGGTCATGGAGAGTGAGACACAATTGAAACAACTGAACAAAAAGAAAAAAAGAATTTCCTGGCTCCAGGCCAGCGCTCTAGTCACAGTATCACCTAGCTGCTTATAAAAAGAAAGCCATAAAACCATGACTCTACAGCTAACAATTAGATCAGGACAAAAATCTATCTAGTTATCTTTTTTTGGAGTTTGAGGGAATTCAATTTAAACATTTCATGGAATTATAGAATTTGAAAGGGGCTTCAGAGATCATTTAATCCAATGTATTCATTTTACTGATGGGGAAAATGAGGCTTAGGAAAGTAAAGGGACTCAAGATCACACAGGCAAGTGGTGACAGAGCCAAGACTAGAAACCAGGTGTCCTGGCTCCCAGCTCCAGGCTCTTTCCTTCCCATAGTACTTCCTGTCTGAGCTCTCAACATGTGAACCAAGTTCAGTTCTCAGAACTGTATTAAACCACGAGCGAATTCAAATTTCACATTTATAAACACCTACTATGTGCCAGGTGCTGGGGATACAAAAACAATGTAAGAGTCCCTCCTCTTAAGTAACTGGAGCAGGGCTGGGAAATTCAACATGTACCACCATAAATAAACACAAAATAAATTTGAAAGAGAGAATACCAATAATTAGCTGGAGTTGAGAAAGTCCTAGTACAGAAGTGGAAACTGACCTATGCTTTGAAGGAAGCAAGGGATTTTATGGGGCAGAAAGGAGAAGGGGATGCATTCCGGACATGGGGAAACCACTCTTTCAAAGAACTATAGGCAGGAAATAAATTATGAGCTATATTAAATTTGGTCATCTGACAAATTGAAGTCTTCTTTTATTATCAGAGATATATAGCTTTCTAATTAAAGATATATACCTTTCTAATTAAAAAAAAATTTATACTGTGAATATTATCCCAAACTCTAGTAGTAGATGAAAGAACAAAGGAGAGAAAAGTGGAATGGAAAAAAACTTCATCTAAGTATTTTTTTTCCTGAGAAATTAATAGCACCAGCTCTGGAATCAGAATTCTGGGTTCAAATCATACCCCTGACATTTACTACCTGTATAACTGACTTTAGGCAAATCACTTAACTTCTCTGATTCTCAGTTTCCTCATCTGCAAAATGAGGGAGTTGGGCTAGGTAGTATTTATCATTCCCCCTTCAAGATACTTTGAGAACTGATCTTTTAGTACCCTCAGAATTATGTCACTTCTAGCAAAGACTCCCCTGAATATACTTGTTCTATCCAGCTGTTTTTACCATGTTTATTCTTTTTGGTGCCATTTCCACTTCCTCCATAAGCACATCCAAGATGGTGGCATGTGGTGGCTCCAATGTCCTCAATGGTAAAAAGTTTGTTATAAAAATCTTTTTAAGTCATCTATTTCTTGTCCATCTTCCAGTTTTTCTCTTAAATGCCCCGGAATACCTTGTTTAGTGCCATCTCATGCAAAGCTTTCTTTAGACTATTTTTTTTTCCTTTCTACTTCTTATTACTTAATAAGGCAATACTACTCTTTCTCCATAAGATTTTACAAATGAGTTTACCATCTACATCTGTCTTGTCCTTGGCTTCCAAATCTTTCTACTTGACAACTCAGTCAAATGTTTGCTCACTAATACGGTTTTTAGGATACCTTGGTGTCCTATTATGGTAATTTATTCACATTAGTAAAAATTCTACATGAAATTATTATAAGTAATATTGCTTAAGTGAGAGCTGTTTAAATTACATGCAATATTTTTCTCATTTTTAGTCTCATAACTGTATTAATTTTTATCTTGGTTCTAAATTGTTGGTCTGTTTGTAGACATACAGTTGATTTAAGAATTATTCCCATATGAGTTTATTTCCTGTCTATTAAAATATAATCAATTTCTTTTTTTGTGACATTATTTAAGATGGCCAGCCTCTTCCAATTCTTCTTTTCAAAAAGCATTAGTGATATATGGATATGAGGCTTCTGTAAAGCCTCTTTCCTTTCTTATTCAATGATATTTTCCAATATGTTTTTCCCCACCCTCACTTAGTTACAGCTTTGCATTGAAGTCACCAAGTATCAAAGCATATGTCAACTTAATTTGGAGAGTCTTATCTTCATCGGATCTCTCTCTCTGATTCTCTGTCTCTCAATAACAAAGACAACAATAATAATTTTTATTATTATATTGAGTTAGTAGTAGGCCCCACATGTAGTAAAGAACACAGCCAGTACACATACCTAGGGGTCTGTCTCCAAATCCAGTGTTCTTTCTATTATTCTCAGTCTCTCTCTCTCTTCATCTCTCTTTTCCTCTGTCTCTTCCCTTCTCTCTCTCTCTCTGTCTCGGTCTCTGTCTTTTTCTCTCTGGGGTATGTGTGTATGTGTGTCTAAGGTACTGATGCATGAGCTGCAATGATTTTCATGGTGGTCTTCTTCCAAACATTTTTCATGAGCTCTCTAATATGAGATGAATAAACATCTCATGAAATGATTTTCTCATTGCCTTAGGGTGCACAATAAAACTTACTGCCCATTCCTATGTTTGCTTCTCCAAAGAGAATCTATGAGTCATTCTTCCATTTAACTGCAACTTCCTTTTGTCTTCTGGTTTTGTTTATAGAAAGAATGTCACGATTTAGGTCCTCCAGTCGTGTAACTACTTGTTGGTCATTAGACAAGAATCTCACATACAGAGTACCATCAACTAAGTGAATATTTAGAGACTGTCTAAAATCTGGTTCTCAGTACCCTCTTCTGTCCCCTTTTCTGCCACTCTGACACAATCGAGGCAGACATAAAAAAAGAAGGAGGGGGCAGTGCTACAAAGGAGTAAAGTTTCTTTTGCATTTTTCTTTGATTCCTGTATTGCAATCTATTTTCTTCATATTAGATTTTTAAAAAATGAACAATGCTAAACACTCAAGAGACAAATAAGTAAAAAGTCAAACACAAACAGGAATGTAACTCCCAAGAACAATTGTCTGTTTTTAAACGTATCTAGCAAAGTCTCTATCAATGTACCCTCTGTGGCATATTTCATTCCAAATAACACCTAGAAATTTATCCTCTTCCTTCATACACAAAGACAAATATACATCATCATGCTGCAGTTCTAAATAATTTTGTATCAAAGAGACCTAGCCCCAAAGTCTACCTTATTCTTCCTTTGACATATTTGTTGATGGTTAAATACATATTTAGTGGCTGAAAAATGCCAGACATCCACTACCTCGGGAAACTAAATCACAAGCAATGGGGACTAAGAAAAGGAATGACTAACCAGTCTTTTTTTTTTTTTTTTTAAGGAACTGAGCTATGGAAGATGTTCACACACACACATGTATGTATTATATATATATATATATACATATATGTTTGTATATGTATATATATCAGGTTATAGACATGTTTCTCTTCAGATATGGAAATAGCATAAATGAGAGATCATCCATTGAAAACATTCCCACATAATACCTCCCCTCATTAGCATTTACATTTTTAAATGCCTTACATACTGTTCAAGATTTTATTTACACAATCAACTTTTTTTTGTTATTTTCTTAGTTAATATGTGTTCCATTGTTTCAGAAGATAGGACTCTTTAAGTGTTCATATCACAAGGTACTTGTAGTAGAGTGGAAAGAATACTGGATTTGCAGTCAGAACCCTGGGTTTGAATACTAACTCTACTCTTTACTAGCTGTGGAGTCCTGAGTAACTCACTAATAATAATAATTATTATTATTATTATCATTATTATTCTATAGAACTTTAAATTTTGCAAGTGCTTTATATATTTATCTCATTTAACCCTACAACAACCCTGTGAGATAGGTGCGGTTTTTATCCCCGGACACTGACAGAGGCTAAGTGACTTGCTCAGAGTCACACCCCTAGTAAGTATCTGAGGCAGGATTCTAACTCGGGTCTTCTAGACTCCAAGTCCAATACTCAATCTAATATGTCACCTTTCCTGACAAAATCAGGATATTTGAACTGTTGTGCAGGAAGATATACATCAAGTGCAATGCCCCCTACTGGCAAATGTATGAGAGGACAGCCCGGCATAATAGAAAGATGGAGGCCTCAGAGATAGAGAATCTATGTTCAAGGCTCAAGCTCTGCTGATTACTAGCTGTGTGGCCTTGGGCTAGGCATTTAACTTCTCTCAATCTCATTTTCTTCATCTGTAAAATGAAGGTGTTGGACTAAATGACTTAATAAGTTTCCTTCCCTATGTCATGGATAAAAATTGCAAAGAACAGACAAGGATGGATGTATTTCAATCTATTCCACTCAATCTGCATTGATAAAATCATGGATCCATTTGAGAACTGGTTATGAGGTTTTCATACATTTCATAAATCCCTTGAAATATTGCTCAAACCTCAGTAAGGTTACTACAGTAACCATGTGCCCATAGTATTTAGAAGGAAGCTTTCAGTTGAACCCATTGGCTATAGTCCTGCCTCATGATAGCCCAAGCAGGGAACCTTATAAGTAGAGGTACCACCAACCAATTATGCCCCCCTAAGAAAGATTTCTTATATGTGTGTAGCCAGAAAAGGAGGGACAAAGGTGAAAAATAAAGTGATACCCTCAATTAACATACCATCAGGAAAATAATCTGTTGTATAATAGAAAAGCTTTCTCTATCATACATGATTTCACAATAAAACAGCAACATTGGAACAAATAAAAGGTTTGTTTGTTTTAATTTACTCATAAGTATTGAGCATGACTGGTTTTATTTATTAACAAGACAGAAAATACTTTGAAGGTAGCTTCTATTTGTCTTTGGTAAATAGTGCTGACCGTGGACAAAACTATAAAGCTCTGAAGCTTATCTTCAAAGTTTACTGACATTTTCTTTGCCGTTCCCTCCCCCACTCCATTCCTTCCACTGCTTCAAGCCCTCAGTGGCTATAGCTTTGTCATGGCTCCTCCATCCCCATCAAAAGAGTAGGATTTGATTTAATTTACATTTGTTGATTGATTGACTGATAACATTTTAGTGTGAATGAATATCAAATATCCGTCCTTGGGTAAATTTAACCAACATTTCCCACTAGAAGGAACTGGTAATATTTAGTTTGGAGAAAAGAAGATTGTCTATGTGCCCTCCCTCTCTTATATCTATCATTAAATATTTGAAGAACTATTCAAAGGAAGAAGGATTCGACTTATTCTATTTAAGCCTAAAGATGGGGAATAAAACTAATGGCTCTAAGTTACACAGAAACAGATTTTGACTTAAGGTAATAAACTTCTAACAATTAGGTCTCTCCAAAAGTCAAGACAGAAACCTATTCCAATGTCTGAACCCTTTGTTGGAGATGTTACGTAATTAATGCAAGCTTCAGGTAAGGGCTAGACTAGATTACTTCTAAGTACTTCTAAGGTCCCTTTCAACTCTTCTTGAATTTTTGCAATTTAAGTCTCATCTCTAATTATGGAATGAAAGGCATCAATTCTAGTTCAAGGAGTTTCAGGTACCAGCAAGTGAAGAGACAACTTGGCATAGTGGATAAAAAGTAGGATAGGCCTGGAGTCACGAACACCACAGGTTTGAATTGCACCTCAGACACTTGCTAGTAAATCATGTGACTTCTCTGAACCTCAATTTCCCATCTGTAAAATGGGTATCATAACAGCACATGCCTCTTAGGTCTATCATGAGGAGGAAATTAGATAATCCATGTAAAGAACTTTGTAAACATTGAAGAGTGATCTAAATATGAGCTAAAGAAAGATATGTGGTTGGCAGATGGTCAAATACATATTTAATGAATGACATGTATATTCCAGAGCCCAGTTCCTAAAAATATAAATATATTTTGACCATTTAAACTCAAACCAAGGTTTGACTTATACTAAGGCAGGCAAACCTGATTTAGTACTTTTAGGATATTCCCACACTGAAATGTCTTGGCTTTTTTTTTTTTAAGGATGTTGGAGGCAGGGGCAAGATGTCACTTATATCATCTTTCCACCTCCACACACTTCAGATCCCATCTGAGCATTGGTCCCCTGGTAAGCCCCCTCCCTCTGAGCCTTCTCTTTCCTCTTTGGTCCTGTTTGATCACCAGTTGGGCTACTTTGCCCACTTCTCCTAAAACTATACACTCTATCCCCTTCCTTTTACCTCACAATCTCCACATTCAAGTTGTACCTTTTCTGATATCATTTTGGTTAGTAGCTAGTGATAATTTTCTATGATAGCCCCTCCTCATCTGACATCTTGAAACCCTTCTATTACTCCTACAGTATTCTTAACATTGTTAAGAATGTTAATTGTTATTTATTTCTTATTTTGACAATTAGATTTCTTATTTTTATAAATAGATTGCTTCACTTACTCAGACTTCAGTACATCCACATGAATCCAAAGAAGTTGATCAATGTTCAGTGAGAAAGTCATTGTAAACTAGTTATATTGTAAAACAAAAACAGATGATTTACTGATTTCTTGCCCCCTTCTACTTTTTAATCCACTTTTCCATCAATTTTTGGGGGGAGGGTGGTTCATATAGACCCAATCTCAAAGAACCCAGAAAACCCAAGAAAGCATGAGTGCTAGCCATTTGGTAAAGATCTGGAAAAATAATCTTGGATTTCATCAAGCTCTTGATGGTCTCTGAGCAAGATCAATACTAAATGCATGAAATCTCACCTTCGTGTGAGCTGAGCTCTTAATTATGGGCCCCTCATTCAATTTTATTTCAATCAGCAAGTAGTTATTAAGATCCTACTATGTGCTAGACACCATGTTAGGCCCCACAGACACAAAGATTTACTGACCTCTACTAACTTACTTTCTGTTGTGCCAACAGACACAGATTTTTAAAAATACAAAATGCAGATAATGTCAATGCAAGGTAATTTTGGGGTGGAGGGAGAGTGCCAATAAGCTAGGGAAGGGAATCAGGAAAGGCCTTGTGCTGGTGATGACGTGGGAACTGAACTTAGAAGGGGGCTAGGAATTCTAAAAGAGAGAAGGAGAACCTTCCAAGCATGGGGTACATACAGTCTGTGCAAAGGTAGGGAAGGAGGAGATGGAATGTTATATATGGAGAAGAGAAATGTAGGTCAATTTAGCTAGAACAGCATTGGCATGGGGGAAGGGGGAGGGTAATGTGAAATCAGACTAGAAAGATAGGTTGGAACAAGATTATGAAGGGCATTAAATGCCAAGCAGAAGACTATGTATTTTATTTTAGAAGCATTGCGAGGCTACTTAAACTTCTTTAGTAAGGAATAATTAAAAATATGCAACAATGAAATTGAATTCATGGAATTAAGAAAAACGGGTCATGTTTAATTTTTTATAACAGATTGTGTGAGTTACCAATTAAGTATCAACAAAGACAGCAAATGGACATCCTAAAGAGAATAATAAAAGTAGTTTCTCACTCATCTCTAATTAATTACATAAAAAGTTTTTAAAGACTACAAAATGTTTTTCTTCCCTTTTTAGAGCACATTTGTAATTTAAAAAACAAAAACAAGTCAACAGTTCCCAAAAGTAACTGCAGATTGTGCAACGATCCTAAGATGAGAGGAGGTAGGTGGGATGGATCAGGTAATCAACAATAAATTAAGAAAATCAATAAAGTAAAATTCAAGGATAATCAGGATGCCATTGTTCAATGCTGATGGTACAAGGTATGTCGATGGAAGGAAGCTTCTTTAATACGCCCCAAAGCTTATGTTTGGTATTATGACTCCAAATGGTGCAATAGCTTCTATGGCTCACTATATGACTTGGTGATTGGTGATACCTGGGGTAGAGTTGTAAAGGACATGGTATGCTTTCATAAAGGGAAGAGGACCCAAGATAAGCTGAGTGAAGATAGAAGGAAACACTAAAATCAAGATAAGGAGAGAGACTGTGCATATAGGGGTCTCAAACAGTAGATTCAGAATCAAAGAAAGGGATTACTCAGGATTTTTATTAACTGAGTCTTGGGGACATCAATTGAAAGGAGTATGGCTTTAAACTGAGATTGTGAGGCTTTAATCTATCGCCAAGAAAGGAAAGGGCCTGTTTAGTTTCTCCATTGAGAAACTGAGACAAAGGAAGTGTAAATTGGGCCTGGCTTTGGACTTAGGATTTATTAAACTTCTATGATGTGCCAAGCCCTGTGCTAGGCTGGAGACATAAATACAAAAGTGAAATAATCTTTGTACTTAAAGAGCTTATAATCCAGCTGGGGGAGATAATGTATATAAATTGGTACATAGAAAATTGACCAAAAAAATGCGAAGTAATTTTGGGTGCCGTTGAGGGGTAGGGGGAAGGATAGAGAGGAGCTTCTTTTAGAAAGCTGAGCCTGGAAGGAAATTAGAGACTCTAAGAGGCAGAGCTGAGAAAGGAGTACATTCCAGGTATGGAGAATTGGCAATCAATAAATATTTCAATCAATCAATCAATAAACATTTTTTAAACTCCTCCTATGTGCTAGGCACTGTGTTAAGCACAAATGAATGGAGACAGAGATTGGAGTGTTGTGTATGAGGAACAGTGAGAAGGCCAGTTTGGCTGGATTTTATTGTGAAGTGGGCTAATGTAAAATAAGGCTGAAAAAGTAGGTTGTTACCAGGTCGTGAGAAGCTTTAAATGCCAGAGGAGTTTTTATTTAATCTTTGAAGTCATAAGGAGTCACTGGAATTCTTTGAGTAGGAGAATGACATCATAAGATCTATGCTTTTAGGAATATCACCTTGGTAGCTGTGAATTGCAGATGAACTAAACTGGGGGTGATACCCGAGGCAAGGAAAACAATTATCTTACTACTTCAATAGTCCAAAAAAGAGGTGAAGCGGGACTATATTGAGATAGTAGTTATGTGAGAGAGAGAAGGGAACTTATTTGAGAGAGTCTGTATAGGTAGAAAAAGAGAGATTTGGGCTATCAATCAGGCATGGGTGAGAGTGAGGAGTCAGGGGTTACAAACCTGGATGACTAGAGGAAAGGGAAATGGGAAAGTTCAGAAGTTAGGAGAGTTTGGAGGGAGAGATAATGAGTTCTGTTTTGGATAGGTTGAGTCTGAGATTCCTATGAGATGTCTAGTTCAAAAATGTTGAAGGGCAGTGGAAGAAAAAGAAAAAGGAAAAAAGTTCAGGGTAGCACCACTGTCATTGGGGTGGGAAAGAAGGAAGGAGGTGAGAGAAATGATTATTTTTGTCTTCTATTAATAACCAATTAATGTCTGGGGATCCATGGTTTTTTCCCTTTCTATTTCCTAGTTCTCTACTAGGTCAAAGCAGCTTCTGAAGGACAGAGCTGATAAGGAGATTGGGTTAACAATTTCCACAGTCTTAGTCCAGGCCCCACTCAACTGGGACATAAGTAGCTTCAGTGAAGGAAGATCCTTTTGTCTACACTGCCCCAGGCAGGGTGGTCTGGGTAGAGACGAGTAAGAGTAACCTAATCAAAGTCACTTCCTCATTAGAATAAGCCCACCTATGATTATAATATTCATTCTCTCATTTATTGTTAACCAATCAGAGTTGACTTCTGCCTGTCAAGAACTCTTCCAAGGGTATTTAAATTCTCAGTGGACCCCCAAAGTTCATTTTTGGCTTATGAGAGAAAGTCAATGACCATCATTTCATTAATTATTTGCTAGCTATAATGAATAAATTGATATTAATTATCCAGAATCTATGTCTCTCAGACTTTTCATTCATCACAGAGGAAAGGAAGGAAACAATTGTTAAGTGCCTACCACATGCCAGGCACTGTGCTAAACACTTTACAAATATTATCTCATTTGGTCCTCACAATAACCCTAGGATCTAAATGCTTTATTATCCCTATTTTACAGTTGAGGAAACTGAGGCAGACAAAGGTTAAGTAATTTTGCCGAGGGTCACACAGCTAATAAATATCTGGGGTCACATTTGAACTCAAGTCTTCCTGACTCCAGGCCCAGTGCTCTATCCACTGTGCCACCCCTAGGTGCCTCTATGGGATCAGAGGGCAAAGCATGAAGAATACAAGACCACACTATTACACAGAGCACCATGCTAGGTGCTAGAGAGAGATTCAAAGTTTAAATAAGAAATTGTTCCAGTCCTTAAATAATTGACAGCCTAGGAATGAGAAAACATCAACCTAGATAGCTTCCTCGATATTTAAAGAGTCTGTAATCTCATCCCTGTGGATATTGCTATCACCAACACAGACTGCAATTCCTCTATACCTTGGTAGATAATCTTTGAGAGTGTCTGTGATCAAAAAATGTATCACTGCAGCAGACTGGTGATGAGACTCTGAATTTAGGTTGGTTGGTCCTATAGCCTATCACTAGGCCTTTTCTTGAAACCTTTCTAGGTTGGAATTATCTGTCAAGGCCTGAGTTTTGCTGACATAGCTTTTAAGACTTTGGGAGAACTCTATGCCACCCTGAGGCACTACAGTATGATTTTGGTGGATTTATCATCTAGTGGGGGACAAAATACCATAACACCAATCCAGAAGGCTATCATCTACAATGAGACAGAAGCACATTGGGAAGTTACAAAGCAAAATGGCATGTAAGATCTGAGTGGGGAAAAGTCACCCCCAACTGGAGGCATAATTGAGGGTTCCCTGGAAGAGGTACCATTTGCCTTTGGCTTTAGAGCCAAATTTAATAGGTAAAAAAGAAGACTGAGGTCAGTCTAAGTATAGGGATCAGTGTCAGTAAAGGGAGAGTAGGTAGATAGAAAAGAAAGGACAATTAAAACTTAGGATACAAGAACAAGTTTGCAGGCAGATAGTAAGGTATTAATGGCAAGGGAAACATTGAAGACACATGCAGCAGAAGGATGGAACAAGTCCTGAAGAAAGCTGAAGGAATGGGAGGATGTAGTAGTTAGAGGAACTAGTCTTTGGGAGTAAGTAGGTATATCTCTTCTTTGGTACCTGGAGGAAAGGAAGGGCAATGATGCTGAGAAGGCTTAAGGAACAAAAAAGAACTAAGGGGAATTCACAATGAATCCTCTCGATTTAAGTAGTAAAGTAGTTTACGTAATCAGCCCTAAGTAGAGCTATGCAGCAAAAGGAGAAAAGAAAATGTTTGGTATAGTTACCTTGGGGAATGAGATAAGGAATAGCTACAGACACTGTAGAAAGACTCCCACAAGGAAGCACAACTAAGCTGATTTATCATTGACTTAAGGTGAGTGAAATCCATTTAATTTCATTACTTTCTCCTGTAAGACTCAGCAGCCCTAGAATTAGAGTAGAGAAATTAAATGATGGGAGTTACCCAGAGACTAGAATTTACAAGTGGAGATCAGAGGGGTAAGATATTCTAGGACAGAAGCTAGTGAAACATTGAAGTTTCATGGCCTTCAAGCTAAGTATGTATATAAATGAAACCAATGGAAGTCAGGAAGATAGACTGGGAAGACAGGGACAGGTCAATGGACTGAAGATCCCAATAAAGGTGAAATATAACTTAGATCTTGGAGGTAACACAATTTTGAGAGAGTCAAGTCTAAGTTATGACTATTTTGGTGTGTGGCTGAAATATGGTAGTGAAATGGAGGTCTTCGAAATTAAAAAGGTTGAGGAATTATGTGGTCACTTTGTCAGGGGGCTGTCAAAATGATTTGAAATTGCTAAGGTTGATAGCTTAGAATGGAGTAGAGAATACTGTAAACCAGGCATTAAAGTTACCATCAAATTAAGAGGATGATCTGGAGGTTGGTAGATGACAATCACAATGATGAGGAGGAGGGTAGCATAAACAGGGAGGACAGGTCATTGAAAGATAATGGTAGAAAAGAGATCTAGAAAACAAAATAGGAAACAAGAAGTGTGCCCAACACCCCTTGTGATCTTTGGAGTCATCCAGAATAGGAGAAGGGATGGCCACATGGATGTAATGGGGGTGATCAAATGGGACAGCCATAAAAGTAAAGAGGTATAAAGAATATTTGTTGAAAAGTTCAAAGATGTACAGGAATTTGTTAACATTAAAGTGGAAGTTCCAAATACAATAAGAGAGTAGGCTTAGTGATAGGTAAACATGGTTGGAATGGTAATAGGGAGGAAAAAGGGTAATATAAAAATAGTAGCGAGTGGTAAGGAAGACGTATGATGGGCTAGCCCATAGTTGTATGTGCATAACTGAGATTAGGAAGTCAGTACAGCAGGAGGCTGTAGTGTGGCATGCCCCACCTCATGATGGCTAAGTGGTGCAGTGGATAGAGTGCTGGCCCTGGAGTGAAGAGAACTCGATTTTCTGGTTATTAATCCCCTATAGGTATTATCTCCTCATGTTAGAATATAAGGGCAGCTAGGTGGCACAGTGGATAGAATGCCAGGCCTAGAGTCAGGAAGACTCCTCTTTTTGAGATAAAATCAGGCCTCAGATACTTAGATGCTATGTGATCCTGTGCAAGTCCCCTGTTTGCCTCAATTTCCCCATGTGTAAAATGAGTTGGAGAAGGGAATGGTAAACTGGTCCAGTATCTTTGCCAAGAAATCTCCAAATGGGGTCACGAAGAATCAGCTCTAACTAATCAACCAAACAACAACAGATCATTCATCCCAGAGTTCAAAACAAAATTCAACATGGTGGTATTTTGGTATGAATCCATGGAGTTCCTCCTGCGGTATACTTTAACCTTTTCCTTCTCAGTGTCAGGAAATATGCTATGGAAATATATATGCACCTCTATACCTAGGACTTCATTGAGCTGGAGCCCTATTGTAATAAAACTCACTCTTATGATATTAAATCTTATCTTAGCATTGTCTGAGCCACGGTATCTAGCTTACCAACCATTACCCTTTTGTAATATGATTTCATTCTTATGGGTCAGTAGCACAAAACATGATAGAATACCTCTAATCACATTAGAGAATACAAAACCTAGACTGTTTTTCATTTCTGTGTTTTATCTCAGTAGCAAATATAATAACATATTATCCATGCATTTGTGACTGGAACTCTTCTCTGGAAGAAAATTCAAGAGTGCATACAATTGTAAACAATTATAAATGTAAGAGAAAAGTAATTTCATGAAACAGCAGTTTGTAGTTTATTGGGCCATGACTTGCTTGTTAGTTGCAGACCTTTGCTAAAACTAATTATTATGTCTCTTTTCACCTCTCCTCTAATTGCTTAGAAATAAGAGAAGACTAGGTGGCACAGTAGATAGACCACTGGGCTTGGAATCAGGAAGGCTCAACTTCATGAGTTCAAATCTGGCCTGACACTTACTGGTTGTGTGACCCCTGTCACTCAACCCCATTTGCTCATCTGTAAAAAGAGCTGGAGCAGAAAATGGCAAACCATTCTAGTATCTTTCCAAGAAAACCTCAAATGGGGTCACGAAGAGTTGGACGTGACTAAAAATTGACTGACGAAGGGAAGACTTAAAATTGTATTAGAAAACAAAAAAGTCATAAACATATTTAAAAAATAATATTAATGTTCCAATGCATAAATTAAACAAGCAACAATTTGAAGATATTTTCATACTTCAAATTGCAATATAACTTTTTCTCTCTTTGTATTTAAATACTTGAACTAAAAAAATCCAGTGCCTGATGAAAAAAAAATTTGGAAAGGTGTTGAGGCCAGATAATAAACTACATTTCTGTTGTCCAAGGACCATGTTACCCAGCTTTGGAGAAGTTATTTGCAAAATGCTTAATTTTTCTTTCACATTATCACATGAAGACTTCTAAGTCACAGAAAGGTTGCAATCTGTATTAGTGGAGAGAGTTCTCACATCAATCAACTTATTGTTCCTTAATGTACATTTATATCTATAGCCATAGAAATATATGCACACATGTACACACACACACACATACACACACACACATACACACTTGCAACATCCATCTTGCCATATGGAAAGAAGGCATAGAATCATTTCTGAATACTGAATACTTGAAAAGAAGGCTTTTAGGCTGGTATGCTCTGGGTCTGATCTTGCCTCAAAGCAGGATAGTAGATCAAAATATCTCTCATGATTCCAGCTTCATGAGAACTAAGGATATGTCATTTTATTTGGACAATTTTGACTTGACTGGTCATTTCATTTAAAAAAAAAGATACCCCAAAGTTTCCTCATTTTAGCAACTAGCATTTGCAAATATCTTGCAGCAAAAAGCTGTAAATCTGTGGAAGCAAAAGATGAGGTGCCAGTCAGGCTGAAGAGCATGCTCATGTAGAATTCACTAGGGCTTACTTTCCAGCAGTCATTATTCTTTGACCTTTAACATAGGCATGTTCAAGATGGTAGGGAAGACCCAAGAAGGCATTGTCAAGGATATAACTATCACTGACTTTGTGACTCAATGTTATCACTTCACAGCTGTTTGGTATACCCTGTGCCTTAAGGCCTTCAGAAATTTACAGTATAGCCCACTGCCCTGAACTCTAACCAGGATCATCCAAAACACAGTGGAACACAAACACAGACGTAAGAGGACTTCCCAGGGTCACACTGCTCTTTCAAACAAAGGACTCCTGGCTCTCTTACTCTACCTCTAGGCAACAAAGTCAACTGTGCCACATATGGGGCAATTTAGGAGCAGCGGGCCAGAAATCTGACTAGCTCTGCATTTAGAAAGTAGCTAAAGGGAGCTTCAGAAAGGAAGAGAGAGGCAAGTGCTCTCATCAGGGCTACTGGCAACAGCTGCTGCCTTCCTGCCTGGCTTTGATGATTGCTCTAACAATTGCTTCCCACATCTGTTCATGGGCCTTGCACTAAGCACACCAGACATAGACAGGAGTCCCCTTTTCTGTCCACTGTCTCACAATAAAAGGGTAATATCAGAGAGTAGCTGTCTGAGTCTCCCTTTCAGTTAATAACCTTGCTGAAATAGGCGAAACAAGGCAATTCTACATGCACTCACATAAGTGCAATTCTACATACACTCAACTAGTGTTTATACTGAATTGATTGGCTCGTGGAAAAAAATTAATTAGTCAATTTAGCTAAAATGGTCAATTTAATCATCTAACCTAAAACAATAATAATTCTCATTTATGAAGCACTTGATACTTGCCAAAAATGTATTACTCAAAACAGCCCTGCAAGTATATACACCATACATAGAATTCAGTATATGTATATATACATATTTGTGTATATATTACATGTATATATGTACAAATAAATAAATATATATGTTGTGTGTGTGTGTGTGTGTGTGTGTATCCTCTAATTTAAAATTACGACCAGAATTGAGATATTTTGCTTTAGGAACCCAGAAGTTGGTTTTAGCTCTTCTGGATTAGAATGAAGCAGTCTGGATCCAGTATTTGTATACTTATTTATTCATTCATGTACTGACTATCTAGCCTACAGCTTGAATAATAATAACATTGTACTAAGGACTACAGATTTTAAGCTGGAAGAGACTTTAGGGATCCCTCATTTTATAAACGAGGAAACTCTAGACTTGCCTTGACTCTCAGGTCAGTGCCTTTTCTGCTCCATCATGCTGCAGTGGCCAGAATATTGGTGCTGGAGTCACGAAGACCTGAATTCTAATCCAGTCTGACACTAACTGTGTGACCCTAAGCATGTCCCTTAACTTCAGTTTGTGTCAGTTTCCTCATCTGTGAAATGGCTACCATAATGACATCTACTTCCTAGGGTGGTTGTGAGGGCAAAATGAGATATCTGTAAAGTGCTTTGTAAACATTAAAGCACTATGTAAATGCTGTTGTTGTTGTTAATCCACTTCTAGGTTTAAGCATTGCTTCTGACGCTGATGGTACTGTAGCACAAGACTGTCAATACTGTAGATATACCATGTTCCCCTTTTTTCCCCTACCCACCCTACTCTGCAAACAAGGGGCACGGTTCTTGGATTTTATCCCAAAATCCCTAGCTACTGCTAGGAACTCTTTTAGTTCCATGGCCACCAGCGACTTGTCTGCAAAGATTTAGAAGTCTTTTACTTCCCTGCCTCAGTCTCCCTCTTCTCCCTCACCCTTGCCCCATTTAAATTTGGGCTAAGGTAGCAGTCAAAAGCTTGACCCAAGGGCTCTTAAAAACAGGGCAGGCTAAAGGGTAAAACTGTGTTTTCACTATGTCTGATTCTAACCCTGAGGTGGTCAGCTGGGAGAAGGTTGGAGCAAGAAAGGAAGAAGAGTGGGAGTGCTAGGAGAGATTAGTAATGATGATAACAATGGTAATGATAGCTAACATTTATATAGGACTTACTATGTACTAGATTGTGTTAAGTACTTTACAACTATTATCTCATTTGACACAACCCTTGGAGTTATATGCTGTTATTATCCCCATTTTACAGATGACGAAACTGAGGCAAACAGGTTAAGTGCCTTGCCCAGGGTCACAAAGCTAGCAAATATCTGAGGTCACATTTAAACAATCTTCCTGACTCTAGCCCCAGGGTGCCCCCTAGGGACCTTAGGAAGAATGTAAAGAAGGGAAGGTGATGGTGATTCATGAAGCCCTCCAATAAAGAGCCCCTTGCTCACTTAATTACCACCACAGAGTGGGGGCTAGAAATGAACCAGAAATGGTATAGAAATGCTTGTGAAACTTCCAGGCAGCTAAAATGGTTCTAAGGCATCCATTTTGACAATCTTCATTCTTGGTGCCCTGAGTGGGAAGCTGCATCACTACTCCCTAAAAGTCTAAAGACAGCCAGACGGTTATTTTGAATTACTCTAAAGAAGAAAGATTGACAGACATGTGGGAATCTGTCTACATTTTACCAATCTCTCAAGTTTCAATTATTTATATAAATTAAATTATTTAGTATTAAAAAAACAGCCATCAATGATACTACAATCATGTGATTGAAATCAATCTTATAATTGAAGTTATGAATTCCAAGACATTTCTTCAGTTTTAAAAATAAAAGTATAACTAACAGTGGCTAAGTACTAGAATTACTGTATATGTGTGAACATTGGATACTAGTACATAAGAAAATAGTAGTTTTCCATTACTGTTACATTCACTGGTACTCTACATCCTGCAATGATAAAAGCAGCAGTGAATTATCAACACTATTTTAGAATATTAACACCTGTCCTGCAAGGTAGAAAATGGACTTTAAAACTGGAAATACATATTTACATTTCTCTTATCACACAAAAATGCAATTCCCTTTCCAGCCTTAGTGAAATGATGCCTTCATTCATTCAAAATATAACATCTCAATAGGATGTTTTTTTTCTTTAAGGTTCGGGTGTAAAAACAAATGCTCCATTGACATTCAAGTTCTCCTACAAAGAAGTCCACTGTTTGCACAGGACTGTTACCTGCACACCTGCATTGGGATCCTCTGATCTATTCACCTAATTACCTTATAATTTCACTTTAGACTTTAATAATAGGAAACTGACACCAAAGAAAATAGAGCAAGAGTAGCCTATGATACAGCTGGCAATAAGAGATCTGAATGTGTCTGACTCCTAAAGAACCAATTGGAGGTTTTATAATTGTTAAAAAGAAAAAAAAAGGCAATATGAATCCATCAACTACTATTTCAGTATTTCACCTCCAATTCTGGGGAAAGCACCATATGGTTTCATGCTCTCACCCCATCTTTTGTAGGTAAAATCACATCTAAAAAAATCTCTTACATATTTACATCCATCACTTTTTTTTTCCCCAAAGATGGAAAACCGGGTCTGTTAAATATATTGGAGAAGGCAGGGGGCTGTGCGGGCAAAGAAATGAATTGATGAGTCTGTAGAGACTGTTAAGAGAAGTTTACAGATAACAGTCAGAGAGTCTGGGAGATGGGAACGAATGAAATATTGCTGTTTAGGATTAGTGCCATGGCAGGGAGAAATATGAACGGGGTCATGGTCAGCTGAAGGGTGGGAAATGAAGAGACTGGGTGAAACGAGGGCAAGCTGTTTGTAGTCATGAGGCCCGAGGTCAGATGGGAAGGAAAACGACAGGATGAGTGACCGTCAGGGCAGTGAGAATGGGAGCGATGTGTGGCTAAGTAGGTGAGAAGGGACAAGCGAATGGTTTGACAGATAGAGACAAGGAGATGGTCCAAAGGGAGGGAAAGGGAAGTTTGCAATGGAAAAAAGGAGTGTTTTCTCCTTCCATCCCAACTCACCAAAGAGGCTGTTGCTAAACCCGTCCCATGCGCAGCCCACCGTGTCCCAGACCCAGCCGCTCTTTAGGCAGGACACGAAGGTAAAGGTGACTCCAAAGAGGGACACAAGCAGGTCACTGAAACTGATATTCACCAAGAGGAGGTGGGTTGGGGTTCGGAGCCGCTGGAATTTATAGTAAAGGACGAGCACCAGCAAGTTGTTGCACAAACCCAGCAGCCCGATGGTGGCGATCAGCAGCGCTAGCAGCTCGTAAGTCCCGGGACTGAAAAGGGGCGCTGGACGAGGGCTCCCCTCCGGCCCGGGCTCCCCTGCAACCCCAGTGCCTCCGGCTGCGCCTGCTCGGCCACTGCCCCAGAAGCCGCCACCGCCGTCGTCGCTACTGTTGCCTGAGAACATGGCTAGGAAGCGGGCTGCCCCGGAAGCAAGCGCTCAGCGCTCGGTGCTTCCAGCTGCTGCCAGCACCCTGGGCGCGGCTGTGGCTCCAGCTCTGGCTCCGGCTCCCGAGCGCACTGGGGCCATGGCGAGTGAGAGCAGTAGCCGCCGCCGCCGGGGCCGCTCCCACGGGAGGCGCCAATGAGAGTGGGAGAAGAGGCAGGCAACCCGCTCTCCTCTGATTCGGCTCAAGGCAGCCTTCCCTTCCCCCACCTCAGCCTCTATCCATGTGCGTGTGTGTGCGTGTGCGTGTGCGAGTGTGTGTGTGTGTGTGTGTGTGTGTGTGTGTGCTGCGCGTTTGCGCGCGAAGAGGGGACAAAAGGAGGAAAGAGAAAACTGTACATCAAAAACGTGGCAGGCACATCCCCCTTACACACTTTCTCCTCCTTTCCGAGGATCTAAGGAAACATACTGCTGTGAGTGCCTGACACTTAATAAGGGAGTAATAAATTCTCTCTCTCTCTCTCTCTCTCTGTCCCTCCCTCCCTCCTGTCATCTCTATCATCTATCATTTCTTTCTATTTTAATGTCCTATTATCTATCATCTGTACCTAGCCTATATCAATCAGCTATCTCTATTTCTCCTATCTTCTATCTATCTATCTATCTATCTGCCTGTCTATCTATCTTATGTCCTTATGCTTTCCTTTTAGTGAGACTTATTTGAACTTTTACAGGCTACTCTAAGGGACCAGTTTTCTTCCTGTATCCTATCCACCATTATTCAAACAAACAAATAAGGGGAGAAGTGGTGGTGCCAATTTACCATTTACAAATAGGTAGAGTAAGGAAGAAAAAAGACATGTTATAGCACTATTGTGGCCATCTCTGATGCCATCACTAATAAGGTGAGGGTTTACCCATTTCAGTTTACTCATATATAAAATAAAATGGTTGGACTAGATGACCAATCCCTAAGTACCCTTCTAGCTTAGATATTCTGTGCTCCCATGTCCCCTCCCTCAAATAAAAGCACATTTGATGTAGGTTAAGCACCTGATTGAACCCCAAAGGAAAATCCTTCCTTCTGAAATGCTTTAAATTCACAGATGCCATCTTCTATTGTTGGGATATAACGCAGCACAAGAATAAGATAAATGTTTTTGGTCTGTGTGCCAAGGGCCCACAACCTAAATCTGCCAGGTGTACTGTAGTTACACACTTTATTTAGGGCACATATTGTCACTGCCTGTCTCCCCCCCCAAAGCAATTTTGAAAAAAAAAAAAGAAGAGTAGGAGACAAATATAGGTTGTGACAATGCTCTGCAGGAGCTTTTTGTGTCCTGTACAGAGTGAATGCAGCACAGCTATAGGAATTGCCATACTGGGTCACCCTCAGTATCTCCCCAGCAGGATTTTCTTTTTCATGGCAGTAGCAACAAACAGTTTGTGGGAGAGCATAACCCCTTGATCATTCCTAGCTTCCCTGTAAAAACCCTTTATGGATCTATCCTCTATAAACAACAAGCATTTGTTAAGCTCCTACAGTGGGCCAGGCACAATGCAAGATGCTGAAGGTACAAAGGAAAAAGAAAAAATAATTCCTGCCCTCCAGAAGCTTTTATTCTGGGGGGAGATGATGGGATATAACATATACACAGACTGTAGATACAAAATAAATGTGGGGAAAGACACTAACAATTTGGAGTAAGGGGTGGGGTGAACTTATTGAATTTGGGTGATCACTTTTATATTTTTTACTTTGGCCTCTTGGTTAACAAGGTCCCCGTGTTTATTGCACATGTGTATAAAGAAATATTTATTTTTAATCTCCCCCTTTACTATATTATCTCTTTCAAGATTCAAGAAGTACCTCCTAATGCAGAGGAGTAGACTAAAAGTTAGGAAATAGGAGACATAGATTAACTAATTGTGATCCTGGGTAAGTCTTCTTTATCTCTAAAAGGGAGGAAGGAAGGAAACACAAGACCATAGGATCATAGATTTCTAGCTAGAAGTAACATTAGAGGTGGTAAATCAATTCCCTTCATTTTATAGATTAGGAAACTGGAGCTCAGAGCAATCACACAGGAGGATTTGAGCCCTGGGTTTCTGATTCAAAATCCATTGAACCACACTAACCTAGATGATTTCTTAGGTTCCCTCTAAAACGAAATGAATCTATGATCTTAGCTATTATGCAATTAGTTATATTTCAGGCTCAGCCTAACCAGGACTGTGGACTTCAGGCATCTTCTCTGGCTGTCCCTCTTGTCTGGAACCTCCTCCACTCAGTCTATGGACCTCCCCAACTTTCTTTAACTCCCAACTAAAATCCTTTCCTTTATTGGAATTCTTCTCTAGTCCCTTTTATTTCTAGTGCCTTATCTCTTTGATTACTTCCTATTTGTCCTGTATATGTTGCTTTGAATATATTTATTTGCACGTTGTCTCCCTCGTTAGATTGTAAACACCTTGAGGGCAGGGACTGTCTTCTGCCTCTTCTTCTGTCTCCAGTGCCACAGTGCCTGGCACGTAGTTGTGCTTAAAACAATGTTTATTGATTGACTGACACATAAGTTTATAGACTTTTTTCACATCATCCATATTTAAAATCCTTTGTAGACTTTGAAGAGTTAGTGGTTTGGTATTTGTTTGTTTTTCCTAAACTCTATAAAACTTGTCAGGATGCCACCCTATTAATAGTGTGTGGATGCTCTGCATATTTACTTACTTCAGTGATCAAATGAGTCAATTTCCTAAAATCATGAGAAACCACTTTATCTAGATCAGGCTGACATCTATTACAATGCAGTCAAGTAATTAGCTTCACTTATGTCATAAAAGTAGATATGTTAAAATCTTCATTAACATAATAGTGTTTCAACATTGAAGTACTAGGAGGACTATGTGGGAATGGGGGTAAGTGATAGTCATCTTCATTTATTCATTCATTCATTCATTCACTCATGCATTTAACAAATATCCAGAATGACAACATCAACAACAAACACTTATGAATATGTTTTAGAACACTGTCCTAAATATATAAACTACAAAGACATGGCCTCATGTATAAAAGATAGGATGGTGTCATTAAATAATTAATTAATCATAAAGTATTTATTAAGTATTTACTATGCACCAGTCAGGGTAGGAAGGTGGCTTAGTAGATAAAGTGCTAAGCCTGGAGTCAGGAAGACTTGAGTTCAGATCCAGCCTCAGACAGGTACTAGCTATATGACCCCGGGCAAGTCACTTAACCCTGTTCACCTCAGTTTCCTCATCTGTAAAAAGAGCTGGAGAAGGAAATGGCAAACCACTCCAATATCTTTGCCAAGAAAATCCCAAATGGAGTCACAAAGTGTCACATACAACTGAACCACTACAACATGCACCAGTCACTTATGTAAAGTGCTGGTGATATAAAGACAAAATCTGAATATCCTTCACCCTCAAGGAGCTTATATTCTGAAGGGAGAGATAATGTACGTATTTGGGATATATAAATCAAATTCAAGGCAAACTTGGAGGAGATGGTGCTAGCAGCTGGGGCCCTAGACAATGCCTTCTGATGAAGGTGGTGATGGAGCTGAATCTTGAAGGAATTCAGAGATTCCAGGAGACAGAGGTATGGAGGTGGATTGGGGAGTGGAGTGAATGGGGGCAGCCAGTGCAAAGGTATGGCGACAACAGAGGCAGCACCATTAAGTAGGTAGGTTGTTGTGGCTGGACCATAGATAACATGGAGGGGATTGATTAGTCTGGAAAGGTAGAAAAGGGCCAGATTGTAAAGATCTGTCAAAGCTAAACGAGAGTTGATATTTGATCCTTGAGGTGACAGTGAACTACTGGAGTTTATAGAGCAAGGGGGTGGGGGGAGGGAGGAGGGACAGGACTTGGTCAAATCTGAACTTTTAGGAAAATCATTTTTGACAGTGGTGTGGAGAATAGATTGGAATGGGGAGAGATCAAATGGAGAGACAAATTAGAAGGCTACCACCTCCTGATAGAGAGGTGATGGATCCAGGTTGCAGACTGAAATGTACATTTTCGCACATGGGCAAGGCAGGAATTTGTTTTTCTTGACTATGCATATTCGTTACAAGGGTTTTGTTTGTCTTTTTTTTTTTCTCAGTGAATGGGAGGGAAAGAAAATAAATGTTTGTTGAAAAAATTAAATTAAAAAAATGATGAGGGCTGCATCTAGGGTATTAGTTGTGTGATTGGAAGAAAAGGTATGGAGGAAATGGGGAAAAAAAGATTAGGCAATTGTTTGGAGTGAGAGAGAATGAAGAGTTGAGGATGACACCAAAGTCACAAACATGGGTGATAAGAATAGCAACATCCTCAACAGTAATAGGGAAGTATGGAAAAGGAGTAGAATTGGAGGGAAAGAAAATTAGGTCTGTTTTGGACAAGTTAAGCTTGAGATGCCTGTAGGATGTCCAGTCTGAATTGTGTACTAAGCAATTCGTGATGCAGGACTAGAACTTAAGAAAAAGATTTGGAATAGCTATATTAATTCATCATCTAGTAACAATAAAATAATAGCTAGTATTTATATAGTGCTTTAAGATCTGAAAAATGTTTTACAAACATTATTTCATTTTATACTCACTACATACCTAGGAAGAAGGTGATATTATTATCATTTACAGATGGGGAAACTGAGGCACATGGTTGATAATGACTTTCCTAGGGTCACACTGCTAATGAGTGTCTGAGGCTGGATCTGAACTCAGGTCTTCCTGACTCCAAATCCAGAGTTCCTTTACCTGTTGGCTTTTCTTAAGCATTTGACACTGTTGACCACCCTCTCCTCTCTGGATTTGTGTGAAATTGCTCTGTCTTAGTTCTCCTCCTACCATTGGGAAGACTAGGTGGTGCAATGGAGGATTTACAGTGAGATGTCCTGAGTTGGAGTCCTGTTGTATCATCTACTAGCTGTGTGACTTTAGATGTGTCATGACAATTTTCTCTGTCTTCTTAACTGTATAACGAGGATGCTAATATTTGTATCATCCAGCTTATGTTGTGCGAATCAAATGAGATAAGGTACATAAACTGCTTGTAAACTTTAAAATGTTAGATACTAAAATATTCCTAATTGGATCTGTCATCTCATTGATTTTGGTTTTCCCTCCAAGGATGCAGATCACAACCCATTACAACTCCCATCCATGTTCTCCTATAAAATAGTCACAGGGGAGGCACAAAATGTACTTTTCCCTCCCTTTTCACCTCCTTCCCTTCTTTCCTTCCTTTCTCCCTTCCTCCTTTCTTCCTCCCCCTCTACTTTCTTTCTTCCCTTCTTCCTTCCCTTCTTTTTTTTCTTCCTTCTTTCCCCTTTCCCTTCCTTCCTCCCTACTTTCCTTCCTTCCTTCCTCCCTCCCTTTTTTCCTTCCTTCTGCCCTCCCTCCCTTTTTACCTTCCTGCTTCCCTCTCTTCTTTCCTTCTCTCTTTTTCTCCTTCCATTCCTCCCCTCCTTCCATCTCTCTCTTCTTTCCTTTCTTCTTCCTTCTATCTTCCCTCCTTTCCTCTCTTTTTTCCTTTCTACTTCTCTTCCGTCCCTCCCTCCCTCCTTCCAACATGATAAGGATATTAATGGAACACACTGGTTGCACATTGCTTATCCCTTATTCCTTTCCATATGGCCAGCCCATCTTCTTTTTAATTTATATATCATCCATTAAATCTTTCACTCTAGTTTTTTTTTAAATAATTCACTATTTGAAGTAAGTTGCAGTTTGTTCACACCCACTATTCACCTCTCCATTGCCCTCTAGGTGATACTTATTTCCAGTTCTTTGGACACTATAGTATTCCATGACCTATAGTCATATAACAACATTGGAAAACTATTGATACTAAAATTATGGGCTTTCATGTCAGGAAGAAGTTTGGGATCATTAAAAGAACTTTGCAATTCTCCAAAAGCAATCCAGATCATTCTCTTCTCCTGTTCAATTCTGGGCCCAATTCAACTCTGGACTCATTATGCACGTGCTAGGTAAATGTCAGCTTTTCTTATTTTAGTCCTTTCCTGGCACTTACAATCCAGTTGGAAAGACTTGACATACCAAGAGAGAAATAAAAAGAGATGATCACCACTTGTGGGTAGCTAGGATGATGATAAAGAACAGTGGGGAAAAGGAAAAAAAAACCCTGCTCATTTCTTATATTGTTTCTATTTTTTTTCTGCCAAAAGAAGATCTTTGAGTTGGAAAGTACAGAACAAGGCAAAAATGGTTAAGAGGGAGTTAGGATAGAGGGATATGTAGATAGGTAGAGGGATAGCAACAGAACAACTAGATGCTCTTCATAAGTTTGTCACTACTTCTAGCAGATGAGATTATTAAGTTGCTATCTCCGAATATATCAAGGACAAGAGAGGTACCAAAGGATTGAGGATTGGCAAATGTCTGGTTTTCTTAAAGAAAGGTAGCAGATTCTACAAAATCTAAGCCATTGAGTTTAACTTTCATTCTCTACAAAATTCTAAAATATATTATTAAATTAATGAGAAATGAATATCTAGAAAAGAAAGCAGCAATCACATAAAGTTTACATGACTTCATTGAGAATTCTTTTCTTAAAGTCAATCAGTTGACAACAGCCAGTTGGCGTATAGCACAGGATGGAGCCGGGAAGACACAAATTCAAATCCTGCCTCAGGCACTTAGCTATGTTGTTGTTCATCCTTCTTTTTTGGAAGAGGACCAATAACATCAGGGTGATGGCTTGACTTTTGAGTGAATTGGATTTAAGTGAAGCTTCCAGAGTTGTCAAAATGCAGTGACAAGACAAAAGTCAGGAGGACTGTCGATGGCCCAGGATGCAGCAGATGACCTTGGCTTCTTTGATGTCTGACTAAGCTCTAAGCATTCCACAGCATCTGCTTCAGCTGCTTCATGGCCATTGGAACAAGTTTTTCATCCACCCATTCTGCTAGGGGAAGTCTTCACATGCTTGGGGTAGATACTCCCCCCAACTCACCAGTGGGTTTGAGACCCCTCAGTTACCCTCAACCTGGTTTAGCCCATCTCCTGAAATGGTTTACCAGGGTGTGGCTACTGTGCATGCTACAGCTTCTTGGAGCCACAGGTATGAATTGGGTGAAGGTGGACACCAAAGGTAGATAAGCAGCCCTGAAAAGAGCTCAGAAAGCCCTTACACCACAGCTGCTAGCCCTTCTGAATACTCCATACACCCCACTTAGCTATATGATCCTGGACAAATCACTTAACCTCTTTTATCTGCCAACAGCAATAATAATAGCATCTATTCACTCGGCTGTAGTGAGGATTAAATGAGATTATATATGTAAACCCCTTTGCAAGCCTTAAAGCACCATATAAATGCTTACTATTATCATTTATTAAACATCTAGTCAGTAACCAGAGGTGAATTAAATGCTAAGGAAACGCTGACAAAACTGAGACACTCTCTTCATTCTTGCAAAACTTACAGATTGTGGGAATGTTGTAGATGTGGTTTACTTAGATTCTATTTTGGGGGCGGGGCTAGGCAATGGGGTTAAGTGACTTGCCCAGGGTCACACAGCCAATAAGTGTTATGTGTCTGAGGCCGGATTTGAACTCAGGTCCTCCTGAATCCAGGGCCCGTGCTCTATCCACTGTTCTACCTAGTTGCCCCGGTTTACTTAGATTCTAATGAGGAATCTGAAAAGGTCTTTCATGCAATTCTTTTTGTTGTTGTTGTTGCTGTTGTTTTTTAAGTTAAGGCAATTGGGGTTAAGTGACTTGCCCAGGGTCACACAGCTAGTAAGTGTTATGTGTCTGAGGCTGAATTTGAACTCAGGTCCTCCTGACCTCAGGGCCAGTGCTCTATCCACTGCGCCATCTAGCTGCCCCCTCATGTAATTTTTATGGACAAGGTGGAGAGATGGTAGGCCACATAATTGTATAGTTAGGTGTATTTGGAAATGGTTGAATGTCCTGACCCTCTTTCTAAGTTAATATGATTCTTTAGAAGATCTCCAAGAGAATGTTATTTAACATTTTTTATCAACAATTTAGATAAATGGAATGAGTTGCTGACTATATGTGAGGCATTGTGCTAAGTACTTTTTCAAATATTATCTCATTTGAATTTCACAACAATTCTGGGAAGTTGAGGCAAATAGAGGTTAAATAACTTGCCCTTCATAGCAAATAAGTGTCTGAGACTGGATTTGAATTCAGGACTTCCTGACACCAGGCCCAGTGTTCTGTCCACTCTACCACCAGTTGCCTCTCTAAGACAGGTAAAGACATAGGTGATATGCTTATCAAATCAGCAGATAGGATATTAGGTTCAGCTCTAGGCTCCACATTTTATGAAGGGAATTAATAATCTGAAGAATGTCCAGAGAGGAAGGACCAGAATAATGAAGGGTATGGAGATCATGACATTTTTGGGCTGAAGAAAATAGGGATATTTAGCTTGGAGAAGAAAGTACTTGGAAGAGGGAAGAGGAAGAGCTGACGTAATACCTGTCTCTAAGTTTCTGAAGGTTTGTTGGGTGCAAAAAAGATCACCTTCTGTCCAGTTCTAGGGGCAGAATTAGGAAAAATTAGTAGAAGTTGCAAAGAGATATTTTCTTTTCAATTTTTATTTTATTTTATTTTTTGAGCTTCTCTACCATCTTTTTTAAAAAAATTAATTAATTTATTTTTAGTTTTCAACATTCACTTCCACAAGATTTTGAGTTCCAAATTTTCTCCCCATCTCATCCCTCTCCCCCCGCCCCCAGATGGCATGCATTCTGAGTACCCCTTCTCCTAATCTGCCTTCCCTTCTATCTCTCCCCCCTTCTCTTATCCCCTTCCCCTTCTATTTTCCTGTAGGGCAGGATAGATTTCTATACCCCATTTCCTGTATATTTTATTTCCAAGTTGCATGTGAAAACAATTTTTTTTAACTTTTGTTTTTAAAACTTTGGGTTCCAAATTTTCTCCCTTCCTCCCTCCCCACCCACCCTCATTGAGAAGGCAAGCAGCTTGATACAGGTGATACATGTATAGTCATGCAAAACACTTCCATAGTAGTCATGCTGTGAAAAACTAACTATATTTCCCTTCAACCTATCCCGCCCCCATTTATTCTATTCTCTCTTTTGACCCTGTCCCTCCTTAGAAGAGTTTGCTTCTGATTACCCCCTCCCCCAATCAGCCCTCCCCTCTATCATTCTCCTGCTCTCTTGTAGCCTTCCCCCCCATTTTCCTGTAGGGTGAGATAGATTTCCATACCCAATTGAGTGTGTATGTTATTCTCTCCTTAAGCCAAATCCAATGAGAATAAGATTCACTCATTCCTTCTCACCTTCCCCCATTTCCCCTCCACTATAAAAGCCTTTTCTTGTCTGTTTTATGTGAGATAATTTACGCCATTCTACCTCTCCCTTTCTCCTTCTTACCGTATAATCCTCTCTCACACCTTAATTTCATTCTCTAGATATCACCCCTTCATCCTCAACTCACCCTGTGCCCTCTATCTATCTATCTATCTATCTATACATACATACATATAATTTTTTCCCTCTAACTACTCTAATACTGACAAAGGATTTATGAGTTACAAATAGCATCTTTCCGTGCAGAATGTAAACAGTTCAACCTTAATAAGTCTCTTATGATTTCTCTTTCCTGTTTACCTCTTCATGTTTCTCTTGAGTCTTGTATCTGAAAGTCAAATTTTCTATTCAACTCTGATCTTTTCATCAAGAATGCTTGAAAGTCCTCTATTTCACTGAATGACCATTTTTTCCCCTGAAGGATTATACTTATTTTTGCTGGATAGGTGATTCTTGGTTGTAATCCTGTCTCCTTTGACCTCTGGAATATCATATTCAAAGCCCTGCTGTCCCTTAATGTAGAAGCTGCTAGATCTTGTGTTATCTTGATTGTGTTTCCCAAATAATTGAATTGTTTCTTTCTGGTTGCTTGCAATAGTTTCTCCTTGACCTGGGAACTCTGGAATTTGGTTACAATATTCCTAGGAGTTTTCCTTTGTGAATCTCTTTCAGGAGGTGATTGGTGGATTCTTTCAAATTCTATTTTGCCCTCTGGTTCTAAAATATCAGGGCAGTTTTCCTTGATAATTTCTTGAAAGATGATGTCTAGGCTCTTTTTTTGATTATGGCTTTCAGATAGTCCAATAATTTTTAAATTCTCTCTCTGGGATCTATTTTCAAGGTCAGTTGTTTTTCCAATGAGATATCACATTGTTTTCTATTTTTTCATTCTTTTGGATTTGTTTTAGAGTGTCTTGATTTCTCATAAAGTCACTAGCTTCCAATTGCTTCATTCTAATTTTTAAGGAAGTATTTTCTTCAGTAAGCTTTTGGACTTCCTTTTCAATTTGGCCAATTTTGCTTTTTAGGGCATTCTTCTCCTCATTGGCTTTTTGGACCTCTATTGCCATTTGGGTTAGGCTATTTTTTAAGGTGTTACTTTCTTCAGTATTTTTTGGGTCTCCTTTAGCAAGCTGTTGACTTGTTTTTCATGGTTTTCTTGCATCACTCTCAATTTTTCCTCTACTTCTCTTACTTGCTTCTCAAAATCCTTTTTGAGCTCTTCCAAGGTCTGGGGCTGATTCATATTTTTCTTGGAGGTTTTGGATGTAGGAGCTTTGACTTTGTTGTCTTCTTCTGGTTGTATGTTTTGATCTTCTTTGTCACCAAAGTAAGATTCTATGGTCTGACTCTTTTTGCGCTGCTTGCTCATGATTACAGACAATTATTTGAGTTATAAACTCTTTGTTAGGGTAGGGGTCTGCTTCTAGTATGGAAAATGTACTGTCCCAAGCTTTGGGGGTTTTGTGTAGCTGTTTTCAGAGATATTTTTAGAGACCAGTAAATTTTCAGTTCTTCCAAGGTGCTATGATCAAGGGCAAGATGTTTGCTCCTTTCCTGGCCTGTGCTCTGGTCTATGAGTGACCAAAAGTACTCTTTTCTATCTTGGAACTATGAGGAGGATTCTCTCTCCATAGCCACTACAAGCTCCACCACGCCAGCGCTCCTCCTCGCCCCAGGACCACCACCCAGAACTGTGACCCAGATCCAAGCATGAGCAAAGCAAGATAATCCTTCATCAGCAAAGAGATCCCTGCAATCCCCCTCTGATCAGCCACTGGATTCCTGATTCCCCCTCAGTCTGTGGGCCAGAAGCTCAGGAGGCAGCCACTGCCCTAGGGCCGCATTCCGGAACTGGGGCTGGGACACTGTGCTTCTCTCTCAACGCAGACACAGACTTTTCTTACTGACTTTCTAAGTTGTCTTTGGTGTTCATGGGTTGAGAAGTCTGGAAACCACCACAGATGCCCATGATTCAGTCCTCTGAGGCTTGCTCCAGGTTCGCTGAGGCCTGCATGCCCACGCCAAACTGCAGTCCTCTCCCAGCCCCGCGCGATATACCTTTCCAATCAACCGTCCAGGTTGTCTTGGGCTGGAAATTTTTTCACTGTGTCTTTTTGTGGGTTCTGCTGCTTTAGAATTTGTTTAGAGACATTTTTTACAGGTATTTGGAGGGGTTTGGGGGAGAGCTCAAGCAAGTCACTGCTTTTACTCCGCCATCTTGGTTCTGCCCCCAAAGAGATAAATTTAGGCTTGATATGTGATAATTAATAAAAAATAATAATGAAATAAAAAATAAAATCCTTAATAATTAGAGCTATCCAAATGGAAGGTGCTGCCTCAGAAGATAGTGAGTTTCCCCTTAATGAAGGTCTCCAAAGGTTAGATGACCATTTCTCAGGTATGTTAGCACAGTGCCTGGCCCACGTAAAATGCTCAATGAACACATTGATTTATAATTGTTTGTTTCATGGGCCAAAACGTTGCAGGTATTTAAATGTAAACTGGACTGCTCTCCTTTTTCTATTCTGGGCTCAACACCTCGCCCATCTGAACTATCTGTTGAAGATATAATGGGTTGAATAGAGCCCTGGCCTTGGAGTCAGGAGGGCCTAGAATCAGCTCCTGCCTCAGATACTTGCTAGCTGGGTAACCCTGGGCAACTCCCTTAACCCATCAGTTTTCTCATCTATAAGATGAGGGGGTTGCATTCAGTCACCCTGAAGGTTGCTTACAGCTGTAAATCTGTTATCCCACGGGGGAGTAATTTTAAAAGTTGTCCATCCAACTGCATATCATAGACTGGACAACAGGAATTATTTATCTACTTTGTATCTGTGTAGATGATTTGACTAAACTCTGAGTGGGTGTGAATCTCATTAAGGAGAATGTAAAATGTTCCTAGGCTTGTTCATCTGCAAATAAGTAAACCTGGAGGAATTCACCATCTACAGGGAATCCCTCTTCCATTTGGATTCTGCACTAGAACTCCCCCATGACAGTAATGAATCCACCTATGATTAACATAGATCTTCCCATTTTCTATCTCACTGGATGGTTATAATAAGAGTCTTTCTCTTTACCCATTTTCCATTTTTTGGTGCCCAGAATTTTTTTTTAATTAGGTCAGTTTGGAGAAGTTATAGTTTTAAGATGAAATTTAATAGGAATAAATATAAAGTCCTGCACTTGAATACAAAAAAACCATAAATGCTCAAATACAGTAATGAGGAAAGCATAGTAGGAAAACAAATCACGTAGAAAAGACCTGAAGTTTTTAGTGAATTGCAAGGTTAATAAAATTCAATTGCATGACATGGCAATGGAGATAGCTAATGAGATCTTAGGCTGTATTAGAAGTATCCAGTCCAACATGACGGAGGTGATAGTTTCACTGTAGTCTGATCTGATCATATCATATGTGAGAGTCCAGTTCCGTATACCATGTTTTTAGGAGGAACACTGATATATAGTATCTTATGCAGAGGAGGGTGATCAGGATGGGAAGACTGTAGAAAATGTCATACAGGGATTAATTGAAGGAACACAGGTAGTGTACCCTGGAGAAGAGAAGTCGGGAGAATTACACATTATTTTTCTTCTAAAATTTGAAGAATTGTAATACAAAAGTATTATTCTTGGGGTTTTTTTGGTCCCAGAAGGTGGAACTATGGGAACACTGGGAGCAAGTTGCAGAGAGGCAGAATTTGGCTTGCTATGATGTAAACTATCCTAAGAACTAGAACCGTCCACAAGTGAAATGGACTACTTTGAACGGCAGTGAGGTTTTCATCACTAGAATTTTTAAGCAGAGAGGGGATTGCATTTATTCTATATGCAGGAGGAATTCCTATTCCATTACAGGTTGGACCCTAAAATAGCTCCCTTTTAATGAGGAAATTCTATTATTGATGTGATGCATATGAAGAGTGAGAAATAAGGAATAGCAATAGAAGATGACCCTACGGTTTGGAGCCTGGATGACTAGGAGAATGATATCATTAATAGGGGGGTTTGGACCAGATGACCTCCTCTAAGGTCCTTTACAGAGCTAAATCTATGATCTATCCATTCACTGTATGCCATTAGATTGCTAAACCTCCAGGATTCATCTCTATAAGTTATTTGGTAGCTATGGTTTCAGTTTTTGTTTTTCTTTTCCTAAAGGAACATTAAATGGCACATAATCCAAATGAACTGCTCTCTTTCTGGCCATCCTTAGGTCATCAATGTTTCTATGAGAATCCGCACAATACAATTGCTAGAAGAATCATCTCACCATTTGCTTTTAATCTGACACCTTTCCATACTTTTAGTCTGCTGTGAAGCAGCTGCAAATGTATTTAACAATACTAAAAAAGAGATCTATCTTTATTACAGCCATTTCTTCAGATACTGTCACCTATGTATAGGGTTCAGTTAGCAGAGGATAAAAACTTAAATTCATTATTTTCTGTCACATATGAGGAGCCTGGCTATCCATTTCACAACTTATCAGAGGAAATGAGACATCCAATGTATCTGACTCCTTGTTGTTCAGGGTTATCATAGCTGTGATGAAATGAACCTGTTTGGAAACACCTAGGAATGTTTATTTTATTGAGGGAGCTAGGTGGCTCAATGGGTAGAATACTGGGCCTGAAGTCAGGAATTCAAATTCAGCCTCAGACACTTACTAACTCTTTGAGCCTGGGCAAGTCACTTAACCTTGTTTGCCTCAGTTTCCTCATTTGTAAAATGAGCTGGAGAAGTTAATGGCAAACCACTCTAGTATTTCTGCCAGGAAAATCCCAAATGGGGTCACGAAGAGTCGGACACTACCAAAATGACTGAACAACAAAACAACAAAAAGGAATTTTATAAATACCTTTTTTGGTGCAAAGTTTCTATGTTGTGGAGCTGGCGCCCTCACAGTACATCTGTAACTGTGTGAGAAGGGCTATGTATTGGGATATGGTCCTCCACTCCAATGCAGCAATATACCCATCAAGACATGAGCTATGATGAAAGGCTGCATGATCCGATTCTCTCTTCTAAAGCATATTTGAATTGTGTTCTGAGCTCTTCTCAGCCCTGTTTCAGGAAAAGACTTCCCTTGGGAAGGGAGGGATGGGCTAGATAAGAACAGGGTGACTTTGGATTTACAGGATATGTGACTCCTGGGTTGGAATCCTGGTGTCACTTATCACCTATGTGATCTGGGGCAGTTCGCCCATCTCTTCTCTGGGCCTCAGTTTTCTCAAACATTAAAATAAGAGGATTGAACTACACAAGATGATCCCCTAAGTCTTTGCAACTCTAAAATCCTATAATTCTTCTTTGATTTCTAGTTGATTAAGGATTTTCTGTACTTTAATGTCTCTCTCTCTCTCTCTCTTTCTCTCTCTCTCTCCCTTGGAGGTCTATCAAGCAGCTGAGACAGATAATACTTTAGATGTAAATCAGGCTCATGAAATCCTTCAGAAATATAAAGACAGTTTCTGTGCCAAAGTTTTACAATGCTTATGAAACAAATATCCTTTAAAATCATCAGTTAGGAATAGAACCTAATACATAATACATACACATATGAGATATTTTGTATGTATTTGTGTGTGTGTGTGTATGTGTGTGTGCAGGGATTTGGATAAGGAAAGGGAGAGAAAGAAAACATTGAGAAAATAGTGGGAAGGACAGAAAGAGGCAAAGCCATAACTTACTAAAAACTAGCAGCTTCTATTTAAAATATGGCTGTAGCTTCACTGAAATGTGATAAACCACAACTGTCTTGTCATTTTCAATTTTTACAAAGGTATTTTATTGCCTCCCTCAGCATTTCTTTTCTTGCTTGTTCTTCTAAGTTTCATTAGCACTAAAGGAAGGCAAAAGTGATTATGCACTGGACATACAAATACGTATCCCTATGTTCTGCCTGATGTTGGAATCCCTAGGGTTCACCATGTGAGATTCCATAGCTCTGGCCTTTTCATGCTATGTGTATAACTCACCCAACAACCAGCTGAGAAACGAAAAATTCACATAAGCCGCCAGATGTTCTGATGGGGCACCAAACAGTCATTGTTTAGCTGACCTTTCCACTGAATTGGCTTCCTTGATGTTGCAAAGCTCTAGTCTGAGAATCCAAGTCTGCTCAGATGAATCTGAATTCTTCTGCCTGTGGGATTGCCAAACTTCCTAAAGATCATGCAAGTAGACTGCTATTACATGAAAATTTCTGTTAATAGAAAGTTTTGTCATCTTATGACTTCGTTTTTCTTATCCAGGCATAGGATGAGTAATGAAGTCATACCCTGCATGACAGACAAACATATTTTAGAGTTATCTGGAAAAACCTAAAGTCCTAACACTAAGACAGCTGGCTATTGTTTTCTCCCAAATACTTTGAACAAACATTTGGCCACCTGATTTTTTAATTGTGCCAAAATGAATCTCGATAAGTCCCAAAGTACTATATTCAACACTTTGTCCTTTTCGTGTTTTATGTGATTTGTAACCTGCTTTGATTGCTCTATCACAATGAAATATTTTGATTTGTTAGCCTGTCCTGTACCCTCCAGGACTTAGGACCTGAAGAATAGAAAGTTGGGAGGAAAATTGTCCCTACCTATCAGTAACTTCCTAAAGTATGTGTTACCCTAGCACCTAGTCTTCATGCAAATCCTCTAGATGCCCCCAAGGCCTCATAGAAAAGGAATAGAAAACAAGACTCTCAATGCCTCCAAGGCCTCATTGAAAGGGAATGGAAAACAAGAAGCAGACAGTAGACAACGTGAATTTTAAGGCTGAATTAATTTGTTTTTTATTTTAGGAGTATGAAACAGGGTTAATGGGAAGAGCACTGGATTTGGAATCAAAGGACCTGGGTTCAAATGTTGGCTTGGCAACTAGCTACTTGTGTTGCCTTAGGTAAGTTACTTAATCTTTTGGGTCCTCAGTTTTTTCATTTGTGAAATGAGGGGGTTGGACTAGATGGACTTTTAAGGTCACCTCCAGCTCTTAATCTCTAATCCTATGAAACCAGGAAGAGCTCTCCTTTGAGAAGGAAGAGGCAGGAATCCGGGACAAGCAAAGAACAATTATGTAACATGGTATATAACATGCTGGACTTGGAATCAAGATATGGATTCAAATCTCATAATATCTAGGTTACTACGAGCAAGTAATTTAACTTCTCTGGTCCTCAGTTTCCTCATCAATAGCATGACGATTATAAGTAACATTAGTTGTAAGCTCCTTGAGGGCAGGGACTGTCTTTGGCCTCCTTTTGTGTCCTATTGCTTAGCATAGTGCCTGGCATATAGAAGGTGCTTAATAAATGTTTGTTGATTGATTATGGAGGGAGTTGGTGACTTCCATGGTCCCTTCTAGCTCTCAGTCTATGATCCTTCTGTGTAGGAAGGAAAAGTAGAGAAGTTTTTCCTACAAATTGATTCCTATATGCATAATAATAATTCTTGTATACTTTATTATTTTATTCTGAACTTAGAAAACACCGAATTAAATCAGAATTTTCATAAATAACAGAACAGAAAAAGATGATGGTACATGAAACTGTGAATTTATTATATATACCTTGCTTTTTCCTTTCAGGTCTATAATAAGTTCAACATGTAACTTTCAAAGCTGTCCTGCTTGTAGATGTTTTTTTTTTTCTGACTTCCTTCTAATCTATTTTTTTTAAATGCCTCAATTACGTGCTTTTCTTTTCTTCCTTTTTTTTTGGGCAACTCTATTATGACCCTCTCTCCCACCAACTCCACTGCCCCCCAAAAAGAAGATCCTTATAACAAATATTCATAGACAAGCAAAAAATCATATATTAACTGTTATCTTTTTAAAATAAATTTTGTGTACTTAATAAACATTAACAAACATGACCTTTTCAATATTCAAAGAATGCAGAGAGAGAGAGACAGACAAACAGACAGAGACAGAGAGGGAGAGAGAGAGAGAGAGAGAGAGAGAGAGAGAGAGAGAGAGAGAGAG
>NW_020954576.1:17450771-17513016 GCF_900497805.2 Vombatus ursinus
AGAGAGAGAGAGAGAGAGAGAGAGAGAGAGAGAGAGAGAGAGAGAGATTTTGTACAAAACTTGAAACTGCTATTATTATATACATTGGTTTTTGTCCCCTAATGGACTTCCTTCTGTTTTCTTCTTTTAATATTTGTATAATATTTTTTCTTTCTTCTTTCCTTTCTTCCTTTCCTTGTTTCTTTCACTCTTCCTTTCCGTCTTTTTAAATTATCACTATAACTTCTACTGGGGCAGCTAGGTGGTGCAGTGGATAGAGTGTCAGGTTAGAAGTCAGGAATATTCATCTTCCAGAGTTCAAATCTGGCTTCAGACACTTATTAGCTGTGTGACTCTAGGCAGATCTCTTAACCCCGTGTTTGCCTTAGCTTCCTCATCTATGTAATAAGCTGGAGAAGGAAATAGCAAACCACTCCAGTATCTCTGTCAAGAAAACCCAAAATAGGATCACCAAGAGTTGAACCCTACTGAAATGACTTAACAACAACAAAAAAATAACTTCTACTATGGCTACCAATTCTCCCCCCATTAAAGAAAAAGAAAAACCTTCCCTTGTGACAAAAAAATACAGGCATAAAACAACCCCACACATTATGTATGAAAATGTATGTTTTATTCTGCACCTCTAGTTATCATCTCTCTGGAAAGAGGTGGGAAGCACGATTCATTGTCATTCTTCTTGAGGACTAAGGGATAAGGACTGAGAAAAGGCCATTAGAGGTGGCAATTAAAAGATCATTGGTAAATTTGGAGCGAGTAGTTTCAGAAGAATGATGAAGTCAGATGCCACATTTCAGAGGATTAACAAGAATGAGAGGAGAATGGAGACAACTAATGTATACTCATGTGATTTCTCAAGGAATTTAGCCATGAAGGAGAGGAGAAATCTAGGATAGTAGTAGCTAGTAAGCATGGTCAGATCAAGTAAGATTTTTTTTTCAAGAATGAGGGAAACATTTATTTGTTTGTAAGCAGCAAAGAAGGAGACTTTTAGAAAGGGAGAGATTAACGATAAGAGAATATGGATGATGATGGGGAAGTGGCAATTTGCTGGAGAAATAGGGAGGGGAGAAGAGTCAAGATTTTATGGAGAACTGTTTGTGTTGGTAAGGAGAAGGACCCCATCTTCATCTGAGACCAGAGTGAAGAAGGAGATAGTGAAAGGAGACATCTGAGTGAAGTGAGATGAGGAAGAGGGAGATCCTGGCATCAGAATTTCTAACTTGTGTTTTGTGGAGGTTTTTTGATTTTTTGATTTTTTGATTTTTATTTTAGCTGCATGTGCAACTCATTGTTTCTTTTGTTGATTAAAATGTTTAATGATACAAAATTTCCATTAAAGATTGTCTTGGATATGCCTCAAAGGTTTTCACTGTCTCACTATTGTAGTTTTCTTAATGAAATTGTTTCTATGACTTATTCTTCGGTCTACCAATTCTTTACAATTAAGTTATTTAGATCATTTAAGTTTGAACATTTTCTCTAATGGTCTTTCATTGCTTTTACTTTTTATTGCACTATGGTCAGTACAGGATATGTTTAATGTTTCTTATTTTCTGCATTTATTTATGAGGGTTTATGTCCTGTCATATGGTCTGTTTTTTAAAGATGACATACACAATTTAGCTATATGTATATAGAATTCCTTTCTATTCCCATTAACAATCACCAGAAAACCATCATATTTAATTTTCTAAAATTTTATTCAGGTTCTTAAATTTTTTTATTTATCTTGAATTTTTTCTTAGATTTTCTAGGTCTGAAAGGGGCACATAGAAGTTCACAACTATTATGACTTACTATCTCTCCTTGTAATTTAACTAATTTTTCCTTTAAGTATATATCTATATCTATATACACATATATACATATACAAACTTTATGTATAGATATAAATATTTATGTGGGTATATATACATATATACATTCCATTATCAGTGCATAGATAATTAAATGTTGACATCATTTAATTATATATAGTATCTTTAAGCGTAATATAATTGCCTTGCTTATCTTTTTAATAATGTCTATTTTTACTGTTGCATTGTCAAGTGTAGTGGATAGAGCTCTAGACATGGAGTCAGGAAGACCTGACTTCAAATCTAACCTCAGGCACTTACTGGATGTATAACCCTGGGCAAGTACCTTAACCCCTATCTACCTCATGTTCCTTTTCTGTAAAATATGGATAATAATAGCTAGCACCTACATTCTATTTATAAAGTACCTTATAAACCTTAAAACACCACATAAATGCTAGCTATCACTATTTATTATTACTCTTACTGTTAAAACATTTACCTGAAACATAATAAAATCTTTCCAAGCTCCCTATTTTAACTCCTGATGAATGGTTATGCTTGAAGTGTGTTTCTTATAAACAAAATATTATTAGGTTTGGCTATCTAATCCCTTCCCCATCTTATGGGTGAGTTCTCTCCATTCATGTTCAATGTTATAATGGTGAATTGTGACTTTCCATCCATCATAACCTTTAATACTTTTTTCTTTTTTCCTCCCACTTTACAAAAAAGAATTGGGGAGTTGTGAGAGAAAGTAAAGGGATCTTATAAACACTAGTAATCTATAATTGAAATAGTTTGCTCCCAATTTGGGTGTGTTTCTTGTAAATATCATATTATTGGATTCTACCTTATAATCCATTATGCTACCTTCATCATTTTTATGGATGAATTCATCCTATTTATGTTTACTGTTAATATTATTAATTATATTTCTCTCCATTATTTCTTATTTTTGTCTCTTATTTTTTTTGTTTCTCCCTCACTCTTCTCTTTATAAAGAAGAAAGGAATGGATAAAGAGAAGAAATCTGAAGGTGCTTATAATCTATAATTGAATAATTTATTCCTTCTCTCTGTACTAATCCTAGATCCTGATCAATGTTTCTGACACTTTTTCAATATTGAATCACCCATTATGATCAACTCTTTGAAATTAAAATATATTTTCCTTATATCTATTCCCTCCCTGAATCCAGAGGTGATCAGTGAATTCTTTCTATTTTTTACTTATCCTACTCATTCTAATGGTTCTGGGGTGTTTTCTTTTATGATTTCTTGAAATATGTTGTCCAGGCTTTTTTTTTGGCCATGATTATCAGGGAGTTTGATGATTTTTATTATAAATTATCTCACCTTGACTTATGTTATCCAGGTCAATTATTTTTGGTGGTATCTTACCTTTTCTTTTATTTTTTCAGACTTTTGATTTTCTTATAGTATTTCTTATTTTCTCATAAAGTCAATGAGTTCCACTTACTCCATTTTAATTTTCAGGAAGACTGCCTCTTGGGTAAAGTTTTCTGTCTTCTGCTCTGTGATATTTGTTCACCTTCACAACCTTTCTCCCAGAACTCTTATTATTTTTGTCCCTTCATTTTTTCCAACCACTTTTGGAGTCCTTGTGGCCAAGCCATTTTTTCCCTTTGAGACTCTGTATTTACTGTGGAATTACTCTATTCTTCTGTGTTTACAACTTGGCCATCTGTTGACCTTTAGTATTTCTTTGTTCATTGTTTTCTTCTATTTACACATATCTCTGGACTCAATTCTTTGTTTGGATACTTAACTTCTCGAGGAATCAGTTTCCTCATCTATAACATGAGAAGATAAAATTCAATGATCTCTAAGGTCCTTTGTGACTGAATCTATGATATATGATTTTTTTGCCAGAACCAGACTCTATCCTTTACTCCTAGACTTTTGGATGGTGTCACAAAGCTCTGTTTAGTCCTAACCTTTATTTCTTGTGCTCCTGCTGCTCACTTCCAACTTTTCTTGTGTGACTGCATCCAGAGGATTCAAAACCTTAAATGTCAGAATTCTAAGATCTTCTAGTTTCCCTGAGGTGTCCTCCTAAGGACTCCACAGTCTCCTGCCTCACTTTACCCCACCTCCTCTATGGTACCCACTAAAGGGATAGGTGGTCATCTGGGACCCTGTAGCATTCTAACTTAGGACATTATAGTTTATGACCACCTATCCCTGAAGATTTCTGAACCCGCCAGTGAAAACACTGCAGTTTTCTGCTCCACATGGTCAGAATGTTGTAATGGGCTTCAGGGTTTCAGGGCAATTAAGTTCATGCTAATTTCCTTGGACCCCTCTTCCACACCTGCTTATTCAGGCTTTTTCTGAAGTCCTGAACTGGAATGAAGGATCCTACTGTTATTTCTCTTTGAATTTCTTCATTATTTGGTCTGGTGCCTTTTGAAAATATTTGTTTGAGTATATGTGAGAGATCTGGGATGTTCTATAACCATCACCATCTCAATTGGAAGTCTATTTGTGCATTATCCAAAACATGAAGCACTAAATTGATGGGACAGATTGCACTACCAAGAGAAGATGTAATATTTTACCACTGCTAGACTGCAGACATTAGTCACTAAAAATGTGTCCCTTAGAGTTGTGGAAGTGAGGGTTATGAAGTGGAATTACAGGGAATTACACTGGGGAACCCATACTGAGCTAAAATGATAGGATCACAGATTTAAAGCTGGAAGAGACCTTAGATATAATTTATTCTAACCTTCTTATTTTATAAATGAGAAAACTGAAACCTGGGGAACTTAAGAGACTTTCTCAAGGTCACAAGGTAACCTCAGAGGTGAAATCTTAGCCCAGATCTTCCTGTTCCAGAGTCTATGATCATCATATTGATTGTAGATGTTTTCCTACTTCTACAAACTTCTTATGCTCTCATTAGAGATGGACAGATATGTACTAGGACAATTAAAAAGTATTAATTTTAAATGAAACTGGAGGTGTCTGGCAATTTCACTTATAACTCACCAGTGAGTTGCAGATACTTCTGGATGCTGAATTTTTTTGGTCACAGGTGAGTAACAAAGCAATAGGTAAAATCTACTTCATATGAGTATATGAACTACAAAGAAGGTAACTGAGGATTGAAATACTATTAGTTGTTGGTATTCAGTCATATTTGACTCTTCAAGAACCCATTTGGGGTTTTCTTGGCAAAGATACTGAAGTGGCTTACCATTTTCTCTTCCAGTTCATTTTAGAGATGAGGAAACTGAGGCAAACAGCATTAAGTGATTGCCTAGGGTCAAACAGCCCAGTGTCTCAAGATAGATTTAAACTCAGAAAGATAAATCTTCCTGTCTCTAGACCCAGCACTCTATCCACTTGGACATCTAGCTGCCCAAAAATACTATTAGAGAGTCATTTCCAGGAAGAAGGTTAGCAGTCTTGATTAAGGAACATGAGATTGTTTCAGGAAAAGCAATCTTTTCTGGGTGAGTTGCAGAAAAGCATCTTCTCAGGCTACCCTTAAAATTCCTCTACCTTTCACTGGCTTGCTTTTTCAAATTTACAATAAAGACCAAGAAAAGAAGAAAAAGCAAAGTGGCATGTGCATAGAGAACTGGCCTTGGAGTCAGGAAGACTTAGTTTTAAGTTCTTCCTGAGTTCAGGAATGGCTAGGTGACCAGAGCAAGTCACTTAACTTCATTCTACCCTCTCCCTTGCCCCAAGTCACTTAACTTCATGTCTCCCCACCCCAACCCCACCCAAGTCACTTAACCTCACCCTAGGCAACTCTCTAAGACTTGGTTGCAGAGCAGGTACTGGTCTGCAATGGTAGACTGAGCACCTGATAAAATCACAGGTTTGCTTAAGAAAATAAATACAGGAAGGTCAGATCTTTACATTTCTAAGAATCACAACGACAACTAAGAAAATATTTGGGTCATAGTATTAGAGCTTAAAGAGACCTTAGAGTTTATCTGGTCCAATTCCTAATGTGCACAGATGGGTAAGCTGAGGCCCAGAGAGGTGAAGTCACACAGGTAATTAGCAGACCCTGGACTTACGTGAACTCAGTTCCTCTGCCTCCAAATAAAACATTCTTTCCACTGCTCTGCGTTGCTTCTTACTTGCAGGATGAACCAACGCTACTAAAAATTTGCTTTTATCTTCAGCAAATAGTCTACAACTCAATTTATTCCATCCAGTGCAGCTTCAAGAAAAAGTATCAAGCATACTCTCCATAGCAACTTGAAGCAGGAAGAAGAACGGAGGGTCAGGAAGCTATGACAGGAGAGGAAATATATGTATAATGTCTGAAATCACAGCATTTAAGTGTATTCCCTCACCCACTCTTTACTTAATATTCATCCCCCTCCCACTCAATATACACATAGGAAGAGAAATCTCAGTAATGTCTTTCTAGTATTTAAATGAAGAAACCAGCACACATTATGATGTAATAGGGACCTTATGGAGAGTATTGAGGAAATATTATGAGGTCAGGGCTTTCCCTGAAGGGATAGCCAGGATGCAGGGCTTGTTAATCCAAAGTCATCTTTCCTGCTAACATCCTAGCAGCACATCTTGTTACCATTCTACAGCATGGGATTTTAAGATCAAAGGAATGAACATTAGAGCAAAAACTGAGACTTTGGGGGAACACCATTACAACGGGAAGGATTTTTAGGTCATCAGATTAGTGTCATCATTTCCATCCAGAAATAAAGATACCCCTTTGTCCCTATGGAGATCTCTGAAGACAAGCATGTTAGCGTTACAAATGAATTTAACAATTTCACAGATGCCTTGAAGAAATTTGGGAAGTTAGTGGAAACAACAGTGATCCAGAAAAAAGAAGAAAGACTAGGCTTATATGTCAAAAATGAAGGTAAGGTCAGAAATGTTGAGACCTCCCAAAGAATCCAAAAAAATCAGGCTGACCAAACTATATAGAAATTAGGAGCAGTGAGAGTCCCAGTGGCCTGCTATATGTCAATGTTTGAGGTTACAATATTTCTTTTCAAATTCTTCTATGGGGAAAAAATCGGAAATGGGTGAGATATTTTTCAATCAAGTTCATGCTATTCTGTTCTGAGGTTAGGGTTAGACTCAAGAACATAGTTAATATAATGACAGCCTTGTCACTCATCACCTTTCCTTTCGTGAACCCTCTAATATCGCTATAAGTAGTAAACTAAGTACACTCAGGCTGATTTTCCTTGCTGAAGGTGACCAGTTGAAATCCATATCTTTAACTTTAATGCATTGTGCAGCCAGGTGGCCCAGTGGATAGAGTGATGGGCCTGGAGTGAGGAAGATTCATCTCCCTGAGTTCAAATCCAGCCTTGGACACTTATTACCGTGTGACCTTGGGCAAGTCACTTAACCTCTGCCTGCCTCAGTTCCTCATCTGCAAAATGGGCTAGAGAAGGAAATGGTAAACCACTCTAGGATCTTTGCCAAGAAAATCCCAAATGGGATCAGGAAGAGTTGGACACAACTGATACAGCTCAACAACAACAGGAATTTCTACTTTACATGAGACCTAACTTTTGTTAGGTAGTGTTTGGGTATGTGTAGCGGAATGGTATCAGGGAGAGAATGCTAAATTTGTAGTCAACAAGGTTTGGGTTCAAATTCTTCCAATGTCATTAACTGTAGGACCTCAGGCCAGTTGATTACTTTCTTCAACTTACTTGTGTAAAATGAGGATGATATCTGTAGTACACTAATTCACATAGTTGTTGTGATGACTGGATTAGAATGAGGCATGTAAAGTGCTTTGCAAACTTTAAAGAGCCGTGCAAGTATCAGTTATTGTTGTATTCTGAATGAATTATTTGCTAAATAGGAGTTCAGGAGGGTAAGCTAAGTACTAATAAAATGAAATTCAACAAGGACAAATGTAAGGTCTTGCACTTGGGTACCAAAAATCAATTTCATACATACCAGCTGGGGGAGGCATGGACAGGCAGAGGTTCTGCTTTTAAAAAAAAAAAAGTCTGGAATGACAGCTCAATAAGTATTAGCAGGGTGATATGAAGACCTAAAAAAAGCAAATTCAATTTTTGATGGGATGTATTAAGAAAGGTATAGATTCCTGGAATAAGAAGTTCTTATCTGTTCTTATCAAGTTCTCACTGTTCTTATCAAGCTTCACCTGAAATACTGTGTTCAGTTCTAGGCTCCATGGTTAAAAAGGGTATTGATAAGTTGAGAGGGAGTCCAGAGGAGGGCCACTGAGACCGTGAAGGATGAATGTGTGACATGTTAGGTCAAGGGCTTTCAGGTTCTCTATAAGAGGAAGGAATTAGGAATATTTAACCTGGGGAAGAGAATACTTAGGGGAATGTGCATGAAATGATGCTATATGTGTTCAAGCAGGGCTATTACATGGAGAGGGGATTAGTCCCAGAGGGCAGGATCAGGAGAAACATTGGTGAAAGTTACCAAGAGACCAATTTAGGCTAAAAGTAAGGAAAAACTTCTTAACAATCAGAGGTATTGAAAAGTGGAATGAACACCTCCAGAGGGGGGAGCTTCTTCCTCCTTGGAGGTGTTCAAATGAAGGATGGATGATCACTTGTTTGGTTTGTTATAGTGGAGATTCCTTTCACATACGAGTTGGGCTAGATCAGGTGGTTGGTTGGAATGTATGCTCCCCTGCCCCAATCCTGCAGGGTTCATGATGGAAAGGTTAAAGTGCCCTAGTATCACATGTTGGTCAGTCATTTCAGTCATGTCCAATTCTCCATGACCCCATTTTGGAGCTTTCTTGGCAAAGATACGGGAGAGGTTTGTCATTTCTTTCTCCAGTTCTTTTTACAGATGAGGAACTGAGGCAAATAGGGTTAAATGACTTGCCCAGGGTCACATAGACAATAAGTGTCTCAGGCTAGATTTGAACACAGGAAGATAAGCCTTCCTGACTTCAGGCCTAGAACTCTATCCACTATGCCACTTAATTGCTCCCCACACCCTCCCTCCCACCATATCACATAGTATAACTGGATATATAAGGAAAACCTATGTATAAAGCTACTGGCAGCATCATAAGATCAAAGGTAGTGGTGACAAATGCAGAAATTAAAAGTGATTAGTGGAAATATTACTGGGTGAGAAGTTCCCAATGAACATCTAAGGGCTAATAGCATGCTTAACCACAGTCTATTGTGCTTCTGTGGGTATATTTTGGCTATATTGTAGCTGCCTACCAGTAAAAATACTTGCCTTCCTAATGTGTTGACACCTAACATTGAGGACAAATGGCTTAATGGAAAGATTATATTTGGCTAGTTGTAGTACATACTATGTGACCTCTGGGCCTCAGTTTCCTCATCTGTTAAAATGAGTGGGTTGAGCAAATGTGATGATTCTGTAACACCGTTTCAGAACAAATTGAACTCTGAGAGTCACATTACAGATTTCTTGTCTTCTGTAGTTTTATAAATTCTTTGAAAACAAATGGGATACTGGTTAGTAACTAACTTGCTGAGGAAAGATTGAATACTGCTAAATTAATCTCTTGCTGTGACAAAATGACAGAACTTGAGAAAGCTTTAGGGGAAATGATAAATGTAACATACCTTGACTTTAACGAGGCTCCTGAATCTGTTGTGTATAGTCTACGCATCAATAAACTTCCAAATGTACAGCCACATCTGAGCAATAACTGATAATTATATGTAGCATTGTAAAGTTTGCAAAGGACTTTACCTATGTTATTTCATTTAGGTCTTATAAAAAGTCCTGTGAGGTAAGTGCTGCAAGTAGTGGTAGTATTAATTATCATCATTCTCATTTTCACAGTGAGGTTCAGAGTGCTCAAGTGACTTTTATCCTATATTCATGCAGCTAGTAAGTGTCAGAGGCAGGAATTAGATGAAGGTCTTCCTGACTCTACCCACTATATCAGGCTGACTCTGGAAAGTAATTTTTTTTGAAAGTAGTAATGCATATATATTTAATACATATTATTTCAGATTGTAGGAGTTATGTTTGATTATCTGTGGATTCATATTTGGATTTGAAGACCTCTTTCAACACTTCAAGTACGCCCTGAAGTCCGTGGCACATGGGTCGTGGATCTCTGGTCTAAGGCATTCTATGACCTACAATCTAGTGATTCTGTTACCAAAAGGACAAAGATGCCTGTCTAGGATGATTTTATCTCAATGAACTCATGCTGACTAATAGTAATTCTCTTTATAAATGCTTACAAACCAGTCCTTTAATAATTGGTTCTACAATATTAATCGCAATCTAATACTATGATAAAAATCAAGATGACACTTGGAAAGTAATTTTTAAAAATGAATTAGTCTGAGGTTACTCATAAGTTATCTACAAAGGTTGGTCTTGGATTCAATACCTTTTAGTCTTCTTGTCAGTGACTCAAACAGTAGCCTAGAAATATCATCTCAGATATAAAAAAATCTCATCCTTATTTGTATCAACAATTTTTTAGTAAGTATGAAATATAAGTGCCTCTCATACTACTAGGTTTATTCACTGACCTGGTTTAATCTGTTATGCATAGGACAGCTAGGGTAGTGCAGTGGATAAGAGTTCTGGGCCTGAATTCAAGAGGACCCTAGTTCAAATACTGCCTCAGACACTTACTAGCTGTGTGACCCTGGGCAAGTCACTTAACCCTGATTACCTCAGTTTCCTCATCTGTAAAATGAGCTGGAGAAGGAAATGTCAAACGACTCCAAGGTCTTTGCCAAAAAAACCATAAATGGGATTATAGAGAGTAAAACACAACTGAATTAACTCAACAACAACAAAAAAATCTGTTGGGGTTTTGAAAATCCATGTCTGACCCATTCTTTCACTTAGCAATAAATGGAATTCAGACTAATAAGCTAAGTTTGGCAGCAGAGAGTTTCAAGTTATAGCAGATCTTGTGTGGTTACATGATATAAAAGAAATTCATCCTAATAAAGAAATCACTCTAAATGAATCCTTATAGACCACTACAGCAGGTAGTGTGCTACCAATAGGTAAGATCATTCACATCAAAAAAGTGATAACCAAATCTGATGTTTCCTTTTGGGGCGTCATATACAAGGGGAAAAAAATTCCTTCCTATTTTAGTTGAGTGAGGAGCCATGGTGGTGGTACTAGGACATTTAATAGGAACATTTTCGATCCTACTTTGGAATATTCTAATACCTAGTCAGGTCCAAAAGGACAGAATTTTTTAAAGCAGAATAATCTGCTTCTTACACATTGAAATAAAGTATTAAGATGATCAGAGTGGTACATGTTGAAGTAAACAATGTGGTATAGTAAATACAGGATTGATGTAGGAGTTAGAAAGGCCTGGGTTGAAATTCCACTTCTGATCCTTTATTAGGTGTGTGGCCCTTCACAAGTCACTTAAGCTCTCTGAGCCTCAGTTCCTCATATGCAAATAAGGGAATTGAACTCAATGGTTCTTGATATTCTTTCTAACTGTAATTCTATGAACTTAAGCAATAGGGTCTTCAGCATTTGGTAACAATGTACCTGTAATTCTTTGTTTCAATGCAGACACTATTGATTATGAAAAGTTCTATGAGTCAGTATTGGAATTATTTGGTCCGGAAATAAAGAGCCAAGATGTGAAAAGCTTTTACAGGAAACTCAGCAACAATCCGGATGCACCAGTGGACTGGTGTGAGGTAGGAATTTTTGATGTCTATTCTGTGAAACCTCAAAGTCATCATCCTCAGTATGGGATTACAGATTGATTACACATTGGTTAAGCAGTATCAACATGCATGCTATTTGCCAGGCACTATCCTAAGTGCTGGGAATTCAAAGAAATGCAAAAACATGGTCCTTGCCCTCAAGGAACTCATATTCTAATGGAGAAGACTATGCAAGTAACTATTTACATGCAAGACACATATTGAGTAAACAGAAGGTAACCTCAGAGGAAAAGTATGAAAAATATGTAATGAATTGGGGTGTTATTACAGCACTAAAATCTTGGGACAGGGTTCTTGCTTCACAGTCAAAAGGCGTAGGCAAAATGCCATTTATTTACATTGATAATAAATAACATTTGTTAATACAGATCAAACTGCCTATCACAGAGAACAGACCCACAAAATTAGTCAATCCCAATATATTCTTGTCATTAATTACACACCAGCCACTTTTCCCTTTATTACACCAAGGAAGCACGTGTCCCTTGAGCACAAGGGACAGGGGCTCCTCAGACAATCTCTCTGATACTTCAGAACAGCAGTCCTTAGGTGTCATCCACAGAAGGTCACGTCCTAAGAAGTCACTTCCTATAGAGTCTGGGATAGGTAAGAGAGAATCTCTTTTTATCCCTTCTTAAACTCATAGTTGGTAGAGTCCTAGTTGGTCCTAGTTGGTAGAGAGCTGGCCTACTGTGTGACCTTGGGTAATCATCACCACAAATTGCAGTGCTTGCCAATCTTCATGGGTAGAGAGAATTTCCTCATCAAGAATTCCACACTCCAAGGGCAGCTAGGTGGCACAGTGGATAAAGTACTGGCCCTGAAGTCAGGAGGACCTGAGTTCAAATCCGACCTCAGACCAAACACTTGACACTTATTAGCTGTGTGACCCTGGGCAAGTCACTTAACCCCAATAGCCTTAAAAAAAAATCCATACTCCAATAAAATCACAGATTTAGTTAAAAAAATAATTTTAATAACAAATTCACAGAGTTGCTGTCATTAGATTTAAGCATTCTCTGACCTAGAGTTGGAAATTGGAGTCATTGCGATAAGAAAAAAACTCCATCTTTTTGCACTTTTTCTATTCTCATCTCCAACTTGACCCTGAGACTAAGCTGATAAACATTGATGACATTTTGCTTTTATTACATTTTTTTTGGCTTAGTGGTTAATTTTGAGGTTTCTTTCACACCTTTACTGCTCTGCTTACCAGTAGAATGTCAGCTCCTTGAGGGCAGGTCACTGCTTTTTGTTTTTTTCTCTTTGTGTAACTAAACCCATAGCATTGGTTGCCCGCACCAGGCATTTAATAAATGATTGTTGGATTGAATTATATGTGGCCTTTAGCAAGGCCACAACACTCTAAACAAGGCTTTTACAAGATTCTAGGAGGCATCAAAAGGTCATTTCACTAAGTGGTCATTCCAGTACAGATATTTGCCTATACATAAAAGCATGCCTTACCTGTTTAGGACCACTTCATCTCTCCTAACCTATTGCAATATCCTCCTAATAGTTTTCTCTATATCCAATCTCTCCCCTCTCTAATCCATCCTACATACTTGATATTCCTAAAGTAAAGGTTTGACTCCATCACTTCCCTACTCAGTAAACACAAATAGCTCCCTGTTGTCTCTGGGATAAAATATAAACTCCTATTTTTGGCATTAAAAACCCTTTATAATCTGGTTCCAGCCACAGGGGTAAGAGGACTAAGTGTAGAGTCAGAAGATCTGGGTTCAAAGAATGCCTCTGATACCTCTTATGTCTATGCAACCTTAGGCAAGTCATTTAATTTTCTGGGGCCTCAGTTTCCTCATATGTAAAGTAAAAGTGTTGGATTAGAAGATTTCTAAGGCCATTTCTAGCTCTAAAATCTGTCTTTTCCAGCTGATTACCCATCATCCCCCTTTTCCATCCTCATTATTCTACTTGCTGTATCCCCATACATGACATTTCATCTTAGGCATGCTGCAGTCCATCCAAACTGGCCTTTTCTCTGTTCTATTTCCCACCTCCTACCTTTGCACAGGCTGTTTGTCCCCCATGCCAGAACTCCTGCCTCACCACAATCTCTCAGAATACCTCATTCCCTTCAAGACTCGGTTCCAATGCCACCTCCTAAAATAGGTCTTTCCTGATTCTCCCATTTGTCAGTGTTCTCTCCATGGTGATTCCTTTGTATTTAATTTGGCATGTACTTTGGGTTTACTGATCTCTGCACGTGTTGTGTCTCCCTAGCCAAGCTGCCTTCCCTAGTAGAAGGTCAGCTTCTTGAGGGCAAGAACTATTTCACTTTTGTCTCTGTATCTCCAGCCACCTAGCACAGTGCCTGGAACATAGTATTCCCTCAATAAACCCTTGTTGAATTGAATATAAATAGTTGCTGATTTTATTCATCATATATCTAGTGATGGTAATGCCTGAATATCTCTTAGTACTATCCCTACACTTATTTACTCTCACTTCCAAATAGTGGGCTTTTTTTTTTTCTTTTTTTATGTAAGTTTTTCTCATTCAAACCCATTTCCTTTGGTTTTATCCTTTGGACTTGGAGTCAGGAAGATCTATATTTGAATACTATCTCACACACTTACTAATAATTGTGTGACTGAGCAAGTCACTTTATCTCTTATTACCTCAGTCTCCTTATCTGTAAAATCGAGATAATAGCATCTACCTAATATATGTAAAGCATGTTACAAACCTTAAAAATGAAATTAAAAGAAAGAGAAAGGTACAAATCTTCAATTTTCACTATTAATTCTGAGGGAAAAAAAGGAGAGGAGGAGGAGGGGAAATTTAGGAGGAAAGGAAGGCGAAGCAGAAAAATCTCATGGTTCAGGAAATAGGTCTAGAAATCCAACTACCCAACAACTCTTCTTTTCTTGTCAAGTTAAACATTCAAGGTGCCAATATTCCTCATGGCAAAGAATATTATGGGATGAGCAAAATAAAAATAAAAAAGTTTGATAACCAATATTCCAAGTGAACATCAAGACTAAAATAAAATGTCATATAAATGCTAGTTATCATACAGAGCAATCCTCAGAATAATCCGTCATAGAGATGACAGTTCAACAATAGGGCCAGGGCCTTCTGAACTAATCAGTTAACTTCAAAGGGTGAAGCAGTAGGTTAGAAATTAGGAGAGCTACATTATGTTGAAGGAATATGGATCTATGGTATTTAGGGTAAAATTCTACATAATAATAGCCATAACCTAGAATTCTGGAAATCTATATCCACTGTGAGTAAGTAGCTAAGACTTCTGTTTTCTACCTTTTGTGACAGATGACTCACTAGGCTTCATATATGTGTCATTACAATATGCCAGGATGATTCACCTGGCTTCCATTAAACCAGATGGCCCTAACAAGGAACTCAGTCCCATAAGAAGGATGCCGAGATAGATGAGGAAGAAGAGTGGTTGTAGTTTTTCATAATTGGTCTTCCAGGTGAACTAATATCTTCCCAAAGACAAAACTTGCAAAGGCAATGTGGTATAGCTGAAAGAGCTTTGGTGTAAGAGGAGACCTAGTTTTGAATCCCAATGCTACCATTCCCCATTTTGCACAAATCTATTTCTTCACCTCTCTGGGCCCTGATTTTCTCATTGGCATATTAAGGAGGTTGTGCTAGAGACCTTGAAGGAAGGTCACTTCCAACTCCAAATTTCATAATAAATTATTTAATCATGTCAACTCCAGATTAGATTCTCTTTTTTTTTTTTAAATTGAAAAATCTAGTGCCTAATCCTAACCTTATTCTTGACCTTATTCCTGATGCTGATTCTAACCTACGGCTTGCAGCTGGAGAAAAAGAAAGGTTTTCCTTTTTCATAATCCTGACCAAAGAGCTTCTCCACCTATTTTGATTCATGTCACCATGGTAATCTACTGCTTCAGACTAGCCTTTAAGATGCAATTCAGAAACCATCTTCTGCATGAAGCCTTTCCTAAGCTCCTTGTCTTTCTCTCCCTGATGGTCTTGTATTTTACTACTGTATTGTGTATGTATGTATTTATTAACTTTATTTTTAATGCTGTGTGTATTTTTATATGTACTTGTTGCCCCTGCCACTCCATTAGATTGCAAACTCCTTTCAAGTAGGGTTTGTTTCATTCTTTGTACTTATATATCTAGGTCCCAGCACACAGTAATCAATTAGCAAATGCTTGATTGATTGATTAATGAAGATAATAGGAAAAGGGAGGAGATTAGAGGAGGGAAAGGTGGAGAAGGATGAGGTCCAACAATTTGTATCCACCAAGAGGTGGAAGAGCAGGATTGACATAACCTGGAAGACCACAGTACCTTGCTCTCACTCCTCCTCTAGGACTATATTGATTATTGGACACAAGGTCAAAGTGCCACTAAATAAAGTTCGATTTTCTCCATGGTATTAGGGCAAAGTTTCCCAGAGTACTCCCCAGAGATCAAGTCCAGATTTCAATAATGGAAAACAAGACAATTTCAAGTACCAATAAGAAACAATAATGCTTCTTTGGAGACAGAAAAGTAACCTAGACTATGGTATGATCGATTCTGTTCATTTTATCAACCTTCAATCATTCCATCTACCAAAAAACATTTATTAAAGGACTTACTGTGATGAGCCAGGTCCAAAGATCTTTGATCTCATAAATGTGAGTACTCAATCATTTATTAAATACCTACTATGTTCCAGGCACTGTGCTAACCTCTGGGGATACAAAAAAGGGCAAAAAGTCCCTGCCCTCAAGGAGCTTGCAGTTACCTGGAAGGAGACAAAATCCTCCCACCAATGTGGATTAAAACCCTTTCAGACTTACTGTATCAATACCAAAAGAAAATTTGGCAGCCAGACTTCTTGGCCCTTAGCAAGTCTGATCCTGGAAGACTAGCACATAACTTATCAGTAGACCAGTGCTTAATGCCTTCCTGGCTTTGTAGAAAGCTCCATCAGAGCTTGTACTCCATTGGAATAGTCTTGGAGAGAACCAAGAGTCAATGCTTTGAGATATTCAGAGTATGGCTTTATAGGCAGTAAACATGTCAAACTGGAAGGAGTTCTAGACTGAACACTAATTGAAATCAGCATGCCTATAACACCTGCTTGAAAACTTATTATTTGTGACATGGGCAAATTAAAGGATCTCAATTTCTTTCACTGTGAAATGGAAATAATAATTATGATGTCTTCTTCTCATGGTTGCCATTAGGAAAGTGCTATTCTGTAAACCTTGTAAGCACTGCAAAATTATTTTCACTTTTTTAATGAATGTGGAAAGAAAGGATCTTATTTTAATAGCACATTTATATGTCATTTTACAATTTATAAACTACTTTTCTCACAATAACCCTCTGAAATAGGTAGTTCAAGCACTATTATCCTCATTTTACATATGAGGACACTGAAGCTCAGAGAGATTATATGATTTGTCCTCAGTTCCATAGTCATGCAGCTAGTTAAGTGCCAGGGTTAATTATCAAACCTAGAGTTTCCAACTTTTTTTTAAAAAATATTTTTAACTTAAATATAAAATAAGAAAAGAACAAAAAGCATTGCCATGTGCACAGCAGAACGTTAGAGAAGATTCAAATACCTAGCAATACGTTTCCATTTCAAGAAAGCCTATGTAATAAATATTACACACTGTGTTCTGAGCTGTCCATCTTTGCTTCCTTGTAAGTTTTTTGTTCTCTGCTGTGCACTTTTTACTTTGTTCCTTTTCACCCTTCCTATACATATATGCACATATGCACACATACATATACATACTTAGATATCTATAATCATACTCATATGTAGACATATACATTCATATGCATCTATGTAAAACCATACTATGTCCTCTGTTTCTCTGAGGGTAGATAACAGCTTCCTTCATAAATCCAAGTATTTCCATATTTTTCTAAGTCTATCAACTCATAATTTCCTATACCAGATCAATATTCCAACCTTATACTGTCTAGTTATTTTAAATAGTCTAAAATAATATTGATTTATATGGCTGACATATAGTATAGCTTCCCTATTTTTCTCTTTGATTAAATCTATTTTAGCTTTAACTACCCCTGCTTTTTTTCCCTAACAAATTCTACTTCTGATCTTTATTTTGTTTGTGTGTATCTCTTATTTCCTATCTCTCCTGACTCCTCTACTTTACTTCTACCCACTACCTTAACCTTCTATTACTTAACCTACCCCCCACCAAAGATCCCTTTTATCCTCCCCATCTACTCTTTCCCCTTACCTTCTTATTTCTGTCTGAGTTTTGAAGATTTTTATAGCTTTCCAGATATGTTATTCCCTCCTTAGCCCATTCCCGTTAACCTAGAAACCCTTCTATACCCCCCTTTATCCTATTCCCTCACCCTCTTATTTCTTTGTAAATTTAAAAGTCTTTTATTCCCTTCTAAATGTATATATTGTTCTCTCTTTAACCCAGATCTGATGTGAGTAGGGTTCCCTGAAAAAATCCCTCCCTTATCCTCTCTCCCATCCCTATCCCTTTAGCCTTTTATTTCTTTCTGAATTTAGAAGACTTTTATTCCCTTCTAGTTTTATATATGTATACACACACACACACACACACACATATATATTGTTCCCTCTTGAACCCATTCCTGATGAGAGCAGGGTTCCAGAACTACCAGCCCTCCTCTCCCATCTAATTCCTCTGTGTCAGTTCTTCTTAGAGCTTCTGACTTTAAGCCCAGTATTCTTTCCCCTCTACTCTAGCTGATTTGGTTTGCATCAGGGTACATCTGGTTCATTATGTAGAAATATACTACTGATATGACCAGAAAAACAAACCAAAACAGCCCCATGAAATTGGCTATGCAATAACAGGCCTAAGTCTTCTCCACATTGTGACAGTTTGTGAGTCACCAGTCACCATGCCTCTTGGATTCTTTGGATTCATATATTGGATCTTGGATCTATCTGTTTTTAGCTTGAGGTCCTTACAATTTTGTACAAATATAATGGCATGGGCAAGTTTCAAAGGTTCATTCATAAGAGTTTTAAAAACTCACAAGGGGCCATGACTTAGCTTTCACATGGAAATTATGTTATGATTTTGATAAAATAAATTAGAATGTAAATGTAGTTACTGTGTGCATGGAAAGGAAAGGATACAAGTAGGAGAGAGGGGTTCTGGGAGTACCATTAATAACACTTTCCATGAGTCAAAGATGACTAATTATGACTAATGAATGAATAATTCTGCTTTGTTAAAAAATGGATGATGCTTAGTTCTCACTTAAAGGTTTTTTTAAAATCATGTTTCATGCTTTAAGAAAATGTTAGCTGAGACAACCAAAGTACGTCAGCCTTAGATTTACTGTAAACTTTCCAAGACGTACTTGGTTTTCTTGGCTACAGATTTTCCATAGACTTAGGCTGAATCTCTCCTACCTAAGTTATGTGTTCTCCTGAGATCCTAAGTTCTTAGTGATGAATATATAGATGCTGTCATCATGAGCTAGTTTCTGGGGTTAGCAATATCAGTACGGGAAGACACTGAAGTTGCTCTAAGCATTACCAGAAGAGATTTGATAGGAGACCTGAACAGACTTAACTGTGATTATTACTGCTTCTCTTGATATGAGGGCAGCACTTTGAATGAACCCTATGGTTCTCCAGGTGACTGGTTAAAATACAGCCCCAGCTGTATTCACAAGGCATACCAAAAAAGAGAATGAAAAATCAATTGACAAACAACCATTTGAGGGTAAATTGAGATAATTGATACAAAATTTAGAGTTAGAATGGGACCTTAGACATCATGTAGCCCATAAGTGCTGAACCTGGAGTACACAGACTACCCCCTCCTCCAAAGCATGTGTAAACTTGGATGGGGAAAGAATTACATCTTTATTTTCACTACTTCCTAACTGAAATTTAGCATTTCCTTCAATTACATTTTTAAACCATTGTTCTGAGAAGGAGTCTTATAGGCTTTATCAGTTTGCCAATGGGGTCAACAAAAAAGATTAAGAACTCCAGATCTAGTTCCAAATCTGAGGCTGTGGATAAGTTCACTTACCTTGGCAGTATACTTTCCAGGGATGTACACATAGATGAGGTTGATGCACATATTGCCAGAGCTAGCTCGGTGTTTGGGAGGCTCCAAAGGAAAATGTGGGAGAGAAGAGGTATTAGGTTGCTTACCAAACTGAAGGAATATAGAGCCTTTGCTGACCTCATACATGCCTGGGAAAACTGGACAGTATATCCGTGCCATGCCAGGAAACTAAATTCCTTCTATTTGAATTGTCTCAGGAAGATTCTGAAGATCACCTGTCAAAATAAGGTAACAAACATTGAGGTCCTTTCTTAAGCTGAACTGTCAAGCAGTCAAACTCTACTGCAGATAGCGCAACTCTGAGGTGCTGGCCACATTGTTTGAATGCCAAATGTACATTTGCCTAAAAGACCATTTTATGGAAAACTCACACAAGTGCTCATATGGAGGTCAGAAGAAGTGATACAAGGACACTCTCAAGGTCTCTCTGAAGGACCTTGGGATTGACTATGAGACATGGAGACGCTAGCATAGGACCACCCAGAATAGCATGTCTGCATTAAAGAAGGCACTGTGTTCTATGAGCACAGCAGAATTGTATTAGCTCAAAAGAAGTGTGAGATGTGCAAATTTAGAGCCATCTCCACTCCAAATATTTGCGCCTGACCTGTAAGACACCCTTCTGAGATTGTCAATACTGATCGGATCAGCTAGAATACTCGTGATCAGCCACACTGTACCTTGACCTCAACACAGTGATATCATTTTGGTCCGCTTCTGAGAATGAAGGAAAACAACCACCAAGTATCTGAGGTGAGATTTGAGCTCAAGGCTTCTTGACTTTGTCTCCTTTCTCAAGGAGTTCCATATCTGGCCCACCATTTTTTCTCTACCTCAATTCTTGCTCCCATACTCACAGACTTATTAAATACATTGATGCCTTCTCAAATACTTTGGCTTCCTTTAAAGTATCCTCCTTCCTCACCTTGCTTATTAGGTCTCTTTCCAGCCAGGCTTTAGTCTGCTGTATGGGAAAGTTTAAGAAGCCTGGCAGTACATTCACTTTGCAGAAAAAACTCACCTTTTGGGGGAGGCAAAAGCTTCCATGACATTATCCATCTCATTCTCTGCTGTCCCCTTTTCCTTTTGCCTTCAATCTTTCCTAATATCAGGGTCTTTCCCAATGAGTCCTGTCTTCTCATTATGGGGTCAAAGTATTTAAGCTTCAGCTTCAGTATTTGATCTTCCAGTGAATAGCTGATTTAACTTCTTTAAGCACTGACCAATTTGACCTTCTTGCTGTCAAAGGGATTCTCAAAAGTCTTTTCCAGCACTACAATTTGAAAGAGTCAATTCTGCAGTGCTCAGGTTTCATTATAGTCCAACTCTCACAGATATACATTGCTACTAGAAAAACCATAGCCTTGACTATACAGACCTTTGTCAGCAAGATGATGTCTCTGATTTTTAGTATGCTGTTCAGATTTGCCATAGCTTTCCTTCCATGGAGCAAGAGTCTTTTTTTTTGGGGGGGGGGCTAGGCAATGGGGTTAAGTGACTTGCCCAGGGTCACACAGCTCGTAAGTGTTATGTGTCCAAGGCCACATTTGAACTCAGGTCCTCCTGAATCCAGGGCCAGTGCTCTATCCACTGCACCACCTAGCTACCCTGGAGCAAGAGTCTTTTAATTTCATGGCTGCAGTCTCTGTCTTCAATGATCTTTGAGCCTAAGAATATAAAACCTGATACTACTTCCATTTCTTTTCCCTCTATTTGCCAGGAAGTTATGGGACCACTTGCCAAGATCTTAATTTTTTTTAGGTTAAGCTTCAAGTCAGCTTTTACACTCTCCTCTTTCATCCTCATCAAGAGGCTTCTTAATTCCTCTTCACTTTCTACTATCAGAGTAGTATCATTGCATATCTCATGTTGCTATTTCTCCTAACAACCCTAATTCCAGGTTTTGATTCATCCAGCCTGGCATTTCACTTGATGTACTCTGCATATAAGTTAAATAAATAAGGTGACAACATACAGCTTTGTTGCCCTCCTTTTGCAATCTTAAATCAATCAGTTGCTCCATGTTTGGTTCTAACTGTTGCTTCTTGGCCTGCATACAGACTCCTCAGGAGATCAGTAAGATGATCTGGTACTCCCAGCTCTTTAAGTTCTTGCCACATTTTGTTGTGATCCGCACAGTCAAAGACTTTAGTGTAGTCAATGAAGCAGAAGTAGATGAATTTTTCTGGAACTCCCTTGCTTTCTCCATAATCCAGCAAATGTTGGCAATTTGGTCTCTAGTTCCTCTGCCTCTTTGAAAACAAGCCTGCTCTTCTTGTAATTCACATATTGCTGAAGCCTAACTTGCAGACTCTTCAGCATATTCTTGGTGGAGTGTGAAATGAGCACAATTTTTTGCTAATTTGAACATTCCTTGGCATTGCCCTTCTTTAGGACTGAGATGTAAATTGTTCTTTTCCAATCCATTGGCCACTGTGGAGTTTTCTAAATTTGCATGCATATTGAATGCAGCACTTTAACAGCATCATCTTTTAGGATCTTAAATAGCTCAGTTGGAAAAGCCCTCATTGCTATGCCCTAATTAGGGTTGTGTTCATTACAGTATTATGGTGGAAAGATCAGTTGATCTTGAGTCAGAAGGTCTGGAGCTGGGTGTCACGTGATCTCTCTAGGCTCAGTTTCCTTTTTTTTGTGAAATGAATGGATTGGGGAGAATTACTAAAGTTTCTTCCAGCTCTAATTACTATGGTTGCTGTGTACTAAGTGGTAGATTCATATGCAATTACTCCTCTTTCCCCACATCTGCTCCCTTTTACTTCCTAGGGTTGCTGTATTGTCCCTAGGGGAAAAAAAAATGTAATTAGAAATCCGCATGAGTTTGCTGGATGATTGTCCATTGCTCTAGGTTTTTTGAATATAGGAGATATCTAAATGTAGGGAATTATTCCAAACCACATATCTTTCACAGAATTTATTTTTTTTCTGGGAAACTAGCATTCATTAGCACAAAAATAAATAAAGCATTTTTATCCCTATTGAAATAAAATACAAGTGGCAGTAGAAACACTCTAATGACCAAAATCTGAGTTAAACTGGTTGCCCAATGCTGTTTGGGACAGGTGTTTGTATTGTACTAAGTCGTATTCATAAAATGAGGTGGAATGGGGGTGGAGGTTGTTGACAGCCATTGAACAAAATGTACTTGGCTCATTGTGAGTGCTTAGTAAATGCTTGTTGATGTGGCCTGACCATATCTGTCATAAATACTTAAGAACAAAAATATCAATTAAAGATTTCAGGCTGACTTCCAGGTCATGTGACCAACAAATGGAAGACAAGAAAATTTCTCTAGTCCCCACTAACTCTCAAAAAGTCCCCCAAACTTTGGAAGAACAGTAATATACTAGAAGAAAAGCAATCATAGCTGTCTTTGTATACCAACACAACAAGAGGCTGAACAAGATAGCCTTATACACTAACAGCAAAAAACACTAATGGGGGGCTATGTGGTTGGGGGTGGGAAACCTGCGGCCTTGAGGCCACATGTGGCTCTCTAGGTCTCCGAGTGAGGCCCTTTGACTGAATTAAAACTTCACAGAACAAATCCCACAGGTTCCTCACCCCTGCACTAATCCCTAACTCATTCACTCACCCTCTGTACCAGTCCCCAAATTCTGACAGCACATACAAAAAGTTATTTAATAGCCAATTCTTCAGTATCTGCTAGCATACCTTGCCCCTTTCCTGAACCCATCATTCTATGGCAGCAAGCAACAGACCTTAACTCTGCCTATACACTTGTAGAGGGGGAAAGTACAGTAAAAATGTTCTGTCTGGAGGAAGGGCAGTGCTCTCTGCCTAGGGGCCACAGTACTTAGCTAGAAGGAAGTAGATCAGGATGTTTGTGTATGGCTGCACTAAGCCTTAAGGAAAGGGGATTAGCATTCAACTGAGACCAGACCTGTTCCCTTAGAAGCTTCTTGGAGCCTGCTCCCTGGACTGGGACTAGTGAAAAGTGAATTCCCTCACATGCAGAGGCTAAGGCAGCTTTAAGGTCCTCATAAGCTATAGGAGAACATATAGAAAAAAGGAAACTGCCTAAGATCTCAGGAGGAACAAAATTAAGTTAAAAACCTAGAGAACAAGGGAAATTATTAAAATGGAAGGAAATATGGCTAACAAGACATCTAAATGACTACAAATGGCTCTAAATAAATATGGAAAGACAAAGGAAATACAAGGTAATTTTACGGGATCATTGATTTGGAGCTGGAAGGGACTGCAAAGGCCGTATAAATGAATGTATAGGTAAGAAAACTGGGGCCAAAAGTGTTAAGTGACTTTTCAAAGGTCACTCAGTATACTTGAGAAACAGCAAGAAGGCCAGTCTGAATAGATGTTAGAGACCATGAGGGGAAGTGATACTTGGAAAAGTAGTCTAGACCCAGGTTGTGAAGGGTATTAAATGGCAAACATAGGAGACTGTATTTGATCTTAAAGACAATAAAAGCTAATAGAACTTGAAAAAAAAATTTTTGAGATCTTTTATCTTTTGTCTTTACATCGCCTTCATTTGCAAATGTTTCCTCTCCTTCCCAAGCCTCCCCTCATAATAAAGAATAAAAAAAAAAGAGATAAAAAGCAGTTCAACAAAATGAACTAACCCTTTGACTATGTCTGAGGGCATATACAGTGTTCTATCCCCATAGCCCTGTACCTCTGCAAAGAAGGGAAGCTGTGTTTTCTCATCTCTTATCAGAGCTAACCTTATTATTATAATTAGGTGTAGGCTTCAATTTCATTTTTTGTTCTTTCCATTTACCTTGGTGTGGTCAAATCCAGCCTTAGACATTTACTAGCTGTGTGACCCTGAGCAAGTCACTTCACCTCTCTTTGCCCTACTTTCCTTATCAGTAAAATAAAGATAACAGCATCTACCTCCCAGGGTTATTGTGAAGATCAAATGAGATACTTAGCACAGTTCCTGGAACACAGTAAGCTCTATATAAATGTTATTTTTATTGTTATTATCATTATCATCATTATTAGTAGTAGTAGTACTACTAGTACTCTTTTCCTGGTTCTGCTTACTTCATTTTGCATAAACTCATATGTCATCCCATTGTTCTCTGAATTCTTCACATTCATAATTTCTTATGGGACAATAATATTCCATTCCATTCATTTATCATAGTCTATCCAGTCATTTATCCAATGACGGACACTATTTTATTTCCAATTCTTTACTACCATAGAATGCTATCATGGATATTTAAGTGCATATAGGACCTTTCTTTTTTGTCTTTGACCTTCTAAAAACTATGACTAGCAGTGGGGGGGGGGGGTCTCTTGGAAATTCTTTTTTTCCCCATATCTAGAATGTACTCCCACCATACTTTTGGCCTCCTGGAAGTCTTCAAAATTCAGCTCATGTGACCTTTACAGAAAGTAATTTCCAGTTTCACTTGCTGCTAGTTCATTTCTCCCTTTTATAGGAAGTCTTTCCTCTTAATTCTAGTGTTTTCCCTCCAATGATTATTTACAATTTATCCTGTATATAGTCCTTTTTGTACATAGTTTTATTTTTGCATGTTGTCTCTCCCATTAGATCGTGGAGGGACTATCTTTCACCTTTTTATTCCTAGTGTTTAACACAGTACCTGGCACTTAGGTAGGTAATAGATATTTATTGAATTACCAAGAGACTTCATGGTTACCTTATATTAATTTTGTATATATCTTGCAAATACCTATATGTATATATAGTATCTCTCCCAGCTAGACTCTTAAGTTCTTCAAGGGTAAAGACTTTTTTTTTTAACATTTGTTTCTGTATCTCTAGTATCTCACACAATTCCAGGAAGTTAGATGTTTGTTGCCTGTGGATCGATTAATTGACATTTGAGCATGAATCCAATTTGCTTTCCAGAATGGTTGGACCAATTGATCACTTCACCAGTCATGTATTACTACTAGAACTTATTGAGCAGGGGAGTGACATGGTCACACCTAAGCTTTGGGAATATCACTATGGCAGCTGTGTGGAGAACAGATTGGAGAAGGGAAAGTCTTGAGGAAAGGTCAAATAGGACAATACTGCAGCAGCCCAGGCAAGAAGGGATGATGGTTTTAACTAGGACAGGGGCTGTATGAGTGGAGTGAAGATTGGATATGTGAGATATTGTAAAGGTAGAATTGACCTGTCTTAGAAACTGAAAGGATATATGGAGTGAGTACTTTCTCTTTCCTTTCCTTCAGAATAAACCAAACATGATTTCCAATGCTTATGTTCAATCAAAGCCCCGTGAAAAGTTGACAATGATTTCAGAAAAGTTAGACTTAATGAACAGTTGCCGAATGCCAACTATGTTTGACTACATTATACCAATGGCTGGTAGGGGCAGAGGGACATACATGCACTGAGATATGATCTATGGCTTCAAACAGCTTTGTAGGGGATTTTATCGTAGTGAGTGACAGGCTTTATTGAACTGTTTTTGTTTTGTTTTAAAGAGGCAGCAGTAAAATTTTAACAACTTATAAATAACAAATATTAAAAGATCTCTATAAATTGAGCGGTAAAGAAATATTTCAGGGATAAAAGTAAAAGCTATTAATATGAATAAAAAACATTGCCTTCCCCACTTATCCTTGGAGCAATTTCAAGAGTATAGAAGTACCTTCAACATGGTATATTTGTTTAATGTCTGTTGAATTGAATGAAATGTATAATACATTTTAGTAAGCACTTAGCACTTACTCATTGTCTTTTGTTAGTCTGTGACTATTAAAAATGAAAAATAATTACTGAATGATGTTGCCAGATTTTTTATCCTTGTATGGCAGGGTTTCTTAACCTTTTCTGTGTCATGGACCCATTTGGTATTCTAGTGAATCTAGGTAACCCTCTTAGAATTTTTTTTTGGTGAGGCAATAGGAGTTAAATGACTTGCCCAGGGTCACACAGCTAGTAAGTGTCAAATGTCTGAGGCTGGATTTGAACTCAGATCCTCCTGAATCCAAGGCTGGAGCTCTGTCCACTGCACCATCTAGCTGCCCCTTAGAATTTTTTAAAATGCATTTTTAAAAGTATACTAGGTTACAGAGATTATATAAATAACTGAATATACAAAAAAAAGAAATTGAATCAGCTGTAAATCAACTCCCAAAGAAAAAACTACTAGACCACATGGGTTTACAAGTGAATTCTATCATTCAAAGAATAATTATTTCTAATATTACGTAAACTCTTTGCAAAATTAGGAAAATAAGGGTCCCTTCTAAACTTTTTCTATGGTTGATATTTAAACCACAGAGACAAAGCAGAAAAAGAAGCTATAGATCAATATCCCCAATACAAAAACATTAAATAAAATATCAGCAAATATTCTATAACAACATTAAAATTATATCCTATAATCAAATATATCCTATGCCAGGTTGGTTCTATATCAGGAAAACTATAAATGTAATAAACCCCAGCTTTGAGGTAACACCTACCAAAACTGGAGGAAAGCCTGGGAAAAGTTAGGTTCTCACCAAAATCTCTCACTGCGTACCAAGAAAAGATCTATGTGGATGTATGACACAAAGGGTGAACACTATAAAGAAATTATAGGAATAAGGAAAAAAATTGCTTTTCAGATCTATGGATAGGGGAAGAATTCATGACCCATCAATGAACAGAAGGGATCATAGATAACGTAATGGACATTTTGATCACATGAAATTAGAAAGGTTACAAAAACAAAACCAATGCATTTAAAATTAGAAAGGAAAGAGGTAACTTTGAAAAAAATGTTTTCAGCAAGTTTCTCTGATAAAAGCTTTATTTCCAATATATATGAAGAACTCAATAAAATTTATGAGAACAAGGGCTATTCCCCAGTAGAGAAATAACCAAAGAATATTAACAGATGGTTTTCAAAGAAAGAAATCCAAGGATCTGTAAATATATTTTTAAATGCGTCAAATCTATTAAAGAAATCTAAATTAAAACAACCTCACATTCCATTAGATTGTTAAATACTAAAAAAAAAAGAAAGGAAAATGATAGTGACAGTGACAAAGGGACTACAGGAAAAAAAAAAAACAGGCACACTAATGCACTGTTAGTGGAGATATGAATTTGTCCAGTCACTCAGGAAAGTAATTTGTAACTATGTCTCAAAAGTTACTAAACTGTGCCTATGTTTTGACCCAGAAGTACTATTGCTAGGCCTATATCCAAAAGAGATGAAAGAAAGCTGAAAAGAATCTTTTTATAGTAGTTAAAGAAACAGAAAAAAACCTGGAATCCAAAGAGGTATGCATCTATTGGGGAATAACTAAACAAAGTACGATATGTTCATGTAATGGACTATTATTGAGCCATAAAAAAATGATGAAATAGTTTCAGTGAAACCTGTGGATACCTGTATGAATTGATGCAAAGTGAAGTAAATAGAACCAAGAAAAAAATTTCTGCAATAACATCATGAAGAAAAAGCTACTTTAAAAGACTTGAGAAATCTGATAAAATAATTAAGTGATTCTTGAGTTCTAATAATGAAGTATGATACTCACCTCTTGACAAAGAGGTAGTGGACTCAAGATACCAAATAAATATACATTTTGGACACTGCTAATATGGGAATTTGCTTTGATTGACTATGAATATTTCTTTAAAAAAGTTTTCTTTTTCTTTTTTTCCATTTTTTCAATTGGGGGAATGATTTGAAGTGCAAAGAAGAATAGGGATAGGATAACAAAAAAAGTTTATTACATAAAGAAAACAGAGTTATTTGATGAATCTTTCTTAAAATATAAAGAACATAGCAGGAGGAAGCTCAGAAAGAAGCTTAGACAAGAACAGTTTTGAAAACTACAGGTTGAACTTAGATAAGAAGAAAAACAATCTGTATATAATAAAGGTTTACAGTTTTCATGTACAATCTTTTTTTCTCTGTTCTATTATGAATGGAAAATTCCCATTTTATTTGGTGTTTGTTAAGTTCAGAATACAAACAAAATTACCAAAATAAAAGAAAATCTGTATCACATCCTCTTGGATGTGATCGACAGCCTTGTGCTTCCCATTGCTTACGCTGAGGGAGATTGACTCTTCAATGACTGAGAGGGTGCTGAAAATGACCATGTGTAGCTGCATGAGGCATTTAGTTCAGTTGGATAGGGATACACATGATGAGATGGTGAGAGGAGAGGAGCAGACAGACTGGACTGGATCCCTCCACACCATGGACAGGTACGGGAGGCAACTCCATTAAGTTCCTTGACTTCCAAGGACTTGCAACCGTACAGACTGCTGAGAGAATACCTATTCTGAGCAAGATTGTTCTCTCTATTCTAGTTGAACTGATATTTTTCTTGCCCCCATGCTCATTTACTTTTGTGTATTCTTTTGTGTATATCCCAAACTGAAAAACTTTTCAGATCTCTATTTTGCTGTTTTGCTTGGATAATGAGGTTTATTCTTTTTAAAAAAATATTAATAATGACAGGCCAAGATATAATTTTCAATTCTCTAGAATACTTTGTGTCATATAGATTCAGAATTGCAGAGTTAATTTTCCTTATCCTTGATCTCCACTACAACTAAAGACATTTTACTTTCTACAAGGCTGACATTAACCACATAATTGTCCACATTTATCAGTGATGGTCATGATTCTGGAGGTGAGGGGAACTGGCTAAGAAAAACATTGGGTGATTGCAATACTTGATTAGTCTGTTAATCAGGTCAAGATTGATTGGTGAGTCTGTTCATCTCTATAAAAGGAAAAACAATGAAAAATCATCACCCATAGATGGAATATAAGCAAAATATAATGCAGCTTGTTAGGTGCACATAATAATAGGTTCACAAACCTATTGTTTGCGAGCATAACACTCCAACATTGATAAGATGCTTCCTTTTTTGTGAGTTAGGGTTTAAATTCAATTATCATCACAAATAGTATTGAGAAAATGGAGCATGTCTAAGTCATTGTGTAAATTTACAGACATGATTTTTATTTTAGATATTTGGATATTTTCTATCAGAAGAAGATGCACTTGCTTCTCAGCTTGATGAAGAAAATTTGGTTTTTCTTGTTTCCAGAAAACAAAGAATTGGACTTACAGGTATTACTTTTAACATTCCTAGAAATAAATATGGGTTTTAATGTCTATATCCAAAATGAATGTTTTACACATTTTTTTCTATAGATTAATTTAATTAATTAAATTTAATTGTTTTAAATATTGGAAGAAAGGGGATATGCTTGTGTATAGAATCAACTTCAATTGCTGAACAGATAGGCTTAATGTAACTACTTCACAAAGAACACTTGCAGGAGAATCATAGAATCACATAATTAAGAGACCTCAGCAGCCATGAAGTCCAACCTACCCTGCCAGAAACTTTAGTACTCCCCATGAGAACCTAATAAATGATCATCTAGCCTTCATTTGAAGACCTCCCTCCAAACTCACAACTTCATGAGAAAGTCACTTAACCCCTGTTTGCCTCATTTTCCCATCTGTAAAATGGTGATAACAATACTACCTACCCCCCAAGGTTGTTTGAGGATCAAATGGGTAATAATTGCAAAATGCTTAGCACAGTGCCTGGCACATAGTAAACAATATATACATGTTAACTACTATGATAATTATGATGAAGATGATGTTCCACTTTTAGAGAATTCTGTCAAATTCCATCTCTTTATTTTGAACTAAAATCTGCTTCCCTATAATTTTTACCTATTGGTCCTCATTCTGCCCAGTGAAGGAGAGAAGGCCATGATATTCAGGTTTTCCTAAAGAAGAACGTGAGAGCTTTAATAACAATCACAAATTAAGACATTAATATCTTACTAACTTGGACTCCAGTAGTGAATCAAGCAGTGCTTTTTTATAAAATATTTTGTAATTAAACTTTTAAAATTCTTTAATTCAGGTTGACAATGCAGCCACAATTAGTCTGACTTGGTGAGGTTTCTGAATGGATCTAATCTTGAAGGACATTCTAGCTCATAGGAACATAGAATTAGATTACCTAATCCCAAACCCTCATTATACAGTAAGAAAATTGAGGCTCAGAAAGGCTTATTGACATGTGCAGTGTGACACATCCACGTTTTGACAGAGCTAGCCCCAGAACCCCTCACTCATTCCAGTGCTTCTCTTCTATACTATATTGGTCCTCTAGGAACATTGTACCAGGGCATTCACTCTGTATTCATGGGTAAGAATGATGTTACATGTTGTTCAGTCATTTTAGTCATGTCTGATTCTTCCTGGCCCCATTTGAGGTTTTCTTGGCAAATATACTGGAGTGGTTTGCCATTTCCTTCTCCAGCTCATTTTTCAGGTGAGGAAACTAAGGCAAAGAGGGTTAAGTGACTTCCCCAGGGTCATACAGCTAGTAAGTGTCTGAAGCCAGATTTGAACTAAGGAAAATGAGTCTTCCTGACTTCAGGCCTGGCACTCTATCCACTATGCCACCTAGCTGCCCCATGATGTCACATATTACTAACTCAAAAGAGGTCAGTCACTAGCATTTATTATGCTCCTACTATGTCCAGGAACTGTGCTTCATGCATACCTGAGCTTCTATCACCTGCGCACATTTAGGTGTAGGAAAGACTAAATGTGGAACAGACAAGATCATACTTGGAGACCCAGGCGCCAACAGGAGAATGCAAGTTCCTTAAGGGCAGGGACTGTTTTACATCTTTTCTTTGAATTGCTAGCACCTAGCACAGTGCCTTGCAAATAGTAGGTGATTAATAATCTTCTGTTGCATTGGGTTGCATAATACATGTATGCAGAGAGCCTTCTAAGACATGTCAAGTCTCAAGAATACTATCCACTTCTGGCGATTTAAGTGGGAATAAATGATACTGCCAAAAAAAATCTAGAAAGATTCTCTAGATATTATCAAGATGGTAGGAGGAAATGAAGAGTTTGTAAATACTGGTGACCTTAATGTCTTGGTTACCAAATGAAAGGAGTTTCAAAGAGAAAGTAAAATATGGAAAACGAGTAGTTGTGTCAGAGAGATTTAACTCTGCAGACTATGGCTTGAGATCCAAGAAAGACCCTTGATCACCATGGATAGAGTACATCTAAGGAGGTTTGGAAATTACTTGCCTAAAGACTAGCTGATATGATTGAGAGGATTTTAAACTGAAAAATGGAGGAAGAAAATGTTCAAATATAATGAAGCAGATTCTATAAAGAGCAACAATTATGACCCAAGAAGAGCTGTTTAGTAATTTACAAAAGGAAAAAAAAAAACAGGAATATGGGCTAAAATGATTCTTATTGTTCTAAGTTGTATCTATATGCAAATAAACAGAGTAGAGGTGACAAAGTGAGCTAGAGATTTTAACATGGGGATACCTCATAAGTATCATTGAGACGTAGTAGAATGTGACCAGTGACTGGAATATCATAATAAAAGGGCATACAGCATTCAAATGGAACAAGTTATATAGGGAGGGAGGCAGTTTAACACTGTACAGAAGAAGTGATAAACTTCTGGGGAAAAGCACAAATCCTTGTTGGGAGTATGGAATGATGGAAATCATTTGGATGAAGATCAAAGAAGGAAGAAAAAGAGGTGGGAGTAAATTACTACCAGGCCAGCAGGAGAAAATGGATTTGAGTTTTTGATTCAAACCCCAAAGTTGGTATTATAGCAGAGCATAGTTTTGATTGGAGACTTCAAGTGAGCAGACATCTGCTGGAGATTTTTTACTGATAAAAGCAGAACAATTAATAAATACTTGCTGATGTTTTCATTATTAACAACACAGAAGAAGTGACAAGGTAAGCTTCTGTTCTGGACTTGATCCTTACCAATAAAATGTAGAGCTGTTTGTTAAGGTAGTCAGTCATTCAGCATTTATTGAGCACCTTCTGCAGGCCAGGCACTGCACTAAGCACTAGAGAGACAAGGAAAGGCAAAACAAATAAACAAAAAACACCAAAACCACCAAAACCCAAAACAATATTGTCTCTGCTCTTGAGGAGGTCACAGTCTAACAGGGGAGACAATATGCAAACAAATATATAAAAACAAGCAGAACCTGAAGCTCAGGGAGTGGTAACCATGCCATCTTAGAGTTTGGAATAAAGAGGTAAGCACTGGCTATGGTATGATACATAATCTAGACTTTAGGAGAACATGTTTCAAAGAGTTCAGGAATAGGACAGATAGGGACTATATCTTGAGAATGAAATTCATCATAGTTGATTCTAGCAAGAGGTAAGGAGCTATCTAGAGGAACTCATGTGGTTGTACTGGGTATTCATGAATGAATTCAGATTTTTTTTAATGGGCATAGATAGGAGATAGAATCAAAGGCAAATAACCAAGGATAAAAAAAGAGTGGTAAGATGCCAAAAAAAATCAGAAGGGTTAGTTCCTAACATGAACTAAAGGTTAGCCATAAATATTATGGACAACAAAAAGTACTTTATTAGGGACAAAATGATGCAAAGAAGATATAGAAACCCTGCTTGAAAATAGCATAACAAATGTTTTCTTCTCCTAAAAAAATGAACTCCAAACTGTTAAGAATATAGCAAAAATGGTTAGAAAAGAAATGAAAAACAAAAATTAGTAAGATGGTAGGAGAGTATGTTGTTGGCCAAAATTCAATATAACAGATAAGTTCAAGTTACATGTACCAGACAAATTAGGTTTAAGAGAATTGCAGGAACTTCCTGTGAAGATTATAGAACTGTCTGAAAGTGATCTCTGTGGAATCATGCAGAGAGGTGCCACAAGACACAAGCAAGCAAATGTTCTCTTGATTTTCAAAAGCAGAAAAATATGGTTGATTCCAGGTACACCACTGAGCTTGATGTCAATTCTTGGTAAAATTCTGGAAGAGATTTGTTTGTAACACTTAAAATGTAAATCATAACTATTCTAGCACAGACTAGTAATAAACAAGTCATCCAAAATAATATTTTGCTTTAGATGGTGCAGTGGATAGAGTGCCAGGCTTGAAGTCAGGAAGACTCATCTTCATGAGTTCAAATCTGACTTCAGACCCTTATTAGCTGTATGACTCTGGGCAAGTCACTTAACCCTGTTTGCTTAAATTTCCTCATCTGTAAAATGAGCTGGAAAAGGAAATGTCAAGCCACTCCAGTATCTTTGCTGAGAAAACCGTAATTGGGGTCACAAAGAGTCAGACATGACTGAAAAATGACTAAACACTGACTAAAGAATAGTAGAACAGGAGAATGTCTTGGTCCTAATATTTTTGGTTATAGAAAGATATTTAACAAAATATCTCCTGATAATGCTAACAGACAAGAGCATTCAGCCTCAGTGATGGATAGTATAGTATCTCAAGTAGTTTCAGGACTGGTTGAGCAGACATAAATTATTTTGATTAACAGATCAACTTTAACTTGGATGGCATCCTTTAGTGGATTGCCCCAGGTCTCCATGCTTCATTTTCTTCTAGTTAGCATTTTCATCAGTGATTTGCATGAATGCAGGAGCAGCATGCTTATCAGATTGACTAATGATGTAAGGTTAGAAGGGATAGCTAGTATACTGGATAACAAAATCACTATCCCAAAAAATCTCAATGAGCTGGAACACAGGGCTGAAGCTATCAAGATTAATTTCACGGGGATAAAATGCAAAGTCTAACATTTAGGTTAAAAAAACTCACTGAGGAATTGCATCAGACTCATGACTGAGAAGTAGTTCTTGGAAAACATATTAATTTGTAATTTTATGAACTGAAATCTTAATATGAGTTAGAAATATGATATGACAGCCAAAATATTTCTTTGGGGCAGGTAGGTGGTGCAGTGGATAGAGCACAGGCCTCTGAGTCAGGAGGACCTGAATTCAAATATGGCCTCAGACATTTACCAACTGTGTGACCTTGGGAAAGTCATTTAACCCCAATTGCATCCCCTCACCACCCCCAAATATTCTTTCTTATACGAGATGGCTTTCTGAGAGGGAAAAGAGGAGAGGAATACAGGGGGAAATTTAGGCAATGTAAAAACAAAACATATAAATAAAAATGTATTTAAAGTTAAACAAAAAACCATAATCCATGCTTGATGATAATAGTATTTATATAGTACTTTAAGGTCTACAAAGTTCTTTACAAATATTATCTCCATTTATCCTCATGACAATCCTGGCAGGTCAGTGCTATTATTGTCCCCATTTTACAGGTGAAGGAATGGAGGCAGAGGTTAAGTGACTTATCCAAATTCACACAGCTAGTAAGTATGTGAGACAGGATTTGAAATATATTGATATTTCCTCATCTGTAAAATGAGATTTGAATTCAGGTCTTCCTGACTCCAAGTATAGTACCCTATCCATCCAGCAGCCTCATACCAGCTAAAGGAACTAAAGATTTGTGCCTAAGAAAAGCTGCTGTGCTTGGAGTCGATAGAAACCTGGTTTTGATCCCAACTTCTGATGTCTATTAACTGTAAAAATATAAGAAAACCTTTTTTGAGAATTCCAGTCCTATCTAAGCTCTTTGAAGACAGGGGCATTTTCCCTTTAATGTCTTTGGATCCCCAGCACGTAGAACTTGTACACAGTAATGTCTAATAAAATCTTGTTGAATTGCTTTGAATGGTATGAACATGAGTAAATAATTTAACCTCTTGGGGCCACTATAAAACAAGGATTAGAATACCTGTAGACAGCTAGGTGGTACAGTGGATAGAGCACCTAGGTCTAGAGATAGGAGAATCTGAGTTCAAATCCAGTCTCAAACACTTACTATCTGTGTAATCTTTGACAAGTCACTTAATCTTGTTTGCCTCAATTTTCCCTTCTGTAAAATGAGCTGGAAAAGGAAATGGTAAGTCACTCTAGTATCTTCGCCAAGAAAACCCTCAAATGGGGTCACTGAGTCAGACACGACTGAAATAACTGAACAACAACTACCTCCCTCAGTGTTGAGAATAAAATTATATAACACATGAAAATTTTAAAATACTATGTAAGTAGCAGCTACTAATAAAATTTTTGAAGAGCTTAGAAAAATCCCTAACTATTACTGAGCCCCACTCCCATCTTTCTATTTAATTCTGGTCCCAGTTCACTGCCCATCTGCATCTCTCTATGACTTCTATATGGAGAGAACAGTTCTTCCTGGTACTACTGCCTATTGAAGTCTAGACCAGAGAGGTCAAACGTGCAGCCCACAGGCAGCAAATTACTCACAAAACCTCCTGAGTGTGGCCCAAACCAGATTAAAACTGTAATTGGAAAATATTTAACAAAACGAATAAAAATACAATAAAACATAGACAATAATGTGATTTTTTAATTCAACATGTGGTTTGCAGAGATTCTTATGGCTTAGTGGCCACCATTTCTATTTGAGTTTTAAACCACTGGTCTAAACACAAGGTATTGTTTAATCACTTGGTTTTTTCTTATGTGGTTAGTCGGACCAAACTCTCTTGTAATGCTGGGGCTTGAAGCAATCAGCACCATGTCATTTGCAAACAGAAAGACATCACTATCTATAGGGAATCCCGCTCTAGTTTTGACTCTATTTGGGAAATAACCTAACAATGATAGACATTTAAATAGTGCTTTAAGTTTTGCAATGTACTTTGCATATATTATCTCATTTGAGTCTCATAGTAACCTGTATAAGGTTGGGACTGTTACAGGACAGGGAAGCTTAAAGAAAATAAGTGACTTGCCCAAGGTCACACAGTTATTAAGTATCAGAGAGAAAAGTGAAACCCAGCTTTCTACTCAGAGCTTAACATTTTATCCACTATAGCGTTGTGAGAGTGGCAGATGTTTTTGATGATCAGACATCTCTCTGTTTTATGCTTTGCTTGATATTAATAATCAGTGTTGTCAAACAAAGTTAATTCCATTATTATATATGCAAGGAATCTTACAGCTTTTTAATATATGTGAAGGATGCTTTATTGGACAACAGCCTCTAAAGGCAGTATTTTGCTCTCACCAATTTCCCTAAAACAAAGACCCAACGAAGGTCGGGAAGACTCCCCAACCAAGAGAGTGAAGGGAATTGTGATGTTAATTAGCACATTTTCATCATTCAAGTTGCCTAATAAATCAGATTTGGCTAATGACAATTATTTTCCCTTTAGCAGACACTTCAAACATTCCTAGTAATGATTCCATTATCCACATCAGGGATGTCCTGGATTGATGTGACATTGCTGTGGATCAAGTATTGAAATATTGAATTATTGGCTAGAATTACAGAAGGGTTCCACAAATTTGAGGGTATTGTTATTTTCATCTCTTTATTCTTGGAGCAAGCATCTTGCCTTTAGGAAAGGGTATGATAGCCCACTATGCAAACCATGAATTTCGTAGGAGCAAAGGATGACCTGGCAGTAGTTTTAAGAATTACCTTGACATATTCAAGGTTCATCATCTGTTCTGTCTGATCCTTCTAAATGTACAGAGATACAGGAACCATAACCACCTTGGTCAATTATCTTGTGTGCTATTTCTACCATATAAATGTAAGTGAAGAGTTTTGACTATACATATTTTGTATGTTTTCAAAATTATTTGAAACAAACTACAATAAAATGAAATTTCAGAGAATTAAGGTAGTTTTGTTCTTTAATACTGGAGAGCCTCAAATGACGTTAACTCTATATCCAGTAAGCTGCTATGACTTAGAGAAAGCTGGGATTCCTAAGCAGAAATAATCTCAGTGGAGAGATAATGCTTTACAAAAACAAACAAACAAACAAAAAAAAAACCCACTCCATAGACTGTAACAGAAAATACGATCCCTTTTTGGGAGCAGGGTTCTCTATTTGGGGGTCCTATGTAGCATGTCATTCCCCAGCTCTGTGTCATCAGATTGATATCCTATGGACAAATCGGGGCTTAGCAGCAGCTACTATTGTTTGATTGACTTTTTTTCTGGCTTAATTGTGCCCTGAGACTTTTTCAGAGTAGGTTTTTGTTTGTTTTTAAACCTAACAAATGGATTTTGGAGTCTCTTCAGCTGGGAAATCAATTGAATTATTATGCCATTGACAGGTGGCTGGAAACGTGATGTGGTTAAGTGTCTTGTCAAGATTCCTCAACTGGATTTCCTGATAATAGCAACTCAGAAAGGATCAATAACAGTCCTCAACAGTCAGGTAATTTAAACAGTTGTCTTTTTATCACTTTTTTTTAGTAATGCATCAAGCACAGTCAGGATTGCAAACCACAGTTTGAAATTATCACCCCAGGTAAAAATACAGCCAAATCCCTGAGGAGAATGCAAACTTCGTGATACATTTTTTTGTGATACTGAAACCACCAAACCTGGCACTGTCCCAGAATCCTCTGTTGCACAGTGTGGTACTGATACAATCATAGGATAAACCTGGATTAGTGCTTAGTTGAAAAAATTTAAAAACATTCATAAAGAAAATGGTTTTGAGAGTACCCTGAGAAATAGGTAATTTGGTAGCTTAGGGTGACTTCAAGCTTCTTTTAACTTCCTAACCTTAAAAGCTTTCATCTCCAACTGAAAGTATCCCTGGGAGATTTTAATAGGAAGCATGCTGATAATTTCTATATAATATCACTATGAACCTGCAAAGATAACAATCTAGTATTAATATGACTAAGGCATTCCAGTTTTCCAGTTCACTGGCAGCTGTAGAAAGGGCTTTGTGTGTGAAAGATCTGAAAACTGAAATGAGTTGGTACCTTTCGTTTCTTTCCATAACAAGGCCTTTTCCATCATATTCCCTATGATTTGTTTTTTCTCTGAGCAATAGGTTGATTTTTCTTCTTTCCCAGAAATCAAAGCTAGTAGAAAATAAAATATAATCTGAAATGAGAGGCTTTTAATTTTAATTTTTAAAAAAAGTTGATGATTTATTAGTGCTCAGAGTGAAATTTAATGTTTTCTAATTAGGGAAAAATGTACGTATGTGATATGTGTTTTTATCCTGTCAGATCCATTTGAACGTATATGTGTGTGTGTGTGTGCATGTGTGTGTATATATATATATATACATATACAGTATTTAGTATTTACAATCAGGTGTCTTATTTGTAATATGTAAATGTAATTGAATCCATCAATTAAATTTACAGGTATGATTATTCAGCATTAAAACAAAAAAAAAGTTATTTAAAATCCTGAATGCCTTAAAGAAAGAAAAAAAGAAACAAGTATTCATTAAACATCTACTATGTGTCAGGTACTGGGCTAAATGCTTTACATTTGGTCTTCACAACAAACGTGGGAGATGGGTGCTATTATCATTACCCTCATTTTCCAGTTGAGAAAACTACAGCAGATAGAAATTAGGTGACTTGCTCAGGATCACACAGCTAGTAATTGTCTGAGACTGAATTTGAACTCAGATCTTCCTGACTCTAGGTCTAGCACTTTATCAACTGTGCCAAATACCTTTATGTGGTGATATATTGGGTGGGAGGGTTTTTTTTTTCAAGACTTGGTCAGAATAATCTATCAAAAGACAAAATGAGTGATCACATTGGAATATTTTACAATAGTTTGATGCATAATTCATGTTCTTTATGGAAGAGTAAATTGTTATGTGAATTTTCTAAAGACTAAAGAATATAAAATGAAAATGCTAAAATATAACTTGCATCAGAGGTTAACTTTTTTTTAATGATAGCTAGTCCTAATGATTACAAAACTTCTATAATAATTAAAAGGTCTTCAGCATGTAACTTGCACTAAAAATAAGTGGGTTGAGGGGAGCAGAGACACAGAACTGAAAATCAAGTATGTGGTGCTCCTTCTCTTTTCTCTATTTTCCTTTCAAAACTTTAATTTTCCTATCTCTGAAAAGAAATACAGGTTTAGTCATTTACTAGTTTTGCTACCTTGGGCAAGTCACTTACCCTCCGCCTCAATTTCCTCAACTGTAAAATGGGAATAATAACAGCACCTCTCAGGAATGTTATGAGGATCAAATGAGATAATATTGGCCAAGCACTTAGCACAGTGTCTGGCACATAGTAGGTACTATATAAACTTATTTTCTCCCCTCTCCATCCTCATAACAAGCCCTGTCCATTAATTAGACTATTGGCTCCTTAAGAAGAGGAACTATTTTTTGCCTTCCTGTGAATCTCTAACACTTAGCACAGTGATGGGCTCATAATAGACTTAAAACAATTATTCAATTCTATTTTATTTTCAGTTCCAACTTGTTAATATCATTTCACTCTAAACTTTTCATCACAGGGAGCCAAGTTACATATAATTTAAACAAAAAAAATAAAGTGATGTTGCACTGCTAGGGAAATGAATTACTTGGTTAAAAACAGTGCAAAATCAGTGGGAAAGAATAAGAAAGTAAGAGCAGAGGCGTCATCAACATGCTTCAAGATAAGCCTCTTAAGTGCCTGACTTATCCAAAGAGGACTTGGACTTTGCCATTCTGCTATCTTCTCAAGAGGATGAAGGGATAGGCTAGAGAGAAAAGGGGTCCCCAAAAGGGAAGGAGGATGGCATGAAGCATCAATATGAAAATGGCTCTATTCTACAGTGTGCTCACTCTGTGTTAGCACTCTTCTTCTTAATTGCAATGGCTAATATGCCTCCTTCCTGCTTTGCTTTGCTTTTTTTCTTGCAGATGAGAGCGCAGGCAAACATCAATGTTACAGTACGTATTTCATTTCTTTTTTAATTAGCTGAAGCGGAAGTTGGAAGATAGTTTCTTAGCAATAAATTGAAAGCACATGAACTGGCCTAGAAATACAAAAGCCTTTCTATTTTGCTGTTTTATCTGGGCAGTGTCAAAGCCCAGATTCAAAGTAAGGTCTCCTTGACTACTTATCGTGCATTTCTACTGGACTATTATGAAATGAGGTGACCAGGAAATGGAAAGAGATCTTAAATCTTGAGCAATCTGCCCAAAGGGCCAAGACTACATCTTTTTTTTGGCGGGGGGGGGGGAACATTAAATACAGAGCAAATCTAAGTAAATCAAAGTCCACTGAGAAAGGATGCCAACCACTTAATTAAATACATCTACCATGATTTATAGTAAGCCAGTCATCACAGAAGGTCAGAACTGGGGAAAACCCCAACATATTCCATTCTGAGTTATCCAGAAAAAATAGGTAGGACATATTCAGTAATATATATGGTATCTCAGTTTATAATTGGGGACAGCAGAAGAAGAACTGCTTTAAATGAGTTGAAAATGTATTTGAAAGCCTCTTGGATTTTAAACTTGAAAACAAGGATTGTTGACCTGGTTCTCCCCCTCCATAGTGAAGTAGACAGGGGATGGTGTTATAAAACCATAGACACATGTTTGCTATTACAATTCTTTCATAGCTCCAAATAGGGCAAGGCATACCCTGTTATTAGGTGTTGGAGACATAGCGATGCAAGAAGGTATAGGAGGTGAGAAAAGAAAGTGGAGCCAATATTGGACTTAGCTCCAGAAAGTTTGCATTCAAGGTTTATCAGAAACAGTGTTGGGCTAGGAGTCGGGAGTTCTGGGTTTGAATGTGACCTCTGATGTGTTCACCAGCTATGTGACCACACTGGCATATTTTTAACTTCTCCAAACCTCATTTCCCTAACATTAAAACAGAGATTGTAATTCTGGAAATATTTACTTCAAAACTGTTGCTCTGAAAAAAGTACTTTGTAAATCATAAAATGCTATACATACATATGTTGTTATTTTTCTCCTGACTCTGCCACTAATGAGTTCTATGACATAGAATAAACCAGTCAATCAACTAACATTTTAAGTGCCTATTATGACACTAATATATGCCAGTCCCTGTGCTAAATCACCTAAATTCTCTGGGCCTCAGTTTCCTCATCCAAAAATGACTGGGTTATTTTCTTCATTTCTAAAATGAGGAGTTTTGATGAATTGAGGAATTACTTTGATGTTAATATACGTGATTTTTTTTTAAAGAGCAATCACCAAGGTCAGTTTAATAAGTGTTGGCTGAGTACCTATGATGTATGAGCATATAAAGATAAAAATGAAATAGTCCCTGAAAGGAATTCACATTTTACTGGGGGAAAATAACATGCGTATCTATAAGTATATACAAAAGATATGTAGAGAAAATACAGAAGTGATTTTGAAGTGATAGGTAGGTAATAGGGAGGAGACCAGGAAAGGTCTGCTGCAGGACATGACACTTGAGACTATGAGGTGATGAAGGGGAGCATTCTAAGGACAAAGGCAGGGGATGGGAAGTGTAGTGTTCTGCCCAAATAACATCTAGGAAACCAGTCTGGCTAGAATGTAGAGTGTACAAATGAAAGTGAGATGAGATTCGCTTGAAAAGATAGGTTAGAGCCAAACTGTGAAGGGCTTTAAATAATAATAGCTAGCAATCATACAATGCTTTAAGGTTTGCCAAGTGCTTTTATATATGTTAACTCATTTGATCCTCACAATAACTCCGCGAGGTAGGTGATGTTACAGATTTTACAGATGAGGAAACTGAGGCACAGGGAGGCCAAGGTGGTTTGGCCAGGGTTACACAGCTACTAAGTGTCTGAAGTAAAACTCAAATTGCAATGTTCTTCGAGTCTTGTGCTCTAATCACTATGAGGTTAAAAATAATGTGTTTGTAGAGGCAATAGAAAGCCACTGAATCTTCTTGGGCAAAGGGGTGACAGAAGTTTATGAGTTCAGGTTACAATAAAGAATATAATTTATGCTGAAAGAATGTAGGTGGATTTACTCACCTTAGCACTACAGATTTTGCAGTTATATTATGCCCAGATGTAGAATCAAGTTATTATTCATTTGTAGTAACTGACTGATTTTATGAAATAAACTTTCTGGGGTTTGCAATACTACATCGAATGCATCTGAACAGGAGAAGGAAAAAAAGAGGAAGAAGAGTAGGAAGATTCAATCAATTAATAAACCTTTATTAATGCCTACTATGTGCCAGTCAATGTGCTAAATGCTGGGGATACAAAAAGAGGCAAAAGTCAGTCCCTGCTCCCAAGGAGCTTACAATCAAATGGGGGAGATAACATGCAAACAAATATATACAAAGCAAGCAATATATAGGATAAATAGGAATTACAGAAGGAAGGCAGTAGAATTAAGAAGGCTTGAAAGAGACTTTCTGTAAAAGATGAGATTTAGTTGGGACTAAAGGGAGGTCAGTAGGTAGAGTTGAGAAGGGAGAACATCCAGGCATGGAGACACCCAGAGAAAATGCCCAGAGAGATAGAGTGTCTTGTTCATAAAACAGCCAGAAGATCAGCATCACTGGATCAAAGAGTACATGGCAGGGAGTTAGGTGTAAGAAGGCTGGAGAGGTAGGAGGGAGGGAGGTTATGAAGGGCTCTGAATGACAAACAGCATTTTGTATTTGATCCTAGAGGTAATAGGGAGCCACTGTAGTTTATTAAGTAGAGGTGGGGTTGTGGGTGATATGGTCAGTCCTTTGCTTTAGGAATATCACTGGTGGCTGAATGGAGAAGGGATTGGATTGGCAAGAGAATTGAGACAGGCAGACTCAGCAGCAGGTTATTGAAATAGCCAGATGTACAGTGCTGAGTCTGCACCAGAATGGCGGACATGTCAGAGGAGAGCAGGGGGTATATTTGAGAGATATTGCAAAGGTGAAATCAACAGGCTTTGACAACAGATTGGATATGAGGGGTAAAAGATAGTGAAGTCCAAGAGCCTGGGAGGATGGTGTTGCTCTCTACAGTAACAGGGAAGTTAGGAGGAGTTGGAAAGGAGGGAGTGTTTAGGGGGAAAGATAATGACTTATGGTTTGGACTTAATTTAAGATGTTTATTGGATATCCAATTTGAGATGTCTGAAAGGTAGTTGGAGATGTGAGATTAGAGATCAGCCCAGAGGCTGGGGCAGGATGGGTAGACTGGAGAAAATTCAGCATAGATATGGAGGAAGAGGAAGAAGAGAAAGAGGAGGAGGAGAAAGAGAAGCAGGAGGAGAAGGAGATGGAAGAAGAAGAGGAAGAGGAAGAGCTGGGATATGATTCTGTTTTGCCATTACATTCCATATTCAATTATCCCTAGGTAGTAGATACAGAGTACATAAATAGTAAAGACAAAGCAATTTTCAGGAAGTGAGGAGAGCTTGGGTGTGAGGGATTGTCTGATGTTGATTACTGCCACGTGAAGGTTGTGGCAAGATGGGGTAGGAACAAGATATCAGGAAGTAACTGGAGCTCACGCTCCCGAGGCAGGGGCTGTGCTAGGCGGAGTTGTGGTGAACTGGGATGGGAACTGGATACGGAGAAGTAACCGGAGCTCATGCTCCCGAGGCAGTGGGCAGTGCTATGTGGAGCTGTGATAAGCTGGGGAAAGAACACGATACAAGGAAGTAGCCGGAGAATGTGCTCCTGAGGCAGGGGGATGTGCCACGTGGGAGTGGGATGGCAGAGAACGAGTTCCCTTTGTCTAGTCCTCTCCCTAGGTGCAACGTTAACCCTAGACGTCTCCTTCCTGACTTCCTGGGTCATGTACTTTCCCTTTGTGTAGCACTGACCCCAGATGCCTCCTCCCAGTATCTGGGCCTGACTTCCTGTGTCACGTACTCTCCCTTTGTCTATGCACTAACCCCAGACGTCTCCTTCCTATATCCGGTCCTAGCCTCCTGTGTCACGTCCTCTCCCTTGGTGCAGCGCTAAACCCAGACATCCCCTTCCGGTATCTGATACTACAATCAATGACTAGTAGGCAGGCTGAGGAGGAGGGGCTAAGTAGGTACTTAAGGAACAGTAGGGATCGGAGCTCGCTCTCTCTCTTGCTCCTGCTCTCTTGCTCTTGCTTTCCTGCTTGGCCTTGCTGTGATGGCCTCTGAATAAAGCTCGAGTGTTTGCACCTCCTGATCGGCTCATCTCTGTGTTTATCCGGATGGGCACCGAAGACTGGTAAGTATGACTCTGGCAGCCTGCTCCTTATAGGAGGAGAGTGCACGCGACCAGCACACTTGGGCAACTGGGGAGATGAGGCAAGGTGTCTTGTAGGAAGTGGCAGCCGAGTAGTGTTTGGAAGGAAGCTACAGCCTCTCTGAGTGATGAGGCAGAGCATTCTGTGCCCGGGGAGGAGCCGGGGCAAAGGCAGGTGAACCGAGCTGGAATGCCCTGCATGGAGAAGAGCAGTTAATAGAGGGTTCTGGTTAAGGCAGTGCCAAAATGGCAGGGAATTTTCTGTGTTTAAATATGAATATTTTGCTAGCTAGAAATTTAGCTGACCTTACAACTAGGCAGCACCTATGTGATCTGAGCAGCAAAAGGAAGATTTCAGTGTATTCATGGCACCCAAGGGCGATTACTGTTTGAAATTGGCTTTAATAGATTAGTAAAGCTGGAAGAGACTTCAGAAATCATCTAGCCTCACCACCTCTCTCTCTCTCTCTCTGGCAGTCAGTCAATAAGCATTTGAGGAGAGGGGAATGGGGGACAGCTGGTGAAAAGTCATGGAGTCAGGAGATGGAGTGTTGTGTATGTAGAGTATGTAGGAGGGAATAAAGTATAAGAAGACTGGAAAGTAGGAAAGGGCCTGGTTGTGATGTGAATGTCAAACAGAGGGTTTTACATTTGATACTGGAGGAAATAGGAAGCCACTGAAATTGGTTGAGTAGGAGGGGTAACATAGTCTGACCTGTGCTTTGGGAAAATCACTTTGAAAGTTGAGTGGAGAATAGATGGGAATAAGGAGAAATCTGAAATGGGAAGATCAAGAAGAAGGTTATTATAATAGTCTAGGTCAGGGGTGGGGAACTTGCAGCCTCGAGGTCACATGTGGCCTCAAGGCTGCAGGTTCCCCACCCTTGGTCTAGGTCATGAGGTAATAGGGCTTGCACCAGGGTAACAGCAATATGAATGGAGAGAAGAAGACATATGGGACAGATGTTGTGAAGGTAGAAACACCAAGACCTGGCAACAAATTGGTTGTGTAGGGTAGGTGTGAGGGAGTAGCAGACTACACTAAAGTTGAGAGCATGGATGACTGAGAGGATGGTAATGCCCTTGACAGTAATGGAAAGTATGGAAAAAGGAAGGGTTTGGGGGGAAGATAATGAATTCTGCTTTGGACATATTAAGTATGAGATGTCTAAAAGTACTTAAGGTCATATAGATCGTTAATGGCAGGACTGAGACCTGAACCGTGATCTTCATATCAATGCATTGCTCTTTCCATTGGACAATGCTCCCTTTTTTTTAGGATTCCCTTTTAAAAATATACATTAAATGCACTTTTGCTGAGATGCCAGTGACCTTTTAGAACTTCATTCTTCCACACAGAAAGGAATGTGATCTAAGAGTGTGGGATTGCTGGCAGAGGGGAGGGAACAGTGGTAGTAAATAGAGGGAAAGGATGGAGAAATGGGAGGTGAATGATGACTGAAGACAAACCCTGACATAATTTTTATTTGCTTTTGGAGCCTAGGTGATTTAGGAAGGGGAAGATTAGGGGATATTTGTTAGAGATCAAAAGGGGAAAGGGACAGAGAAAAGGAAGATAAGGTAGAACAAAGCAGTGGCTCCACAGAGGTTGGAATCAATTCATTGATAAGGAGAAAAAAAATGTGATGTGGGACTAGATTTGCAATGCTGACCTGCCCCCCCTCCCTCCATATTCAAATGGTTGCCAAGTCTTTTTGATTTTATCTCCACTATAGTTCATGTACCCACCCCCTTTCCTCAACTCACAAAGACAACCACCTACTACAGGTTCTCATTGCTACTTACCTAGACTTTTGTAATTGAATTCTTTTTGATCTCCTTCCTTCTCTCTCATTTCTTTGGTTCATCCTGTATATGGCAGCCAAATTTATCTTCCTAAGACACAGACATAGTCCTGTAACTACTCTCCTCAAAAGCCTTCAGTAGCTCCCTATTCCTCTATGATAAAATATAAACTCTCTGCCTGGTGTTTGAGGCCCTACATAATCTAATACTGCAGTTAGGTGGTGCAGTGGATAGAGAGCTGGGCCTAGAATCAGGAAAATCTGAGTTCAAATCCAGCCTCAGACACTTACTACCTGTGTGACCCTGAGCAAGTCATCTAACTCTGTTTGCTTCAGTTTCCTCATCTATAAAATGAGCTGGAGGAGGAAATGGTGAACCACTCTAGTATCTTTGCCAAGAAAACTCCAAATAGGGTCACAAAGAGTCAGACACCATTGAAACTGCTTAACAACAACAACAACAACATAATTAATACTATTCTACCATTCCAATCTTTTTCACATTATTTCCTTTTGTATACTGTGTGCTCCAGCCAACCTAAGTTACTAGTTGTTCCCCAAACTTAACCTTCTATCTCATACTTCTGTGTACTTGCAGGTGTGCTTGCCCATCTCTGAAATGCCACTCCACCTCATTTCTGCCTTTCAGAATCTTTATCCTCCTCCAGTGCTGAACTCAGTCTTTACCTCCTTTGTGAAATGTTCTCTGACTCCTCCAGCCCTAGTACTCCCTTTCTTTTCTCAAATATTCCTAAAGTATATGATTTAATCAAGACAAGGCAGCTAGCTGGCACACTGTGTGGTGGTGCTGGAGTGAGGAAGACCTGAGTTCAAATCCAGACTTAGACACTTACTAGCTGTGTAATCCAGGACAAGTCACTTAATCGCTATTTGCCTCAGTTTCCTAATATGTAAAATTAGGATAATCATAGCACCTACTTCCAGAGTGGTTGTGAGGATTAAATGAGATAATTATAGTAAGTGCCATATAAATATTGTTGCTATTATTATTACTATATAATCCACATAAACAAAAACTCTATAATTTTTAAGACGTGATGTGTAAGATGAGGTTGTTAAGTTGAAAAACCCCTTGCTTCTCTTCTAGGACACTTCTTGGATCACAGGATGTGATTACCTCCCTCAACTAAAACGAATTGTTGCTGTCACAGAAAGAACCATTATCATCTGGGATTATAAAGCACAAGGCAGTAGCCAGGTATGGTCCCAAGAAAGGTTCAAGGGTATAAGCCCATTTTGGTTAGTAATCTTGGTAGCTGTGCACGAACTCTCCACCCATCTATATTTAAGCCATTTTGGAAGAAGAAAGAGAGATGGAGACATCAATCCTTTCTGTCCCTTTCTCTAATGCCTGAATGTTCTTTCTGACTGTGTGTATTTTTTACATTTTATTTTTAAAATTATTTTAAAATTATACAGCATTTTCTTGGATAAGAATGCCATTAAAATCAGTTGCAAAACTTTAGTATCAAATACAGTGGGTAGGGAAGAAACACTTCAACTCCCTCTAGCATTGTAGGGTCATCATTTATTCTGTCATTATTGCCTGTCTACTATGTGCCTAATGGGGTGCTGATGGGTGGGGTACTGGAGGAGCACAAGAAATGGTCCCTTTCTTCAGAGAGCTGAGAGCTTATAATCTAAGTGTCCCTGTCAGAACTAACAATATGAAGAAGAAACCTAAATATGTGTAAAAGAAAAGAACAAGGCAGTGGGTAGTACTGTGTTAATTGTGTAGCACAGATTATCTTGATAATTACAGCAGTGGGCTTGAGTCATGAAGGAAGACTGTGGGAGAGGTAGGGCTTGAACTGATATTCTTGCAGGATGGATAGGATTTAAGTACCATTTAACTCTTAACATTTTTGACCTTGTCACCTTGGACAACTCCACTTAATCTCTTTCATCTGTTTCCTCACCTGTAAAATAAGAGGTTTGGAATTGATGGTCTCTGACATCTCTTCAAACTCTAGATTGAAGATCCAATGAACCATTGGTTGGCCTTCCAGCAGACCTCTCCTATGTGTAGAAAAAATGTGGGAAAACTGCTTCTTCTATCGAGGTCAAGATTCCACAACAGAACTGGGAACCGGTGTTGACATTAACATTTTAAAGGATAAGCTTGCTTCTCCCTGAACATTGTGGACAGGCATATCCTTGTGTCTGCCCAAATAATGGTCGCCTAACAAACCAAGTTTTCCTGGCTTTAACATTCAAATACTTTTCTTGTGAAATTACACAATGAACAAATCATTGATTTTTATTTTCTAGTTTACCCTCCGGCTTGTGTCAATGATGGCGGTGATGCCTGTCTTCCTTTCACATTTCCCCTAGACGTTCCTTTACCTAGTCCAAGAGAATGCTAATTATGACAATGTTTCAGTATACCTAACAATGGTCCTAGTAGCATTCTTGATGATTACAAAAAAAACTGGAACCCATGTGCCCGGTGAATGGAGAAGGGCTCAAAAAAATTACACTAATATCAATGTGATGGAAATTTGCTATAAGGAATAACCAACATGAAGAATTCAGCAAAACAATGGGAAGATTTATACAAAATGATTCAGAGGGAAGTAACAATTACACATAATGACCATAAATATACAAGTAAAAGCCAACAAAGAGAGGCAGTAAAATTCAGATGAAATACAATGAATTGATAAGCATTTATTAGTGGCACAATGGATAGAGCTTTGGGCCTGGAGTCAGGAAGACTTGAGTCCAAACCCACCTCAGATACTTACTTGCTGTGTGACCCTAGGCAAGTCAGTTAATTCTTCTTTGCCTCAGTTTCCTCATCTGTAAAATGAGGATAATAATAGCACCTACTGCCCAAGGTAGTTGTGAGGATCAAATGAGATAATAATTGTAAAGTACAGTGCTAGTGCTGTATAAATGTTAGCTACTGTTATTGTTATTGTTATTATATTATTTTGATATACCAGGCATCGTATTAGGTGCTGGGGCTCTAAAGAAAAAATTTCAGTTATTGCTTTCATGGAGTTTACGTTGTTAGTACTATATGGCTAAAGTTAAAAGACACACACCCATCCCTTTCTGTTTATAGTGATTAATAGGTCCTCATTTACATCCAGAGTGAGGATACACCTTTTAAAGGGAGCTGTTTAAATGTACCTGTTTTTATCAAATCAAAGTTCATCGATCATTTCTTAAAGTAATGTTTCAGACAAATGAGCCTGAGACAGGAGTCTGAGCAATAGAATTTTAAAAGCATTCAGACACTAATGAAGAAAAATGAAGGACAGCACGGAGAGCCTGCTGGGATCAAAATCCTCACTTCCATGTGCTGTGTGCACTAACCTCACAGAGCACTATCTAAGCATGAGGTTGGAAAGTTGAAAGTTTGAGGGAAAGCAGAAAAGACAGTCATCATTTAGTCCAAGAGAAGACTGAATTCTGGTCAAAATAATTAATTTGTTCGATGCCCCAAGGAGCTGTGATTTCATCACTTTGGATACTACTTTTCTTGATTTTGACTGAAACCCCTCAGTAATGCTCTTTGAGACCAGCTGTGCCTGAAGATGGTGACCCTATAGCTAAACTGGTGAGGAGCTTCTTGGAGCTCTGTGAGGCTGGTTTGTGCACAACCATGAAGCCTCTAGTATTGGGCCTGCAAAGGAAACCTTTCCAGAACATTAGGACCTTCCTTAGCTTTCACTCTGTAAGCATAGTGTATCATGGGTTGACTCTGGCCCCACTCACTGAGGGTCAAGTTCATTACATTTTACCACTCGTCCTCCCCCAGTGTTCTCTGGGGCCCTAATGAGTTTGAAAAGTCTCTCATCTCTACTATTGGCTCTCTATGCCCCTATTTATTATGTTCCCTGTTTCAGGGATTCAATGAATAGCACCCCACTTCCATTTAAACATTTAAGATCAGCCTAGCTTTTGCAGAGGGATATTTACATCAAACATATAACAAGAACAGACAAATATTTCCACCAATGCCTGGGAGCACAATCCAACTCCTCCCCTCAGTCTTTGGGGTATATTAGGCTCACAGGTTAACTCAGTTCTTACATAGCTTTAGTCTCACCAAATTCAAATTCAAAGCCTCAGAATCCCAGGACCCTTCCTCCCTAGGTTTTTCCTGCTAGAATGACTTCAACATCCAGACTGGATTCCTGAACTCTTTGATTAGAACTTGTGTACTGAGACTTCACTGTCTATACCTAGAATGGAAAAGGAGAAAGAAAAAAGGCCAAATCCTCCCAAGCCTGTTTCTTGGGGCCACATGACCTAAAAGGAATGGAAAGGGAGCTCCTCAGATCCTCCCCCATCCCTTACCACATGTTGTCAGTGAAGGAATCCTTCGCCCTTAGATGGGATTACAGGAAAAGCACCAACTTTGCTCAGTCAGGCAATGTTAAGGACAGAGGCCTCCCTGGCAGCCAGGGAGGAGAAAGAGTACTCCCAATCATGTGGTAGACCTACTTCAGAATGTTCACATATGCACCAGTTCTCTAGTCTCCTGAAAGCAGGTCCTCCAATGTCTTCTTCCACTGATGGCTGATGCCATCTTGAGTGATTTGGGCATGTACTAAACCGCCATTACATTAGCCTTCAATAACTCACAGTCCTAACCTCACATCCTAATTAGGCATTGGAGAAGGAAGGGATTTGGTGAAGAATAGTCAAAATAATTAAGTAAAAATAATAGTTTACATCTCTATAGCACTTTATAAAACATTGTAGTTCTAATAATGGTATCAATATGGAGTTTGGCTAAAAAAGGAAAACTAGCTATTCTTTTTTGACTTCTACCTTCAGGTGGATGTACTCACTCTTTCCTAACTCTTCCTGTTAGGTCTCCCCAACCATAACTCTTTTCCCTTACACTTGCCATGGTAGAGGTGGGGGAAGGACTGGGTTCTTTAACCTGCATCTCAGCAGAGAAGGAGTTTCCTGAGGCTGCTGCCTCTGAGGGAGAGGAATTTTGTCCTCTACTTACTCAACCTTCCTTTCACCAGAACATCACAGATGTATTCTGTGACAAGACTTTCTTTTTGGTACAGATTCATTTAATCTATTTTCTCTGCCTTTTAAAAGTTACGACATATAGCAATAAATTCTCTTTGGTTTGTCTAGAGTCCCCAGTTGGTAACAAATCTCAGAAATTAGAAAGAGAATTTCCTTCTGTGTGTGTGTGTGTGTGTGTGTGTGTGTGTGTGTTTATTGCCAATCTCAGCCTCCCTCTCAGCTGCATCTGAGCAAATGAAAATACATATAGAGCAGTGACACTTCTAGTTAACCACACCTTTAGGGACTAGGTGGACAACTATACAAATGAGATTTTAAAGAAACAAAACATGCTTTCTCTAAGAGTAATGTAAAAACTGATTCTCAGCAAATGATGACAGCTACAGTTTTTCTATCATGGCTCTGGATAGTCTGGCATCATTGAGCTATAGTCCTTCCCTAGCATGTCAATCCCAGTCAGGGAGCAGCAGGAAAAACACAGTAGAACATTGCCATATTTTCTCTCTCTCTCTCTCTCATCTCTCCCCTGCCATATTCTCTCTCCTTCCCTCCCTCCCTCTCTCTCTCTCTCTCTCTCTCTCTCTCTCTCTCTCTCTCTTGCTCCCTCTCCTCTTTCTCTTCTCTCTCTCAGCTGCAGGCTTAATTCCGTGGGTAAAGGGGATCACATATATATTACTTCATTTGATCATCATGATAACCTTACAGGGTAAATGTATTATTATCCACATTTACAGGTAGTTTTCACCTCAAAAAGGTGAAATGACCTGCTCAAAGTAACCTAGTGAACACATAGAACCAAAAATCAAACCTCAGTAACCTGATTCCATATCTAGTGTTCTTTTCTTCTGTATTGCTGTTATTCTATAATAAATTATTTAGTATATTTGATCTATTATTTTTTATCACCATACCCTGAGGAAGCTTTCTAAATTTTCATAACATGATGAAACCATGATATAGTGTGACAACGTTTTGTCCCACATGTGATATTTGGGGCACGATGGTATTGACAACTATACAGATCAGCCCATGTACTGCCTCCCTTAAGCCTAGAGAAAAGTAGTATTTCACTTCATTTATTATTCAGCAAGGGATTATGATGCCTGATTTTCTCTCCACTCAGGCCCCCAACCAAATGATTGCTTCAGAATTTTTCTATCGTATGTGTAGGATAACTTCCCAAAAGACTGCAGTACAGTGTCTTAACAGAGTCCATTGTTGTTCGCTTGTTTCAGTCATGTCTGACTCTTTGTGATCCCATTTGGGGTTTTCTTGGCAAAGATACTGGCGTGGTTTGCCATTTCCTTCTCCAGTTCATTTTACAAATGAGGAAACCGAGGCCAATAGGATTAAGTGACTTGTCCAGGGTCACACAGCTAGTAAGTGTCTGAGGCTGGATTTGAACTCAGGAAGAAAAGACTTCCAGCACTCTATCTACTGTGCCACCTACCTGCCCCTAATAGAGTGTACTCAGGCTACAAATATCTAAGCTGATCTCCCAATCATACTGACACAGGGTTTTGAGTGGTGGCATTGAATAAACATGAACTACTAATATTTGCAATTTAGCTAGGGGATGATATGAAATATTGCTCAAAATATCAAATATATTTGCACTATGTAACAATTTCTTCTCTCAATCAACAACCCCTCCCCCCATCTCACATATATACACATACACACACACACTCTCTCTCTCTCTCCCTCACACACACACACACACACACACACACACGGCATATATATTCAACATATTGTGGCCACATTTTAATGAATATAGTAAAAATGAAACAAAAGAGATTAAGTGCTTCCAACCATTTCTCCAAAACCTCCTGTTTATTCTCCCAGATTTTCAGATTATTAAGTAGGACAGTTTTGAACCACTGGGACCTGCAAGCCACTGAAAGGATTATAGAAAAGGATTGCTTGTCTGGGAAAAGAAACAATCAACAGTACTCATTAAGCAACTTATGTGTTTGCTGTTCAGTCATTTTTCAGTCACAACTCTTTGTGACCCCATTTGGGACTTTCTTGGCAGAGATACTGCAGTGGTTTGCCATTTCCTTCTTTAGCTCATTTTACAGATGAGGAAACTGAGGCAAACAGGGTTAAGTGACTTGCCCAGGATCACACAGCTAGTAAGTGTCTATGTTACCAGGTTTTTGGAATATCAAATGAGAAAACATAAAGTGTCATACAAATGCTAGCTATTGTTGTTGTTATACATGCCAGGTACTTGTGGCAAAAAACACTGGGGACCCAAGTACAAATAATTAAACTATCCCTACTGGCAAGGGGCTTACATTCTAATGGGGTTGGGAGGGTGGAAAAAATATAAATACAAATTGTTGTTGTTCATTTGTTTCCGTCATGTTCAACACTTCTTGATCCCATTTGGGGTTTTCTTCGCAAAGACACAGGAGTGGTTTGCCATTTCCTTCTCTAGCTCATTTTCCAGATGAGGAAACTGAGGCAAACAGGATTAAATGACTTGCCTGGGGTCACACAGCTAGTAAGTATCTGAGGCTGGATTTGAACTCAGGGCAATGAACCTTCCTGACTCCAGACCTGGTGCTCAATACTGTGTCACCTAGCTGGCAATAAATACAAATATGTACAGCATAAATATAAAATGAATGAATGTAAACAAATAGAAAAGTTGGGCCTGAGTTGCATCTTAAAGGAAGGTATGGGCTTGCTAAGGTGAAGGTAAGGAGGGGGTGGATTCTAGGCATATGGAACAACTAATAAAAGGCACAGAGATGAGAGATGGAATGTCAAGTGTGGGGAACATTGAGAAGCCCAGTTCAGCTGCATCATTAGAGTACAGGAGAGAGAATAATGACAAGTGAGGTTGGAAAGACAGGTTGGGACCAGGTTGTGTTTGACTTTAAAAGATAAACAGAGAAATTTACATGTTATCCTAGAGACAAGAGAAAATCACTGGAGATGGATGAGTACAGGAGTCAAATGGTCAGATCTATGTTAATAAAAATGTCTCTGGCAGGACCATGCAAAATAGATTAGAGTGATGGTAGATGGTGCATGGGAACCAATTAAGAGCCTGTTGGGGAAAGCTAGGTCAGAGCCCTAACAAAGACGGTAGCTGTGCGAATGAAGAGGAGATAGATGTGAGAGACATTGTAGAGTAGAAACAGCAAGACTTGGCAACTGATCAAATGTGTCAGAGTGAGGGAGGCTGATAAGGCTAGGACAATATTGAAATTATGAACCTAGGAGACAGAAAGGATGGTGGTGCCTTGGACAGAAATAGGGAAGTTAGAAAGAAGAAAGGGTTTAGTGAAAAAAATAATCCCCTCATTCCTTGTTTACTGATCATATTCTCAACAACTACTGGTTTTGACCATTCCAATCATAGCTCCTCTCCGGGATCTGAGTCACCTCTTCCATAATGCTCTCCTATTTTCTCCTTCTGCAGGAACCAGTTTCAGGGATGTACTGGTTGTGATCTCAACTCTTCCTACTCTGATTGTAGTCATTGACAGATAAGAATATCAGGCTTGTAGCTTGTAGCTTGTAGCTGTACCACCGCAATTCTAACCCAGACCTTACTTTGAAAAGACCAAGGTCTCCCACTTCATCCAGGGCCATCTCCAGTTGTCCTGATCTATATATCTGGCTACTGGACCCAGATGGCTCTGGAGGAGAAAGTAAAGCTGGTGACTTTGCATAGCTCTCCCTCATTTAAATCCAAGTTACTTGCACGTCACAGCATCATCTCCATGATGTCATGGTCCTCTTCAAAAACAAAGGACAAACAACAACTCCCAAGACAGCTGCTGAGCTCCCATATGGTGAACAGCAAGCCTGGCTCCAGTAGTATTTATGTATAACTCCAATTCCTCACATGGTGAGCAGGAAGTCTATATCTCAATATCAATGGAAGGTAAAACTGAGGCAACTAGTTTTGGGCACCAGTGACCAGATCCTATTCCTCTTATTACAGAGCTGCTTGCCTGTTGCAATCACATATTCCCTGAGTCTCACAAATTCATTTTCTTCTGAAGGAACTTCTGGGGTCCCTGGATCCCCCATAGAGATGAAATTGATATGACAGCACCTACTATAATAGAAAATGATTACTATTATATCTTAAACTTCACTGAATTTAAAACAAAAAGAAATGGACCAAATGGAAATAGAAGAGATTTAGCTCAAACATAAGGAAATGCTTTTTCATAGTGTTCTTGTACATATAAGCTACTCATAAAGACTGTGAAATCTTCTTTTGTTCAAAGTCTAAAATAATTTTTTTTCATTTGCCTTAGTCTGAATTCTTTCTGCAAACATGCATATTACAATAAGACTAATCTTAGAATATAATTCCTGTAATGTTTCTCTCCTGATTAAAGTTCTATAAGGGCTCACTATTACATACCGAATTTTTCATCTATAGTCCTCTGCATAATATGCAAAGCTCTTCGGAATCTGGGCCATGCTATTTAGCTAATGAGAGCATTTAGGTGGTGCAGCAGATAGAGCACTGGACTTGGAATCAAGAAGACTCATCTTCATGAGTTCAAATCCAGCCTCAGACACATATTAGCTGTGTGACCCTGGGCAAGTCATTTAACCCTGTTTGCCTCAGTTTCATCATCTGTAAAATGGGCTGGAGAAGAAAATGGAAAATCACTCTAGTGTCTTTTCCAAGAAAACCCCAAATGGGGTCATGAAGAGTCAGACATGATTGAAAATGATGAACAACATCTGATCAACTCTGTCTCTATCCACTCCCCAGGATGACCCTCTGTTCCATACCATGGACTTTTCCTCACATCTTACCATCATTCTTGCCTTTGTTTCTTTATTCATACTTTTCAACCCTGTTACAGTATGCTCTCTATTCTTCACAGGAGAAAGTCAAAGCCTACCCATCCTTCAAGATCTGCTATACACTCCGTGTCATCCATTCCCCAATGAGTCTACTCTACATTGATCTTACTCTTTTCTGAATTCCTACAGCATGGATCATCTGTATCACAATTTAACATTTAATTGTATACTATTTTGTATGTATAGGCATGATAGATATTATCATCCTCACTTGATTGGTGAGGGAAAAAAATGCTCCGAGGTTAATCAATTTCCCCAAAGATCTCAGAGCTAATCACAGCTCTCAAACCACTTTATATGTGACTATTTTTCTCTTCCCAGAAAGATTGTAACATTTTTTGAAGTCAAGGATAATATCTCACATTTCCAAATCTTTAATAGCACTTAATAGATATGTACTAAATATTGATTGATTGATGTGACTGATCTCTCAACATCCCTTTGCCCTAGGAGTCTATTCATCAGAGTACTTTAGAAAATTAAGCTTTCGGCCACTAATAGGACAAATCTGAGGTGAAGGGGAACAACCATTCAGTAAGAATGAAATCTCTTCTCTATCCTCTAGGATAACTGTTTTGTCATAAAGCCAATGGATCACTGCCTTCTGTGTGTTTGTGTGGTGCCTATGACAGACCACCTGTGCAGAGATGACATCCTAATGGGAGATGATGGTGGCTTTGTGAACAGGTTCACTTTAAACAGTGATGATTTTGGACTCAAGCAGTCAAAAAACAAAAAGAAAATGCAGTCCCAGATCTTGGACTCCAAGAACTTCAAGAAGTAAGTGGCTGAATTAAGGGTTAATTACTTTAATAGTTGTCATCAACATACATATGATGACATTTGGTCTGAGTTTCTCAATGTGATTTCCCAAATGTGCTTCATTGATTTTGGCCAGCATTATTCTCATTTTTAGATTTGACTTGATTTTTTTTTGTCAGCTTGCCACCAAGACTTGAGCAAGAAGCAAAATCTGAGCAAGAAGTAAAATCTGAGCAAGAAGTAAAAAAAAGAATCCTAGTTCTTGGAATAAAAGCATTTAAAATTGGTTTGGATTAAATACTATGGTGGGAAAGACTTTTGTTCTAGCCAGGAATTGACTCATTGGGTTTAGATTGTTTCGTCATCTCTGGTCCTAAAAGAATGTTTTCTTTTGATGGGGGGGATGCCCATAAGGTGTCATTTATTGACTAAAATAGATTTTGTGTGATATGTTCTCTAGCCTCCCTGTGCTTAAGTGGGAGGCTTTCCCCTGCCTCTATGGGCAAGATGTTGCTTCTTTTGCTTTATCATAAACACACAATTAGAGTATATAACCCCCAAAGCCTGCCTGATTCTGCTTGTTACTTGAAAACTGAGTGCAGGAGCACTCACACACAGACACACACACACACACACACACACACACATGTCAGAAAGCCGCAGTGCACACACAATGTGAAGAATCAATTACAAGCCAAGTATGGGGAGAGGGGATTGGAACTGGGATTTCATTAGTACAGAGAATTCCCAGATACAGTAACTCTTACTATATAAGTCTTCATCTTCTTTGCAATTTAGGGTCTAAGAGAGTTGTCTAGGGCACTGAGAGTTTAAGTGTTTCACCCCGGGGCACACAGTATGTGTCAGAGATAAGATTTGAATTCTGGTATTCCTAGCTCCAGGTCAGTTCCCAAATCAGTTCTCTATCCAGTATGCCGTGCTGTTTCAGAAAGGGAACTTGGATGAAATGTAATATAAATGACCATTACTGTTACACGTCATGTCAAGCCTAGTCCTATTACTGATTTCTTAGGAGTGAAAATTCTGACAATATTTGGCTCCATTTCTCACCTACTATGTGAGATGACAGTCACAACTGAACAATATTACTTATCTCACCAAAGTGTTCGTTCAGCAGGCTAAACCGATGGGGAATCAACCTCTCCTCCCCCTCTCTCACCACTATGTGACCTATTGTTCTATAAAATGGCAGGCATGTCACTGTTCAGCTTTCTAACTAGGGCTCAGCCTGCAGCAGATCTTCCTCCATCAGGACTGTGGAATAAGGTGTTAATCTTTCCTTCACTAAGATGTATGCCACCTGTCAGAAAAAGCCAAAGGCCCTTTTTCACATTCATAGTTTTTGTTTCTACTTGATAGGTGCCTCAGAGATACTTGAAGTATTGACTACATGCTCATAAAATAATAAGACGCTAATGTACACTGACATTTGCTCATTCTTGTATATAGCTATCACAAGCCTCTACACAGAGGAAATCAATGCTAAGCACGAGCAATTTTTATGCCGCTGACTGAGGAAAGGTACCCCTATAGCAAGCAGATCACCAAACTCAGCAAGGTGGGGCCCAGGTAGGCTTGTGGGAAGAAAAGAATTCAGAGGTAAAGAGTGCAATTCTAACAGCCATTGGAAAATTCTCCCTTATATGGAAATCTTATTCAACAAATGTATCATTATGTGGTTACAATGTTCAAGGTACAAGAGATACAACAGTGAATTCAGGTCTAAGAAATATTAAATCCTAGTACTGTGCACAGCATTGTACTAAGGAAGGAGGTAATCCAGGGCCCAGAATTACAAAAAGAATGACAATCAGGATAGAAAATACCATCCATTAAGTTGTATGTAATATCAGTGATAATATTGTCTCATGCTCTAAACAAAAGATTTTTTTTATACAAAAGATTTTGAGACAATCTCTGACTTGTATCTGAGCTTTCTAGTCAATATGTATTTGTGATCTACTTGACAGTCTACTGAACTGAAAATATAGGATACATTATTTTCCCAGTTTTATGAGTAAATTTGCACTGTAGCATACTTGGATTTATAGGTTTCTTAGAGCTAGAAGGGCCCTAAGAGGCCATCTAATTTTACAGGTGGGATCTCATCTAGAGAGCTATAGTGATTTTCCCATGATAATGCTGCAAATTAGTTATAGGATGATAGGATTAGATTGGTAGCAATCTAAGTGATCTCAGCAAATAAGTGATCACTCATTTTAAATAGGGGTGAGGTGACAATTGATTCATTCAGTCAACTCCCACGCTTAGGGATTGAATTCATCAAGTGCTTACTATTCTGAGGGTAGCTACATGACACAGTGGATAGAGTACTGAGTCTGGTGTCAAGAAGACTTTTCTTCCTGAGTTCAAATCCAGCCTCAGACACGTATTAGCTGTGTGATTCTGACCCTGTTTGCCTTAGTTTCCTCATCTGTAAAATGAGCTGGAGAAGGAAATGGCAAACCACTCCAATATCTTTGTCAAGAAAACCCCAAATGGGGTTACAAAGAGTCAGACATGACAAAATTGACTGAGCAACTGCCTACTAATCTGTATAAGACTAGGAACCCTGTCTGTGTGTATCCAGAACTGTGAATCCACCAGCATTTGGGAAATTCTAAACTAGAGACTCCCTCCAACAATGCAGATCAGTCATTTGCAAGTAACTTGGTTGTTCATGTTCACTCAATTAATTTAAGAGTCAGAAATAGGACTTTGACCCAGCTCTTTCTGAGTTCACTGCTGGTTGTCTATCCATTATACCATGTTTCCTCTCAGGAATGAGAGATACAGAGATAAATAATGCACAGTTCTACCTCTGAGAGACTTTGCCTTCTATTAGGGTGTGTGGGTGTGGGTGTGGGGTTATATGTAACATAGATAAGTATAATAAGAATCAGAGGACTGTGGAGTTTGAAGAAACCTTAAATCTCATCTAAGTCATCTTCCTCATTTTACAAATGGGGAAATTATAAAGTCCCAGAGATTGAAGCAGCTAGTAGAACTGAGACTGGAGCCCACATCTTCGAACCTTGCTATTTCCTCTTCCCTATACTGCCTCATTTTCATGTAAAAAAAAAGTCTGAAATCAGAGCCACATTATATGAGATAAGAAGCTATATATACATATACATGCATATACATAGTGTGTATCTATACACACATACATATACACATATGTATATGTTTATATACATAGATACACATACACATATGTATGTGTATATATACCCACACTCATATACATATATACACATAAATGTACACATACACATATACATATATACACACATATATGTATATAACTTTCATTTAAATAGTACTTTCCTGCCAGTAACTGACAAAGATAGGATACAAACACCAGGACTCTGAATCCAAATACAATAACTTAGAGTAGGAGTGGGGAACCCTCAGCCTTGAGTCCACATGGCTGCAGGCTCCCCACCCCTGACTTAGAGTATAGCTTGACACTTCGGAAAATTTGTAACTGAGAGAAGATTCTAGTGCTGGACTGGAGTTTATCTGATATTTTCTCTCAGTTCTGATGCTGTAGTTAATGTTCTGACCTCAGTCTCTCTAGAGTTTCCCACCACATCTCCATTGAAATTCCAGGCCATCTTTAACAAGAGCTGTAGATGAACCCCAATTATCCAGCACTAACATTATGATGCAGATTTTTTTCCTCAGTCATCACCAACAACTAAAGGGCCAAGCCCAGAACTCAGTAATCTTGCTAGCAGTCCTCCCTGGCCTTTCTTCCTCTCAATTCTTCTGGCACCTGTTACCCCCATGGCCAAAAGATTCCTGTGCACAATCTATCTGGCATTAACTCCTACCTCTCTGTAGTGAGGCCCAAGGTACAGGTTTCCATTCTGTCTCACTGGAGGAACTCTTTTACACATGCCCATGGCCCTATTTACTTATTCTTAAATTCAAATCATGGATAAAGTAAGTGACTTAACAGGAAAGCCAGTTTTAGGCAATTTTCAAGCAGCTGATGCACAGTGGATAGAGTACTAGGCCTCGAGTCTGAAACATTTGAGTTCAAATTTTGCCTCAGAGACTTGCTAGCTGAGAGACCCTGGATAAGTTGTTTAACCTCTGCCTCAGTTTCCTCAATTGTAAAATGGGGATAATGGCACCTACTTCATAGGGTTTTTGTGAGGATCAAATGAGATGATATTTCTAAAGCATTTAGCATAATGTCTGGCACATAGTCAGTGCTATATAAATGCTTATTCCAGGGGCAGCTAGGTGGCACAGTGGTTAGACCACTGGCCCTGGAGTCAGGAGGACCTGAGTTCAAATCCAGTCTCAGACCAGACACTTGATACTTCCTAGCTGTGTGACCCTGGGCAAGTCACTTAACCCCAAATGCCTCGCAAAAAGCAAATAAATAAATAAATGCTTATCCCCTTCCCTTTTAGAAACTGACAGTTTTAGAAAATATGCTTCAGATTAGATGAAATGAATTCCTGTGAATCTATAGGGTTCCCATGAATCTTCCAAATTACCATGTATGTAGTTATCTGTTTAAATGTTGTAACAGAGTGTAAGCGCCCTGAGGGCAGGGGCTATTTTGTTTTTGTTTTGTCTTTTTATCTCTAGCACCCAGTATAGTACCTTGCATATAGCAGGTACTTAATACACACTTGCCGGATTAGATTGAAATTTATTACATTTTTGTTTTGTGATTTGGTTCTGAGCTAAAATACAAGCTGAGGCATCGAATAGTAATTCAATGTGATTATATTGTCTGTCAACAAAAATTCATTTTTTTATCCCCAGTATTAAAAGGAAACTACATAATGACTGGGTCATGAAGATTAAGTATATCCAGCCCCTGAACTGCTTTGGGTCTTGCTCTTTAGACAGCATCCATTCATTTGTTCTGGAATCCTTGAAAAGGCTTGAAGACAACATGTAAGTAAAATTAAACACATATGTGTGCTTTGGTGAGTCAGACCGCTCCTCTCAGTGATAAACTGTGGTAGATTTGAAGCTTTCCAATTAGTTTTCATAGAGATCAAGGTCCTTCTGTTTTATTTTAAAAATAAGGTTAATTTAAAAGGAAAAAAAAAGAAAAAGAAAATTGAAGTTAAGCATACAAAGCCGACCAGGACTTGGCCCCTTGTTTGCACTTCTGTTTATTTATGCTGAAGTGCCAAGGTCTGTTCCAGTGTGGCCTGCCTTATATACATTTATATACAGCCACACACACACACACACAATATCTTGTATGTATATATATATATATATATGTGATTGCTATGTATATATATAATGTTACAATATACATTTATATATAGCCATACACACACACACAATAT
>NW_020954576.1:17513026-17629719 GCF_900497805.2 Vombatus ursinus
CACACACACACAATATATTGTATGTGTATATATATGTGATTGATATATATGTATATGTTACAATATACATTTATATATAGCCACACACATAATATATTGTATGTATATATATGTGTGTGTGATTGATATATATATATATAATGTTACAATATACATACAAATTTGGGGAGAAGGGAGAGAATAATTGCATTGGCAAACCTTTGTATTTTGCATTCTGATCAGAAGGTGAATTGATTTGCTAATAAGGTGAGGATAAAAATGAATCCCTAGCATCATATTTCTGTGTGCAAGATAGAATTCTTTCTTATCTAAATATGTAATTAAATGAAAGTTCCTCCTTGCTCTACACTATACTTCATACTTCCTAGTTCTAAAGTAATCTTCCTAATATGACAGCCTAGAGATGACATGGCTCTGTACAAAAGCCTTCAGGAATTCCACAATGCCAATGAAATGAAGTCCCAATTCCTTAGTCTGAAATTCAAGGCCCTTTACAATCTGGCTCCAAGACATCTTTCCATTATAGAAAAGGCCATGAAGTATAATGGTAAGAGAAGAGGCCTGGGAGACAGGAGACCATGTTAACTCTTCTTCTAATTGTGTAATCATGGCATGCTACCTAATCTCTCTGGGCCTCAATTTTCTCACCTATAAAATTTAGAGTTTTAGATTCTAAGATCATTTTCAGATATGAAATTCTATGACTTATTATCTTATGCTACTCCCTTTTACGTGATCCTGCCAAACTGAAGTAATCAAAGATTTTTCCATAATTAGATTACCTTTTAAATCTGGCCACAAAGGTAAGCATAATTGAGAGAAAAAGTCAATAAAGAGCAAATTCTGCTTTGTGCAGTCAACACAGATATTCCCTTGCTGTGTACCTAATGAAACTTATTAGATAGAATAAACAAAAGATAATTTGTTTCACTCAGCATAAATAATCCATATTCAGCTTAACTCAGTTTATTTTTAAACCAATTAATATTAGAAACAGAAATTTAATATGAAATAGAATATTTTATCTAAGACCAATTTGCATTTTCTTTATAAATGCAATCTTTACGGAAGGCACATTCTTTTTTTGGAATAAGTAACTTTGGTTTATTCCAACATATACCATGTTGCATTGAGAGATGAATAAACAAACTTATGGAAATGTTTTGTACAGCACATTAAAAACAATTTCACTTGTAAATATCAGATTGTCTGATTCTACAAACATCAATTATGTGACATAACTAATTGCAAAGCTTCACTTAGTTTCTGTAATGTAATTAAATCTTAGTGACTGTGTCTCTGGCTTTTTAGAGGAAACATTTCAGAAACATTCAATTAAGAAAGGGATGCGTCTTCCATTCTAATTTGATTTGTGCACAAATCTGACAATTCATAATGCATTCATAGCCATTAAAAGCCTTTCTGAAAATATACACAAATATCCTTGTGGTCTCATAGTAGGTACTTGGTATTCTGCAATCACATAAGAAATAAAGGTGATGTTGCTCTGAAAAAAAAAATGTAAAGGAAGGAGGTTTAGTGGTACCAGCTCTTAAACTATATTACAAGTAATTATCAAAACTATCTGGTACTGGCTGAGCAATAGAAAGGTAGATCAGTGGAACAGAGTAGACATACAATTTACAGCACCAAATAAATATAATAACCTTGTATTGGACAAGTGTAAAGACTTAAGATTTTGGGATAAGAATTCATTATTTGGTAAAAATTGTTGGGGAAACTAGAAAGCAGTATGGCAGAAACTGGACATAAACCAATATCTTACACCATTTACCAAGATAAGGTCAAAATGTATACATGACCTATATAAAGAGAGATTAAAAGAAAGAAGAATGTGCTATGCTCTTATTATGGTAGCCCCTGGTGTTACCAAGGTAAATTTCTCCAGAGCACATGCCTAGGTTAGTCACTACTACTTTCTTATGGCCATTCATCAACTTTTGAGTCTGAACTACTTCAGTCAACCAAGTATTACTGAGTGCCTACTATGTGTGAGGCTCTATACTAGATTCTCTGCTACTCAGAGAAAGAAGTAAAATACTCATTCCCTTTTCTCAAGGGATTTACAATGTAACTGTGGAATGAAGACCCGTCAATCGATCAAGAAGCATTTATTAATCCTTTATTATGTTCCAGGCACTGAGCTAAACTATAGAGACACAGAAAAGGAATGAAATAATCCCTACTCTTATATGCACATAAAAATATAAATAACGACATATGATGTTAAAAATTTACAGTTTACTGGCCTGTGTTTCCCCTAAAGTCCTTGAAGAACAAGTGCTCACTATTCAGAGGAGGCAGCAAAAAGACCTGCCAAAATACAAATCAGGATCAAAGAAGACTTTGTGTGCCATTCCCTTCAAAAGTATGCAGAGCCTAGCCCTGACACAAAGCATCAATTCAGGAAGTAAGGCTGAGGAAATGGTAAAACCAAAGAAAGATGATAAAGAAATACTGATTCAGGGATTTCCAAGTTACAAACCCAGGAGAAAATAACAGCTTGACAACATCTACAAGCAAAGCCTCAAACAAACACACAGTTTGACCAGGTCAATCTAGAATTCTTTGAGGAAAATGAAACAAGAGTTTAAAAGTATTGTAAATGAAATGAGAGCTCTACAGGAAATATTTTTAAAGAAAGTACAAAAACAGACCTAAGTAAAGGTTCCTTGAAAATTAGAATGGACCAAATAGATTATTCTTAGAACTTCTTTCCCTGCAGGTCAATTGTTTTTGATAGGAGATACCTTAAATTTTCTTTGACTTTTTCAGTCTTTGGATTTTCATTATGACTGAAACCAATCAACAAACCAACTAAGCAAATAAAACCAGGATATCATATTTCAAGAAATCATGGATGTAAATTTCTCATTTTGAAAAAAAAAAAACCTATTTTTTCCATATGGCAAAGTGAAAATATATTTCCTTAGTCATGTCCAGAAAGAAATCCCAACATAAAAACTTCTGGTAATGTTACAGCCAAAACCCACAGCTTCATATGTGGAAAGAAAAAAGAAATTTAAAGAAAAATACTTTAAGTAGCAAGAAAGAAAGAGTTCAAGACTCCAGGAGGCCATGCTAAGAATTACGCACGACTTGGCAGCTACCATTTAAAAGAAAAAGAGAGCTTGGAACATAATATTCCAAAAGGGAAAAGATAAACAACTAAAATTAGAAGAAATTACCTGGAAAAACTGTGTATAATCTTAATAGGTAGAGGCAGGGAATGGAACTTAAATGAAATAGAGACATTCTAGGCATTTCTCATGAAAAGAACTGAGCTAAGTAGAAATTTTGAAACACAATTGCAAGAGTCAATAAATATGTTTGTGAAATTGGAAGGTACTATACAAGGATGAATTGTTCACATTTTAATAGGGGATTAAGAAAAAAGTATCCCTTAAGATCCATAATGTCACCAAAGATAATAGAATGAGTTCAATAATTTAAAGGGTCTGGGAATGTTTTGTCATGTTTTGTTGACCTTAAGAGAATAAAGAAAAAGGAATGAAAAAGAATACACCAAGGAATTAAAGGGGATGAAGTGAAACTTACTACCTCATACAATCTAGGTATGTAAGAAGACTACAAATATGGAAGGGCAGAGTGGAGACAGTTTACATTATTTAAATCTCACTCTCATCTGAATGAAAGGCACAGAAGGTAATAGAACAATTGGTAGGAAACAGATCAACAGGACAGCTTTGAAAATAACATTGAATTTGTTGTATACTTGGAAAAAGAACAGTGTAGATTCACAGCTGCAAATGCTATCCTCTTTTCTGTTGTTCTTTGTACAAGGAAATGCTTGATTTTATTTGGTGTTAAGTTCATAATATATAAAAAAGATAATTATATAAATGGTTAAATATAATTAACAAACAATTCAAGGTAGATTTCAGTAAGTGCCAGATAAGTGGCATATACAGTAAATGTTCTAGGAGGTCAAAGCAGAGGACAGATCACTGTCAGAACATTAGTACACTAACTCATTAATAAATCACTTTTCTCAAATCATCTCCATGAAGCTGACCAGAATTTATTAAGCTCTTACTATGGGTCAGGCACTGTGCTAAGCATTCAAGACACAGAGAAAGGTAAAAACACAGATTCTACTCTTAAGGATCTCACATTGTAATAGGGGAAACAACATGCAAAAAACTAATTACACACCAGGTAAAATATACAAGGTAAATGGCAGTTAATCTCAGAGGGGAAGGAACTGGGTGTGTTTGTGGGAGTGGGAGGGTTCCCACAGAAGATAAGATCTAAATTGATCACTGAAGGAAGCTAGGGAAGTTGAGCCAGAACTCAGGAGGAAGAGCATGCCAGGCAAGGGGCATAGCCAGTGAAAAGACACAGAGTGGTCAAGAGATGGAGCGTTATGTGTGTAGAACAGCATGAAAGCCAATGTAGCTGACTTGAAGAGTATACAAAAGGGAATAAAGTCTAAAAAGTATGGAAAGGTAGGAGGAGGCCTGGTTGTGAAAGGCTTTAAAAGACAAACAAAGGATACTTGATTCTGGAGATAATAGGGAACTGGGTTATTAAAGTAGAGAGCTGGGGGCTGGGGTAGGGAGAAGAAACAAAGTTAGGCCTGGCTTTCAGGAAAATAACTTTGGAAGCTGAGTGGAGGATGGACTGGAATGAGAAGGGAATTGAAATGGGGAGGTCTGTTTCCTCCAAAGTTACCAATGATATCTTCAGACCATTTCTCAATCTCCCATTCTCTTTGACTTCTCTGTAGCCTTTGACACTATTGATTATTCTCTCCTCCTTGAATTCTTCTCTCTAGGTTTTCAGGACACTACTCTATCCTAGTTTTCCTCCTACTTGTCAGACCACTTTCCTCAGTCTTCTCTGCTGGATTCTCATTCAGATCATACCCTCTAATTGTGGGTGTCCCACAGGACTCTGTCCTGGGCCATCTTCTCTTCTCCCTTTATACTACTTTACTTGGTGATCTCATCAGCTCCCATAGATTTAATTACCACCCCCATGCTGGTGATTCTCAAATCTTCCTATCCTGTCCTAACCTTTCTGTTGACCTCTAATCCCACATCTCTAATTGCCTTTCAAGACATCTTGAACTGAATGTCCAGTAGACATCTTAAACTCAGTATGTCCAAAGTGGAACTCCCTCCCCACCCCACACCATTTTTGTCCTGACTTGTTTTAAGTTTTGATTTCTTGATATATAGTTCTGAAAAGACAGGCTTTAAAAACCTTTCATCATTGAATGGTCATGGCCTCAGACAAACTGAGACCAGGGAGAGACCTTAATTTAGAAAGGCCAAGGTCACCCACTGCATCTTGGGCCATCACCAGTCATCTTGACCTTTGTCTTGCCACTGGACTTGATGACTCTGGAGGAGAAAGTGAGGTTGATGATTTTGAGTAGCTGTGCCCATTCGTGAGCAAGTCAAGACATCACCCTTGGGATATCATTGGTCCTCTTTGAGAACAAAGAATGAACAACAACCATCTAATACTTCCATTTCCCCCAAGTTATCACTAATGAAAAGCTCAATGCACAAGGATGTTAAAATCTCTGAAACTCAAAATTTCCCTGTAAATCATTTTAAATAGCCCTTTTGCAGTTTGAGCCCTTTGTGTTTATATATGTAGCTTTATTTTGGCGATGGATCTTAAGAGGCCTTGAACACTCATGTAGTAATACCTTAAAATCTCTAATTTCTATTAACATCTCATAAGACTCCTCACATCCTAGAAGTCCTTCCTTCCTGTTTATGCCAGCACACTGCTGAACCTGACTCTGGTAACTTGGCATTGCTTCTGATAAGTTCCATTGCTTTGCTGAATAAAGTATAAATTCCTTATCATGAAATTTAAGACCTGAGCTTCTTTTCTTTTCTTTTCTCTTAGGCTAATAGTATCTATTGTGGTTATAAGACTACTTCTTCTAGCAGTCTGGTGGAAATTTGTTGACAGAACATAGAAGACAAAGACACAAATGCAGCTTTGGGGAGACTGATTTAATAAGGCAGTCCCCTATTTCAAGTACTGAAGGTTTATATTCCCCCTTAAGAATAATGGCCATTGTCTATTAGCCTTGGCTTTACAAGTAGATTAAACTATGTTCGAGCCTTTTTTGAAGAACTGTATCATTGTCTAAAATATGAACGGTCTATTATATGTGCTGTTAACAAAGACAGTGAATTAAAGGTTTTTAAAATACAAGCATAAGGAAGAATTACATACCTGTATACTTTAGATGAAATAGAGGGCAGTTTCTAAGTTGGTAATGTCTAGAGAAGAAAATTTTCTTTCTGCTTCTACATACCACAGTCACATAGATGATGTCATAATCCCCTCCAACACTTTATCCACATAGTCTTATATAATCTGGAAGTCCAAGACCTGTAATCAATCACCATCAAGCCAATGAACTGGTCCCCAAACGTAGTTTTCATTTGGCTTTTCCATTCTAATTAGGTGTCAGGTCTTAGATTTCTCTCATCAGTGATAGAAGAGGGGGGAGAGAGAGGGAGAGACAGAGAGACAGAGAGACAGACAGAGAGACAGAGAGAGAGAGAGAGAGAGAGAGAGAGAGAGAGGCCAAGTGGCATAGTGCTGGGCCTGCAGGCAGGAAGACTCATTCTCCTGAGTTCAAATCTGGCCTCAGATACTTATTAGCTGTGTGACCCTGAGCAAGTCACATAACTCTGTTTGTCTTAGTTCCTCATCTGTAAAATAAGCTGGAGAAGGAAATGGCAAACCACTCCAGTATCTTTGCCAAGAAAATCCTAAATTGGATCACAAAGAGTCAGACACAACTGAAAACAATTCAATTACAACAAAATATACGCATATATCTGCATGTGTGTATACATGTATGTGTGTATATACAGTATATATGTACATATAGTATTCATAGTGTATATATACACTAGACACATATATGTGACATATATATCACCCAAGATTTTCTAGAAAAAAAAAAGAATTTCTCAGAGCAAAGGGGTCAGAAGAAACCAACTCGGCAATCATAGGCACTGCATACCTCTTTGAAGTTTGTGCTAATTCAATAAAAGGTGTTTACAGAACATTATCAGAAGTTTCAAAAGCTCTATAAGACACTGCCCTTGTATAGAATACATACTTGAACTAAATCCTCTGATGTTAAAAAAAATATCCATTTGCACAAAAAGCATTTATTTACCTAGTTGAAGTCTAACTGTGCGATTCTTCCTTACTGAGGAAAGCACAAAGGGCAATGAATAACAAACAAGAGTTAGAGTGAAGGAGGCTGCTTTAACCATTTCATCCCCACTTCCATTAAATCTCTGGTCTTCAGTATTTCTAGGAACATAAAGTGATTTTGGTTTCCAAGCCAGTCAGTCAATGGACCTTTATTTTATGGGCATTGTTTTAAAACTTCTTGAATAGGCTGTTGCTCTTGGCCTAGTTAGAAGTTTACCTCTATTCTTTGGTTATTAAATTTTAGTTTTTTGGGTTTTGTTTTGTACCACTTGAGAGCTGGGCAAAGATGTACTGAGCCAATGGTTGAGAATCTACAAACTGATAGAGTGCTAAGCAATCTCAGCATTCAGCCAAGACTCTAAATATGTGACTCACCTACTTCTCTGTATCACCTCTGTTAGCAGCTCTTTCTATGATCTAGCTGGTGAAATGTATCCTCGAGTGTACAGTGAGGTTTTATTCCACCAACTTCCTCTCCCCCCTATCCCCTGCCAAAAAACCAAAAAACCCACCCAACACAATTTGATATGCGTCTAAATAGTAGAAAAGTAGGGTCATTTCATCCTTAGATTCAACATAATTTTATTTCTGCTATTCCACCATAATAAGCTTTAAATTGAGCCAGATAAAATTGCAGTTATACAAATACACAATTAGCCAGTTGTTAAAATTAAGTCAACCTATCTCCTAAAAGAAGGGGTGAATTTTTTTTAAATTACCATTTTAGAAATTATCTCTGCTATAATTACAATTTTGTATTGTATTTTTACAATTGTAATTGTAAAAACAACCAGCAAGGGAATGAACATCTGCAATGAATTAAGCAGCATACAGCAGTTGTAGGCTTGTTGTCTATTACACTACTTTCAATGTCTAACCCTTGAGGATCTGGCCAGCTCCCAAGGAGTAAGCCTCTGAGTACTGGTTAAATTTGAGCATTACTCAACTAGAAAGGATTATGCTAAATATTAGATGAAAAGAGATAGAACCACTAGAAACCTTTCTTAGTTGGTTTGGGTATCATGCTTTTACATTCTGTTGTATCCCTCCTACCCTACAAGCCGGGCACAAGTGTAGGCAACAGATGGAAATCTCACCCGGGGACAAGAAGCATTAATTTACCCCATTCACTGGACTCTAATGGTTTAGGTTCAATTTACTTGTTACCTCTTAGCTAAACTGCCAAAGCATCCTAAGCAGCTGTCCCACCTCCATCCCATTTCTCCTCCAAGCCAATCTAGAACCCACTCCCCGATTAATCATCAATTACTTTCAATTCCATTCATTTTTTAAAAAATATTAAGAACATACTGTGTATAGAACACCATGTTAAATATTAGATCATCTTTTCCCTTCTAAGTTACCAATGATCTCTTCAGGCCATTTCTCAATCTTCCATTCTCTTTGACTTTTCAAAATTCTTTATTAATTCACAATTTGACTATGTCACACTGCTTAGTAAATAATAGCAGTCAATAGGCTTGTCAGTCGGTCAATAAGCATTTATTAAGTACCCTACCATGTGCTAGGCACTGCACTAAGTGCTGAATGATGCTTGCATCTCTTATCATGAGATTTAAGGTGGTACAAATCTGACTCCAACTAACTTTTGATGATGTAAAAACAAAAGCTATTTCCAGTTGTATTTCTTTCTACACCTTCTTCCAGAAAGCCATCCCTTATAATCAAAAGGAAGAAAGAAAAAAAAATTCTGCAAAATTAAACAATATTCTAAAAATGTTATATGCAGTGTTCCACAACTATGGTACCCCACTCTGTAAAGAAGTCAGGCCAGAAATGGAGGTAGAGGATTTGACGTCATCTCCTATCTCCTCTTTGGGGTCAACCTAGGTCATTATCATTTCTCAGCATTCAGTTTTTCAGGGTAGGTTACCTAGGCTTCATCCTGAGCTCCATTGTTCTTCCAAATACATTATTCCATACTCCTCTGTGTTTTCTTGTGGGTATAGAATAGTCTTTTGTTGTCTCAATTTCCTTTCCTTTGTATTTAAAGTTATTTCTCCTGATTCCTTGCAGAACTTGTTTCTGGATTGAATTTTTCAATGTAATCACTATGTGTCTCGGAGTTTATAGCCTGAAAGGTTTTTGTTTGTTTGTTTTTGAGATCTATTAATTCTTTCCATTGGTATTTAATTTCTGTGTTCAGAAGTTCTGGGCAGTTTTCTTATATTATTTCTTGCATTATAGTGTATAAGCTTTTTGACTTGTATTCTTCTGGAAGACCTATGATCCTTAAATTGTCTCTATATATCCTGTCTTTAGGATCAGCTTGGATAAAGAACACATTTTCTTTTAATGTTATTGTTTTTTACTTCTCTCATTTTAGAGTTTCCTCTACTTCTCTGTATTTGCATTCCCAATCAATTGTTTTGTTTTGTTTCTCTAGTGAGATTTGCCATCATAGATTCAAGTTTTTTCTATTCTGCCAATTATTTTTGCTGTGCAAATCATAAATTCAGCTCTCATAATTTCTTTTCTCTTTTAAATCACTCAAGAACAGCAAGTTGCATTTCTATGTTTTTCTTGAATTCCATAGGGTCCTCTGTTTCACCAAGTGTTGGATCATTTTCTTTATTATGTAGTATTTATTTATAGATATCTGAATTAATTTAATAGATCTGGAAGCCATATTTCCTTCTGCTGTTAATGTTTTCCCTGTTGATTTATCTGTTTATGTTCAAGGTCTTTGAGTTTTCTTTTTCCTGACATCTTTAGTAATTTTAGTCTTTTTTCCCCCCTTATTTTCCCCTATTGTGCACTTTCTCTCTCCTCTCTGATGGTGGTTTCCTTGGGGGCTGGATTTCAAAGCATTTCAGCCTCCTCCCTGGTAGGCAATTTCATAATTCACCAAGTAACTTTAAGGGGGATAGAACTGGCCCCAGATGGATGCTGAGCTCCTTCTCTGAGGCTTAGTAAAGTGCTATGCACTCCCTCCCACCCCAACACACACACACACACACCTGAGGTAGCATACGATTCTGGTTCTTCTCAACTCCAACTCCAGTACTCTACACATCACTATGATTCTTTTATACTAGAGGAAACCCACTTTTATTTTTTAAAGCACTTCCCTTTCCCTCTGCTTTTCTTGGAATCACTGCCTCCTGGGACCCTTAATCCCTGCCATTGAAGTGTTTTCCCCTGAAATTTCTCCCTATTTCTGAGGAACTGCAACCCTGATCCCTTTCAGTGTCACTCCCATAAGAATCTTAAAATGTTAGCGCTGGAAAGGACCTTAAAAAGGTCATGTAGTCTAACATCTTTATTTTACAGATGAGGAAACTAACACTCTATGAGGTTAAGTGACTTAAGATCACATAACTGGTCAGTGGCTACACCAAGATTTAGATTTCAGGTCTTCTCCCTACTGGTCCATTCCATTAGACCTTGGTGACTCCCAAATGCCCTGATTCTCATTTCCCAACTGCTATTACTAGAGTTCCCTCTGGAGTCTACCCATCCTGTATGCTTAAAGGAAGTAGACAAGGGAGGGACTATATCCACATCTGTATTTAGAGTCATGTATTCCCTTCCCGTCGCTACCAACACACATCCATTGAGAGAGCAGAAATTAATGCTTATGTGGCTAGGACTGGAATTGAAGGAACTAAAAAATTCCATACTGGCTCATTCTCAAGAATGCAGTCCATACGTTCCAATGTTCCACCTAAAATAGGACTCATCTTTACAACTTACCTGATGCATAATTATCTAGCAATGTTTCCCATAATAGAAAATCTAAGTGTCAAAAGGTCATACCATTAAATAATAGTAATAAGAATTAGAAAAATTAAAGAAGGGAAGCAACGCAGAGTTTAACCCACTGTTTTTGGTGAAGGATATGTGGGTAAAAGCCTTTCCATTAGTATGTACCCTATTAGTAAGAACACAAGTTTGCTTAAGCAAATTTTTATTTTCTTCTTAGTTCTTTTTTTTTTTCGGAGTGATCTTATGAAGATTTGACACATTTAACATGTGTCATATCTAAAGACAAAGAAGTGAAGGAAAAAAATCATCTACTCACCAACACAGTAGAGGGAGGAGGAAGCTGGGAAGAAGAAGAAGGAGGAGGCTAAGAGTTCCAAGAAGTAGGGTTTCAGTTGGCAGAAATATAGCGTATTCCCAGAATCTAGTGGGGTCTTTTCTCCCATAGAAACAATTGGAAACAACAGGCTTTCCTCAGTAATGTTGTTCAAACCAGCATTATAATGATAATGTGATTAATGCACAATAATTAAACACTTTCAGAATGTTACCAAAGTCCATTGTAACACTCTGTTGATGGCCCAAGATGGAAATTGAATGGTTAGTAACAATCTGAGCTAGCAGTACTTTAGCCCTAGCAATGTTAATTCTCCTAAGCATCAGTCTGTTTACCATAGCATTAATGATATTGTCCCCATGGACCTAACTGTACCCTCTAATGATGTTTCATTTCACCCAATATCATATTTTTCTGATACCGGTTACTGTACCTTAACTACATCATGGACTTAGTAGATTTCTGAGGGCTAGATTACACTGCCTAACCACTATAACTTTGTTCTTCTGGAAGAATGTGATCTGAGTCCCAAACACAACCGACAGATACATTGTCTTATAAAGTACAACCTATTTATAAATTGGGTGCTGTCTGTTTGAAAAAATGTACAATAACATTTTATACCTATTCTCATGTTTTGCAGGCCAGTCAGAGAATTTTCTATGCCAAGAGGAGCAAATACTTTTGTTTACTGTATAAAAGCAAATGTCATTGTTACTGGGGGTAAGTGCACAATGCTCAGAGACTTTTTTGCTTTTGGTGGGGAAAAGTTCTTGTTTCACCTTAAATAGAAATTTTTAACTAAAACTTTAGCATACCACTTGTACTGGGGCTTAAAAAAAAAGAGAGGGAAAAGGCAGAATCTCTCTTCAGGAAGTTCACAATCTAATACAACTGTGATACTAGGAGAGGAAACGAGAAAGCGTCTAGCCCCAGCTACCCCATCCAGAACTGTAGCAGCATATACACTACAGGGCTTGCTTACCCCATTAGAGAATATGGAAAGGGACAGAATTTGCTCCTAGCACAAAAGCACAATTCAGAAACTGATGTTGGAAATATGAGCAAACAAAAAAAAAACATTCTCAACTAATGAAGATATGCTCTATGGATTGAGAAACCCATTCCACAATAAGAATAAGTACAAGTGAAGTCGCAGATAGCTTGGTGATAAAGACTCAAAAAAGTAAGTGGTAAAAAAATTAAGAGACTTTAAAAAAATGAAATTAGATTCCTTTGAGGTAATGGGAAGGGTGATATTGTTTATTATTGAGAAATTAGGAAGAAGTGTTGTTTTATGGATGGTCAGGAAGAAAAGTTGAAAAAATCCTAGCTTTTATTATTTTCAGTTTTAATTAGACTATGAAGTAGTCATCTTGTTGCCAGGCAGGCATACAAGTCTGGAGGGAATCAATTTTTGAAGTGTGGGTTTGGAGAGAGCTGCTCTCAATTCTCATATTGTTTCTGGGTTCTTTTGCATGAACTTTGGACTGAAAAAGAGAGAAATAATATAGTTATGGTGAGTGGCTAGCCACGATAAGTAAGGTCATGCAGCATCAAGTTACCCTCAATGAATTCAAGTGAACAAGCTCCGATGAACTAGATCTTTGGGAACTGAAGGAGCTCAAAGATATGCTTGCTAAATTGCTGTTGGTGATTTTCAACTCAATAAGCATTTCTTAGATGCCTACTCTAAGCAAGGCACTATGTTGTTGTTCATCCTTCATTCTCAAAGAGGACCACTGGGTTCTGAGGACACTAAGATAAAAATAAATCTCTTTCTTTAAGGAAAGGAACTGCAAAGATTTTGAAAAAAAGAGATACCATAGGACTAGACAAGGGAAAATTTTCATAAAAGCCAAGAGGGTAGAATCTGAAAACTGCAGATGAGTGAGCTTGTTTGTAAATATTCTGGAACATAGGAAAATGGTTTTGAATAATTAAATGGAAATCAGTGATTACTAAAAGCTTCTAAAAGGCTTGAAAAATAGATCGTGACAGTTTAACCAGGGTATCTATGTTGATAGATCCATCTATAATCCTGTGGATTTTTGAATTCTTAGATTTTAACAAAGCATTTGATAAAATCTGTCATGCCATTCTTATGGATAAAATGGAAAGATGTGTGCTAAGCAACAGTACAGTTAGGTGAATTTGTAACTGAAAGATTGGGTTCAAAGAATCTAATGAATCAAAATCTAATGGGAAGTTAGATAGAAGTGTCTAGCAGAGTAATCTAGGCATCTGCCCTTCCTTGATTCTGGGCCATTAAACACTCTTATTAATAGCTTCATCGGAGGCAAATATAGCATTCTTCTCATATTTGCAAATGACACAAAGTTTGGAAGAATAAGGGGTCCTTTTAAATATGAAATGAGTTTTGACCTAAAAAAGGATACAGAGTAAGATGCCATCATCTAATTGAATGAAATTTAATCAGAATAAATGTAAAGTTTATCACTTAGGTTCAAAAAAAATCAACTTCATAAATGCCTGATGGTGGTGGCACAGATTGAAAACAATTACTCTGAAATATATTTGGGAAGGTTTTCAGATACATACTGCACCTCTGTGGATTTGGTGATCAGACTGCAACTTTTAATCTTTAATAAAATTTAGTTGAAATCAAATTATGGAATCAAGCTGTATTAAAAAGGGAAACAAAGCATGGTGAGTAGAAAGAGAATTGCTCTGAGAATTAGAAGAACTGGGTCCTAGTCTCAGTTGTATTCATGGATAACTGGTTGTGTGATGTTGCAGAATCTACTTAACCCCTATGGGCTTCAGTTTCCACATTCCACAGTGTGACCAGAAGAAATCTGGTCAGGGTTAATGAGGTTAAAGGAATTACTTTGTCTTAGAATTGGAGACATTTCCCTATAGAAAATAAAGATATCTCCAGCTGACATCAATGTGAAATGGATAATACCTCCTTATTGGAGTGTGAACTAATACTCTTGGCCCAGGCACTAATATTAACCAGTTTTATTGAAACCACATTGAAGATGATTGATTGAAATATGGCTTGTCATACTTTGTCACACCCTTGGAGTTAGTCTTTAAAGGGGAAAAAACAGACACAAAGATAAAATGGATGAAAGAACAAGACCTCAGATAGGAGAAGGCGTTACAGAGACAGACATTTTTTTCCTGGAAAGGAAACCTGTTTATTTACAGAACATTTCAGGTAACCACATGGCCTCAAGAAAGGAGGAACCAAATGGCTACAGAGATGGCCACACCAGAGGCAGTAGCAAAACTATGGACAAATTCCTGGATAGATGAAGGAAGTTGAAGACCAAGCCTTTCCTGAATAAAGAGAAGATGACCCTGGATAATGCTGAGTCCCTGAACCAAGCCACCTAGAAAAACAACGGAAAGTTCTTGGGCCAAGTAGAGACATTCTAGGACCAAATTGGAGTTGGAGCAGAGGAGTAGTGAGAGAGAGAGAGAGAGGGCGACAGCATGCTTGCCCATCATTAATAGTGAGAGTTAGAGAGACTAAATAGGTCTGGGGGTAAGGGAATTAATCCTCTAGTATTCCAAATGCTTTTGTTTTTGGAGGGTCATCCCAACTACAAGGTTAAGTCCTATAAGTCTAGAGAGGTGTTGGCAAACTATAGCCTGGATGTCAATGCAGCCTACTGCCTCTTTTTGCATGCCATGTGAGCTAAGACTGGTTTTTACATTTTTATGTAAATATTTTAATTTTTTATTAAAATTATTTTAAAAATGCAAAAAAAAAAAGATTTGTAGATCATGAGCCATACAAAAACAGAAGGTGGGCTAGAATATGGGGGAGGTGGGCCTTGCTGGAGGGTGAGGGGTCAACTCTCTCTCAAACGCAAATGCATTTCATTTTCAAGAGATTTTCAACCCTTGGGTGATATAAGTCTAGAAGATTGTCAAGATCTTTAAGAAAAATGGAGACTCACCAAAGAGGGAAGATTTGGCTTGACTCTTTATGGGCTTTATAGGATTTTTTTGACAGTTGAAATAAAACCTGTGATATATTTGATGTATTGTTGGCCTGAGTGTTTGGATATGAAATGAAGGCCATTTTGCCTAACTCTGTTAGAGACATAGATATGAGCTATAATCTTATATTCCCAGGGAACATCGTAGGTAGTGTATTAGCCAAAGAGATATGATTTATGAGAAGCCCTCAAAACTGTATCTGGGTTGTGTAAATCCAAGGCTTTGGTTCAGGAACATGAGTTGCACATATTCTAAGAGAAATTTGAATGAAATGATCTCTAAGGTACCTTTCAGCTTTAAGATTCTATGATTATTTCATGAACCTTCTTTTCATATGGTGATAGGCTAAAATAGTCTTTGGAAATTATTGGGATAGATTTTATTAGTATTATTTTATCAGTATTTTATTATCAGTATTAGTAGTATTTTATCAGTATTCAGTCACAGCTCTGTACATAAAGGAGAAGACTATATTTTTTTTTCTTAACTTAGCTTATAACCTGCTGAAATTCTACAAAGGCTAGGGAGAAAAGGTAGGAAGACATATGAACAGGAAGTCTGGCAAGAGTAATGTGGGAAGGGGATGTGCCACAGTTGGTGAACAACTTTCTTGAAGTCTGGTAAAGAAGACTGTATGAACAAATGGGAACTGTAGTCAGTAAACAGCATATGTTCAGGGCCCACAATTCAAAGACAACTGTACAGCGAACACTGAGATAGAAGTGTTACGAAGGAAATAAAGCAGCAGCCACTAGGGACTGATTTGACCAAAAATAAGAAATCCAAAGGTTAGCGCTCACTTGTTTCTGGATTGCCATCGTCCTTACCCACACTTGGGCTTCTTTTCCAGTTCAAGGGCATGGTGTAGAGTGAAGAACAGTAATTTTGGAATTAGAAGACATGGGTTTAAATTCCAACTCCCTTAGTTATTATCTATGTGATTTGGGGCAAGTCACTTAATGTCTGCGCACTGCAGTTGTCCTGCCCATAAAATGAAGATACTGACTTAGATGATCTCTAAGGTTCTATGATTTAGGGTGATCCTCCAATGGCACAGGTGACAACAGTGTATATAAGGGGAAAGAACAGAGAAAGCAGGACTGGCAGGGGTATGAGAGTCTACAGGATGGAGAATGGAAAATATCGGAAATGACTGAGACTCACAACTTAAATGGATTGTTAAGCTATCTTAAGATGACACAGGGCCACTAAAAAGAGGCAAGTTTCCATCCTACCATAGCTTAAAACCTGTCCATACATTAGTCTCTTTAGAAAACCACTGTTTGGTTGTGTGAGGTCTTGTGTTTGAGGTTAAACACTCTTGAGTTCCACTACCTGTATGTTTTGGGGAGAAATGCTCTCTTTAATTGATGGTGTGTACCCAATGTGAATGCCTTGATGATCCTCTGTTCTCACAAGAGAGAATAAAGAAAGGTCTGGTTTTTTTTTTGTTTTGTTTTGTTTTTGGTTTTTTTTTGTGTGTGTGTGCCTTATCATCTTAAACACTTTAGTCATCTTAACAAAATAATGTTTGACAAAAGGCCAGGAACTTTAGCAGCCTCAGTGTGTGTATGTGGATAGAGGCATCTGACCTAATCTCAAGGGTTGTTATCTGACAAATCTCCACCAATATTTTTGAAGATTTATTAACAGCACTATTCAGAGCTCTGTCAGAAAGCCCTGTGGAGGAAATTTCACAGAATGAATGGCAGGCTACAAATACTTTTGCACCACCCATGTTCAAATGAGTTGTGCCAGTGGATAGACTCGGTTGGTAGGAAATTCAAGTCCTCAATAACTGGCAAGTACAGGAGAATATCCCTGCTGATGAGTGACTCAGCTGACCACACATTACTAAACGTACAGTGCGTACTGATTAACTGTTCAAAATACATGAAGGCAGCTTTGTGGGGTACAGCTTCATCTGTTAAGTATGCAGACATTTGCTGAGTTTGAAAAAAAGGAGAAGTTCTTGCAGCAACCACAGCAAAATGAGGACAGGATATCTACAGTATGACTACATTTTTCCTAAGCATCCTTTTCAACTCAACCCAATTCAATTCACACATTTTTGGAGCAACTATCCCGTACAGAGCACCATGCAGCACTGGCAGATTCCAAGGGTAGATAAGACTCTGTCTTAGAAGTTTACACTCCAGAAAAGGGGAGGAGGAATGTTATTCATAGATAATTAACTACAGATAAACTACTTTCTTCTCACCATCAAAGAATACAAAACCACTCACATACTTATTTCCTTTCACCTTCCTCAGTTCTAAGGTAGTAGCTGTGAGAATAGAGACGAAGGGACACATGCAAAAAATATTAGTACATTTTTGAAGGTAGAATTGACACAACTTGACAATTGATTGCCCAATCAGTTAGATAACTACTTCTGGATAGGGGAATGTATGAGGTGAGGGAGAATGAAAAGTTACAGGCAAACCAAGGTTTCAGACATAGGAAATTGGGTTAATAGAGGTGCCACTGACAAAAATAGTGGTCAGGAATTTGGCTAGGGATGTGATGATTTTGAGGCAGTCAGGGAACACCCAAATAGAGATGTTCTGTATATAGGTGAAGATATGGGTCTGCAACTTGTAAGATAGGACAAAGCTAGAAATAAAGGTTTGGAAGTTATCCATATTGAAGTAACAGCTGAAGTTGTATGAATGAATGAAACTGCAAAGAGAGAAAATAAAAAGAGAAAAAAGATAGGAGACAATAGAAGAACCGTAGGGGAGAGGGGCACCAATCTTAAGGAAGAAGAAATGAATCAATGAAGAGGGCAATCAATCCAACAAGTATTTATTAAGAATTGACTCTATGCAAAGCACTGTGCTAGTCTCTGAAAACACAGGGACAAAAGCAGAAATAGTCCTTACCTTCAAGGAACAAGGGCTTATGGGGGATATATGAAACAACAACAACAGCAACATTATATAGTACTTGAAGGTTTACAAATTTACCTCATTTTATCCTCACAACAAACCCATGAGGTAAATGCCATCATTATTCCAATTTTACAGACAAGGAAATTGTGTCCGAGGTGGGATTTGATATCCATTCTTCCCAACTCTAGGTCTAGCACTCTATCTACTGCACCCCACAACTGTCTGCTGATGACAAACATTTACTTAGTTAAGATTTACAAAGTGATTTATGTATATTTATGCATATTATCTCATTTGGTCTTCACAACAAACCTATAAGATAAGAACTAGAATTATCTTGATTTTAAAATGAGGTAACTGAGGCAGATAGAGATAGAGTGACTTATCCCGGGTCACTTAGCCAGAAAGTATCTGAGGCAAGATTTGAACCCAGGTTTTTTACATTCTGAGCCAGACTCTCTCCACTACACCAGAGGTGTCAAACACCTGGCTCCCATGGCCTGAACCAGATTAAAATAAAATTGGCAAATATTTAACAAAATACACAAAAATACAATAGAACATAGATATGCAGCCACACGAATCCCTTATATAGGATTTAGTGGCCCATTCCTATCTGACTATGACACCACTGCCCTATGCCACCTCGGGTTATGTTTCTCTAAATGTGTATACAAAGTAAGTTCAACATGCTTTGGTTGGGAAAGCATGAGCAGGTGGGGACAGGGCAGAGGGTGTCAAGAAAAGCCTCATAGTAGGGGACACTTGAGCTGAGCCCTGAAAGAAACTAGGGGTCTTGACGGAAGGGTGTAGAGAGTGTGAAGGGACTTCATTGTCCAATCCATACCCATAGAGAATCTCTACTATTACATACCAGACAAGTCATCATCCAGCTCCTTGAAAACTTCCAAGCAAGGGCAGCCTACCATCTCTTGAGGGGCCAGTAGAAAGGGAGAAAATGAAGATGCACCTAATTGGCATCTTTGCTCATACCTTCTCCCCTCTCTAATCCATTTTTCAAAAAGGTCCTGAAGCACAGGTACCACTATGTGACTCCTCTACTCAAAAAATTTCACTGGCTCCCTCTGATATCTAGAATAAGATATAAACTTCTCTGTTGGGATTTAGAGCCTTTCACAGTTGTGTTCTAGTCTGTCTTTCAAGATTTATTTCATATTACTCCTCAAAAACCCTTTTCTGTTCAAACTGCCCTACTTTCTGTGCTCCATGCTTGACATTTTATCTACCATTTCTATGTATTTGCACATGCTGCTAGAATGCTACAATGCATTCTCTCCTTTTCTCTTCCTCTTGGAATTCCTAGCTCATTTCAAAGATCAGCCAAGTGCCGCCTCCTATATATAGTCCTTTATATTCCTACCAGGGCAGCTAGGTGGCACAGTGGATAGATTGGAGGCCTGGAGTAGGAAGACTCACTGAGTTCAAATCTAGCTTACTGGGCAAATCACTTAACTGTATTTGCCTCAGTTTCCTCATCTGTAAAATGAGCTGGAGAAGGAAATAGCAAACCACTTTATCTTTACCAAGAAAACCCCAATATGACTGAAAAACAACTGAACAACAAAAATATTCCCACCAACGTTACTATCCTCTCTCCCAACCAGGAATTGCTTTGTATATATTTTGTATAGCACCTTGGGGCAACCCCCAGTTCCCACAGTGGATCCCCCAGTCAGGGCTACCTATTTAACATACTCTGTGGGTTTGTATCAATTTAAAATTGTGCACACAAACCCCTTACTGATGTGTATACTTTTTCTAGTAGGCCAGAGTATATGATTTGTTGCAAAGACATATGATGTAATAGTATAACAAAAAAAGTAGCCATAAAATGATTCCACCATAAATTCCACCACAAATACATATGCCATCACTGGGAAGAGTGGACTCACGTAAGGCACATGTAGCCAGGGAGTACACATGGAAGGACACCTGTAGAGGGAATATTTGTGGCCAAGGTACACATATAAAAGGGTCTACATGTGGCAGGGCAACTCACTCATGGCTCTTATTTTGTGGGGTCATTGGTGTATTCTGATGATGTCATTAAGTGTGTTTTCTGCTGGGCTCCTAAGTGTGGCACAGAGACCCTGCTAGGCCTGGTCACTGCTGTTCTGGTTGCAGAATTCTTCTCTGCTTCCAAACAGAGCTTTGAGTTGGGGTGTAACCTCTTCCCCATAGTCTAAGTGGTCTCTGCCATTGCTCTTTTAGCTTAAAGCCTAGAGGTTTGGCTTCTACAGCTCTATTTAAGAATGCAAAAGCTCTAAAATACCCAGTCACAGAACTGGAAAAAAGAAAAAAAAAACACCTCAGTATCTTATAGAGGCCTATCTGTTTTTCTGAGACTTGGTTAGGAATTAGGTTTTTCTTCTACATAGAGAGTCCTGGCCCTAGGCTCAGCTCTTTGGAACACAGAGACACAGGCATTCTGGCTCACTAGTGCTGTCAGGGTTAAAAGTGTCTTTTTACTAGATTTCATGATTACCAAGGACAGTATCTCTCACAGAGACTTTATATTAACAGGGTTAGAAATGCCATATGACTTGCTGGTTAATTCCCAGCTACCGAATCCAGCACTAATTATAGAGACTGCCCTCCTTACAAAGCACCCAGGGCTCTTGCCTCCCATTTAAAAGTGATGGTGATAAAACTCTTTCATTCTTTCATTCTTATGAGTAAGAAACAGGTGCAGGACTGACCTCATTGGGCAAAGTCATTATACTCCACCTGCCTGCCTACATTTCTTGATTTCCGTATGTTAGTGGCTAGCAAACCACAGCCTTTGAGTCTGTCCCACGACTTTATTTACTTATCTGTACACATTGTTTCCTCACAGTAGAATGTATTTTTGAGGGTTAGCACAGTGCCTGGCATGTGTTGAATGTCTAATAAATGCTTGTCAAATTGAATTACTCTGAACTGAATCGACTGTGAAAGGGTTTTATGAACTATTGAGCAGTTATACATGAAAGTGATTAGATAGTGCTTGAATTCCAAAGGCACAGCCTCTGAAAACCCAGGATCATTTCCATGCCATAGTTAGGAATGAGAATAGAACTTTGGTAGAGGAACTTGGTGAAAATGGACCCCACTGTATTTTAAGTGCTTTGGAAATAAAGAAATTTCATTTAACCCCTCCTCTGGGATACTCCTCGAACCTGAACTCATAGTTATGGTCGAGTCCCTAGAGGGTGACTAATATTACATGCGCTACTCAATAGGTTTAATAATTAGTTTTTACAAAGACATTTACTAAGATAGGATAGTTAAAACAGTTGGTACAAGCTTCCTTCCAAAAGCCTAGGACATACTTTTACACAAATTCCCAGCATCCATAGGAGTAGTGGAGTTAAAGTTAAGAGTATGTTGGTAAAGAGTATGTTGGTAATGAGACACTTGAAGGCAAAGAGCAACTCATAACTGCTGGCACAGCATGATCTGTACTCTCTTTGTAGAACGGTACTGTACCTTACCTTGGATAAGGACAGGCCGCTCAACCAGAGTCAGACAATCTGCTCCTTTCTTGAGGATGTGGCCAGTATTCCTTTCTGCTATGACTTGGCATATCCCCTGAAGCTGTCTCCTTCCCCAAGGGACTGTCTCTGCATCCATGGCTGTCTTTGGATACGTGTCCCTCTATTCCTGGCTGGATTCATTGTCACCTACTGTTCAATGGCTCTCATGACATTGTGGAAGGTAGGGGAAGAGAAGAGAAACCCCCCCCATATGCCTTGTATATACCTATTTATTTATATTAAAGCAAGGTAGTACAGTGGATAGAGTACTCGCCTGGCTCATAAAAGACACGAGTTCAAATCTGGCCTCAGACACTTTCTAGCTGTGTGACCCTGGGCAAATCACTTAACCTTTGTTTGCTTCAGTTTTCTCATCTGTAAAATGGGGATAATAAGACTACCTACCTCCCAGGAGTTTTGTGAGGACCAAATGATTAATTTAATTTTTACAATGTAATAATTATAAAGTGCACAGTGCCTGGCAAATAGTAAGTGTTACATAAATGCTAGCTCTCATTATTACTATTATATGTTATCTCCTTCACTACAATATAAACTTCTTGAGAGCAGAGACTATCTTTGCCCTTTCTTCATATCTGCAATGTCTAGCATAATGCCTAGAACATAGAAAGTGCTAAATAAATGTGTGCTGGTTGAATGATAGCATATGTGACTATACTGTTGTGGAGTTGTAAGCAAATTCCTTAGCTCATACTTTATGTTTGGTAATTACATTCTGGGCTTTCTGTGATTATATTAATTGTGGAAGGGCGGGAAGCAACTTCCCTTATGTTAAAAATAATTCTTGATAGATGGAGATGGAATAGTGTTTTTTTGGAGAGGGGAGGTACTTGGGTTTTTTGTTTTGTTTGTTTTGGTTTTATATGAAGAGAAAAGTAATTCAGTTCTTATAGGATATATTATTAAATATCAGCATTATTTTAAAGAAAATATACAGGGATGGGGCAGCTAGGTGGTACAGTGGATAGGGCACCGGACCTGGAGTCAGGAGGACCTGAGTTCAAATCCGGTCTCAGACCAGACACTTGACACTAGCTGTGTGACCCTTGGCAAGTCACTTAACCCCAATTGCCTAAGAAAAAAAGAGAGATATACAGGGCAATACCAATCTGACATAGGTTCCATGTGATCACTAAGTTTTTTTGATAGTGTTCCTCGTTCCTGACAGACTACTTCTCTTAAACATATATTTCAAATAAGAAAGCACTGGAATGAGAAAAAAATTATGACAGTAAGTATTTATATATAATATCTATGTGCAATTATTATAAAATTGTCATTATTATGATATATCATATATCATATCATATTACATTATATATTATAGCATCATACATTATAATATTGTGTGTTGTCTTATATATTATATATAATATATATTATATATTATGTTATGTATTATACATTACTGTATGTGTTAAAGTTTAAAGAATGGGTCAGAAATATGTTAGCAGCTTAGAAAGCTAATTAAGGAATATTCCTGGGAGGAGGTCGACTAGGAATTAGAATAGAGAGATATAGTTGGGTGCACAGGAGGGAGGAGAAACTTTCTGAATTCTGTCAATTACTTTTTCTTTGGTAAACAAACTATCTGTATCCTAATTTTCAGGAGATGACAAAATCCTCCGATTATGGCATCCCAATATCAGCACCAAGCCTGTAGGGAAACTTGTTGGACATATGTTCAGTATTACAGAACTTGTTACAAATGAAAAAGATCAGCATGTGATCAGCCTATCTTCTGCAAAGGTAAAAAATTTAAAAAAAATTTTTTTTTAACCAATGATATAGTGGGAAATCTGGGAGACTCATATTTTAAGTTTTAGGTGACTGATAATTATGTCAAGAAATTATACCCGTCTGTGATTTCATGTGTTCTCACACTATGGGCAAGTAGGTGGCACAGTGGATAGAGTGCTGGACTTGGAATCAGGAAGAACTGGGTCCAAATCCTGTCTCAAACACTTACCAGCTATCTGGGCAAGTCACTTGACTTTTCTCAACCTCTCATTAGTAAAATGGGGATAATTCCACTTTGCGTTGTGGTTCAGTGGTTTTTTCAGTCACATCTGATTCTTTGTATCCCCATTTGGTGTTTTCTTGACAAAGATACTGGAATGGTTTTCCATTTCCTTCTCCAATTCATTTTACAGATGAGGAAACTGAAGCAAACAGGGTTGGATCACAGAGCTAATAAGTTTCTGAGGCCAAATTTGAACACAGGAAGATGAGTTTTCCTGACTGTGGGCCTGGCACCCTATCCACTGCCTTTCACCTAGCTGCGACAACAACAATAATAACAACAACAACAAAACCTATCTCCTAGAATTGCAGTGAGAATAAATCGGGATGCAATTTTTAAAATGTTTTATAACTCTTAAAGCACTATACAAATGGTAGTTATTATTTTTATTATCATCAAATACTCAAATGGATCCATCAACTCATTAATTTGAAAGTTTCTGCTAATAATACTGATTACAGATCATCCAGAACTGTCCATCCCATGTGACTCTGGTTATGTCTTTACTTGCAATCATTTGAGCCAAGTCCCAGCAAACATCTAAAGTAGTGCAACCAGATGGGGAAGGGTCTCTAGATCATGCCCTAGGAAGACCAATAAATGAACTGGAGATGTTGAGCTTAAAGAAGAAAAACCTGGGGATGGGGTGGGGCAGGGAGATGAGGGTGATAGCTAATCTTCGAGTACTTGAAGGTCTGTTACATGAAAGAGGGATCTGTAGTTTATCTGAATCCCATAGGGCAGAAATAATAATTGCACTAGATGGATCATTAAAAAGAAGAAAATTTAGTCTTGACCTAAAGAGAGATATTCTAACAATGAGAGCTATCTAAATGAAGAATGCATTGCCTCAAGGGACAGTGGATTTCTCCTTGCTAGAAGTCTTCAAAAAAAGGCTAGGTGACTAATGTTGGAGTGTGTTGTAGTGGGAAGTTTTTTTTCAAGTCTGATTTGGACTAGCTGATCAATAAGATTCTTTCCAGCTCTGAAATTCTATAACATGATTCTGGATTACTACTTGTTGGTGATGTCACAGAAGAGAATCCTATTTAGTCGTGGTTTGGTCTAAACCTGTAACTGAGGTCCCTACCAACTCTGAAAATTCTAGTGTCTTTCTTCTGTTAATGATTTCCTATTTGTCCTGTACGTAGTTTGCTTTCTATATTAACCATTTGATAATATCTATGTGTAGAGTCACCTTTTGGGTAGTTGAAAAAAAAAGTGTTTGATCTAGAGCCAGACATCCTGGAGAAAGAAGTCGTGGGCCTTAGGAAGCATTGCTAATAATAAGGTTAATAAAGGTGATTGAATTTCAGCTGAGTTATTTAAAATCCTAAAATGCTGTTAAAGTGCTGCGCTCAATATGCCAGCAAATTTGGAAAACTCAACACTGGCCACTGGATTGGAAAAGATCAGTTTACATCTCAATCCTAAAGAAGGACAATGCCAAGGAATGTTCAGATTACTGAAAAATCATGCTCATTTTACATGCCAGTAAAGTTATGCTTAAGATTTTGCAAGTCAGTGGATACATCACTGGCCCTGGAGTCAGGAGGATCTGAGTTCAAATTTGGCCTCAGACACATAACACTTACTAGCTGTGTGACCCTGGGCAAGGGTCACACTTAACCCCACTGCCTAACAAAAACCAAAAAAAAAAAAAAATTCTGTAAGCTAGGCTTCAGCAATATGTGAACTGAGAATTACCAGAGGAGCAAGCTGGTTTTCAAAGAGGAAGAACTAGAGACCAAATTGCCAACATTTGCTGGATTAGGGAGAAGGCAAGGGAGTTCCAGAAAAACATCTACTTCTGCTTCACTGACTACACTAAAGCCTTTGATTGTGTGAATCACAACAAAATATGGCAAGTCTTCAAAGAGATGGGAGTACCAAATTATTTTCCTTGTCTTCTGAGGAACCTGTATGTGGGCCAAGAAGCAATAGTTAAAACCAAACATAGAACTACCGATTGGTTTGAAATTGGAAAAGGAGGACAATAAGGCTGTATATTATTTATTTAACATATGCAGAGTACATCCTGTAAAAATGCTAGGCTGGATGAATTAAAAACCAGAATTAACATTGCTGGGAGAAATATCAACAATCTCAGATATGTAGATGATACCACTCTGATGGCAGAAAGTGAAGAGGAATTAAGAAGTCTCTTGATGGGGTGAGGGGTAGAGAGAAATAAGAGAAGGTAAAGGCTGGCCTGAAGCTTAACTGAAAATAAATAATATCTTAACAAGTGGTCCCATCACTTCATGACAAATAGAGGGAGAAAAAATGGAAGAACTCTTTTTCAACAACCCATTGTCAGATTTTATATTCTTAGGCTCAAAGATCACTGAAGACAGAAACTGCAGCCATGAAATTAAAAGACTCTTGCTCTTTGGAAGGAAAGCTATGGCAGATCTGGACAGTATACTAAAAAGCAGAGACATCACCTTGCCAACAAAGGTCCATATAATCAAGGCTATGGTTTTTCCAGTAGCAAAGTATGGCTGTGAGAGATAGACTATAAGGAAAGCTGAGCATTGCAGAATTGATGCTTTTGAATTGTGGTACAGGAAAAGACTTTTCAGAGTCCCCTGGACAGCAAGAAGATCAAATCAGTCAATATTTAAATTAATTCAGGCTATTCACTGGAAGGTCAAATAGTAAAGCTGAGGCTTAAAAATTTTGGTCACATAATGAGAAGAAAGGACTCATCAGAAAAGCCCCTGATGTTGGGAAAGATTGAAGGCAAAAGGAAAAGGGGATGTCAGAGGATGAGATGAATAGTACCATAGAAACAATGAACATGAACTTGGACAGACTTCAAGAGATAGTGGAGTACAGAAGGGTCTGGTGTGCTATGGTCCATAGGGTCTTGAAGATTTGGACACTACTGAATTTGGACATTGAATGACTGAACAAAAATAACAATAGTTTGCTTTGCATTTATTTGTTTGCATGTTGTCTTTCCCATTAGATTATAAGCTCTATGAGGGCAGGGACTCTCTTTTGCCTCTTTTTGTATCTCCAGCACTTAGCACAGTGCCTGACACAAAGTAGGTGCTTAATAGATGTGATTGATTGATCTGTTCTATGAAATCACATGTAGGTGAGTCATATATGCACAGATTTGTGCATTAGGAAAATCACCTGGATAAAATGGTAGAGCAGTGGAGAGACTTGAGGCAGAGAGACCAATGAGGAGATTATTTTAATAAATCATACAGGAAATAGGTGAAGAAAGCTTGAGGGTCTTGGCTGTTTGAGTGGAAAGAAAAGGATATATATGAGATGTTGTTAACAAGATTTGGAAATGGAATGGATGTTGAGGGGTGGAGGTGGAGTGAGACTGAAGAGTTGAGAATTACACAGAGGCTGAGAATCTGGGTGACTGAAAGTTTCATGGAGCCCTCTGCCCAAAAAAGGAAGTTCTAAAAGAGGGCTGGTTTTGGAGAGGAAATCCCTTTGCTTAAGAAAAGGAGAGGAATGGTTGGTTCAGAGAGTCTAGAAGCATGAGGAGGCACAGAAAGTGGTTCATTATGGATAAGAGACACAGATGAGAGTCCGGTCAAGCAAGTGTTTAAAAGGAGCCTGAGGCCAACGCCTGGTATGGGCCCAAGCACATACATCTTAGGTCTGGGAAACTTCTTATTTAAGCACACAACACTCCATCTCCTGATTCCCTGCCTTTTAAATTGCTAAACCCCATGCTTGGAATCCTTCCTTCTTTACCTCCACCTCCACCTCCTGGCTTCCTTCAAATTTCTGTTTAAATCCCAGCTTCTATAAGGTTGGTCCCATCATCCCTCTTCCATTCTCCCCTCCCCCCCACCACTTATAGCTAGTGCCTTCCCTCTGAGATTACCTACTTTCCATTCACACAGCATATATATTCTATGTCCTTAATTATTTGCATATTGTTTCCCCATTAGCATGTGAGCTCCTTGAAGGTAGTTTTTGTCTTCATTGTATCCCTAGTGCTTAGCACAGAGTAAGCACTTAATAAATGCTTGATGATGATTGACTGACTGTGAATTTGTGATACCTACAAGACATCCAGTTTGAAATGGTTAGGTAGTCAGTGATGAGGGATTGGAGCTCAGCAGAAAGAATAGGGATGGAAATATAAACTTATGAGTCATCAGTACAGAGATAGCTTCTTTTCTCTCATTTTGAATATTTCCCCATCTAATAGCTCTTTCCCTGTGGCCTACAGACATGCTTACATCTCCCTTATCTTAAAAAAAGAAAAAAAACTAAAGAAAAAAACTTCATTTAACCCTATCATTACCTCTAGCTGTATTTATCCATCTTATTTGTTCATTGCTTAAGTCCTAGAAAGGGCAATATACACTCATTGCTTTCACTTCCTCATCATCCTTTCACTTTTTGGTCCTGTAAGTCTCAGTTCATGGTCCTACTGAAGCTGCTCTCTCAAAGTTTCCTGGTGATCTCAACTAAATCAGGTGATTTTTCTCAGGCCTCATCCTCTTTAATCTTTCTGCAAGTCTTAACATTGTGTATTATTCCTGTTTTCTGTGTATTTAATCTTTTCTTAGGAAACAATGATGCCACTCTCTCCTAATTCTATCAGTCTTGTTTTCTTGGTCAAGTCTTCTGTCAGTCTTGTTTGCTGGATCATCATGGGCCCATATCCATTCCCTCCAAAACCCTATCACTTGAAGATCTCATCTACCTCTAAGAGTTCAATCATATCCTCTACACAAATCCATACACTCACCTTTAGTGTCTCTCTTGAAACCCAATTCCACATCTCCAGTTGCCTGCTGAACACCTCCCCCTGCATATCCTGCTATCACCTTAAACTCAACATGTGTGAAACTGAATTCATCATTTCCTCTCATAAATCTGCCCCACTCTAAATTTCCCTGTTTCTTTTGAGGACATCATCCAGGTTTGTAACCTTAGAGTCATCATTAACCATTCTCTCAATTGGACTTGGAGTCACTGAGATGTTCTTAAGAGGCATTGAAGTATAAGGTAAAAAAGCTCTATGCTTGGAATCAGGGAATCCCAGTTCTCACACCTTTAAGTAAAGCAAGTGAGCTAGTTGATATAAATCTATGTTAGTCACAGAATTGTTGTGAAGGAGAAAGATACTTCCACAAAGCTCTATCTAAAGCAGAGGTATTATTATAACTTCACTGGATATAGATTGTAAGCTGCTTGAGGGCAGGCACTGTCTTTTGTTTCTTTTCATATCCCTCTTGCTTAGCACTGTGTCTGGCATCATGATAGGTGCGCTTAAAAAATGTTTGATTGATTGAAATTGAAAAAATGATTGCCTTCTCTTTCCACTTGCAACTTTGTAGGATTTTTGACTAGCTGAGCTGAGTACTGAGCTATTCATTTTCTAAAATGTAATAGGGAAGAAATCACCATGTAACAGTGATTTTACTTTGGAAGACTTTTGTTAGTCATTTCATTACAGTGTTTTATGTAAATTAGCAGTTTTTAAAGAGAGTCACTGGGTAAATATATTGAAGATCTGCATTTGAGAAGAGATAACATTAGAAGAAACATTAGAGGAAATCATCTCTTGCTGGTTTCTTCACTTATCCCAGCTGGTAGGAATCATGAGAGTTTCAAAGTTTTAGTAACTGGACACTATGGTACCACCATTTGGAATTATCTTGAATATTTATTTTCCTTTTCCCTTCATGATTTGGCAAAGATGAAGGAATATTGTATGAGAATGAATTAGTGTTTTTTTATTCCACTCAGGACAGGGCCAGAGGGAACAGACTTAGAGAAAACTAAGCAGAAGGATTAGGCCTTTGGGAAAGCAAAAGTTCTCAGACAATGGGACACATTTGTTAAGCAGAGAGAACTGGAGTTTCCTTTATTTTTTTTAAAATAAACAAACTTATTTATTTTTACATGTGTTTATAATGTCCCTTTCCACTACCTGTCCTCCCACAGTGAACAAAAACCAAATCAAAACAATGTAGAAACAAAAGCTTCAGAGGTTTCTTCTCCAGAGATTTTTTTTTAAAAAAGGGCAAATATAACCTTTTGTCATAGTTATGATTATGCTCAGAGACAGAGGAATAGACTACAAAAATCTCATCCTTCCCAATGACCCTGTAAAGGAAAACTAAAGAAGGATTTTAAAAATCTATTGCTTTTCTAAACTTATTCATGTAAGGCAGCTTGACCCTGAGGTCAAACTTCAATTAATTTAGTTACCGCTTACTATGTGCTGGTTATTTTGCTAGAAATTCTGTTTACTTTTTGAACTGCATGGAGTAGATTGTCATCATTCTCCTTTGTTACAGTCGCATGGTAAATAGTGTTTCCTCTTCTGACAGTTAAGATAATGGCTGATTGCATTGCTACACACCAAGCTCAATAGTCTAACAGCTGTGGTAGAGCTACTGTTTGTGAAGACAAATTGAAAATCATTGAGAAAATAGAGTGAACTGAAAACTTTATCCACTTTCATTTCATTAGCAAACTCAAAAGAAACAATGGTTGGCAATGTTCCCAAGCACCAATTATACCCATTCTGGCCAGTTGTTCTTCCCTTTTTGTATAAAGAGGAGGAAGCAGATGATTTACAAGGAATAGCAAATAGAATTAGATATTGCTATTCCTTTTAAGAGTTTCACTTTTTTAAAGAAAGGCAAAACATTTGATTAGAAAATATAATGTGCTTTACAAGAGGACACATTGTCCCAAAATCATTGGCTAGGTTAACAAGATTATAGCAAACCTGATCAGGAAAGACATCTTTGTAAGTTAAGACTTGAACTGAGCCTTGAAGGAAGCTAGGGATTTCAAGAGGTAGAGGAAACAGGAATACACACTTAGCAAAAGGCTTCAAATCCTATTCCACTGAGAAGATTAGAGGTCTTAGTCCTAAACTCCTTCAGTTTTCCTACTCTTCCCAATTTATTTGTCTTTTTACTGCTCCTTTGAAAACGTAAGTCCCAGGGAGGTTAGATCCAACTCCTATGTACCATGAACCCCCAAAATTATTAGCAGAATCATAAGATCATAGATGTGAAGGTGGAAAAGAACCCAGGAATCAACTAATTCAAACTCCTCATCTTACAGTTGAGAAAACTGGGGCAGTTAGGCGGCGCAGTGGATAGCACACTGGTCCTGGAATCAGGAGGACCTGAGTTTAAATCCAGTCTCAGAACAGACACTTGACACTAGCTGTGCAACCCTGGGCAAGTCACTTAACCCCAATTGCCTCACCAAAAAAAAAAAAACCAAACCAAAAAAAAAGTTGAGAAAACTGAGATCCAGAGATATTAAATGACTTTCCCAGAGTCACATCAGAAGGGCATGGCAGAGTTGGGATTTGAACCCAGGCCCTCTGACTCTAAATCCAGCACTTTATCCACTTCATCACCCTGCCTCCCATATGTGATAAAAACCAATAGGAACATTTCCCCATAGCTGGTTTTTGTCTCCATGATAGCCAGACCCCTCAGTCTGCTGAGTTTTTCTCCAGGGCAATCATTACCATTATCCCAGCATTTTAAGATTTACAAAGTCCATCACCCCACAAAAATACTGTGAGTGAATAATTTCAGTTTTATTATCCCCATTTTACAAGTACAGAAAGCAAAGCTCAGAGAAATTAGATTTTGTACATGGTCATTGCAATGAGCGTCTGATTGCTTAGGCATGCAGGTCCGTTAAAGATGTCCCTGTGTGCTATTTGGTATCCTCTTCCATATCTCCTCAAAGTGCCCTTTCATATGGCCTTCCAATAATTCAATCTGAAGAACCTATAGAAAATTCTAGCTCTATCTCTGCCTGAGCATCCTACTCCTGGGATGGTAGTACATAAGTATGCTAGCGCTCTTTAAACAAAACTTGACTCCCTGCATCTTTTAACCATTCCCACCAATAATGACAGAGAGAGATGGATTTATATTGATCAGACGACATAAAATGAAGTGTCCTAGGATTGGTGCTAAGTCTTCCCCTTGTTCCATGTGAGATAAAATTGTAAAATTGTGTTCCCCTCACTTTAACAAATGAAGAACAGAGGGTCAAAGCAATTTCGTGGCTATTTACTGTTAAAGCTGAGGTGCATTCCTAACTCCTCCTATTCCTCAGCTTTTTGTAATCTACCATATTGATTATATAAGATCAAAATAATTTTTGCAGAACAACAACAGTCAGTGCTCTTTGACATGCTATCAATCAAGCATCCACACCACCTGTTATTTGCACAACCCAACACCAGAGTACTTTTGAATAGCAGACCAGTTCTTGGGTACCTCTGCCTGGCTCTCAGTGAGCTTTCTGTCACTCATCTCTTGGCTATGCTACTTTGTGGAGGGTGTTTCTTTTCTCTCATTATTCTAAGGGTTGGTGTAGATTAACCAATCAGCTCATGTTTTGGGTCCCATCCTACTTTGGGGTATACTCCTCTTTGTTCCTTATCTCACTATGGCATCATTAGGGGGTCTTCAGAGAGGAGATAGGATCTGAGCTACATCTTGAAGGACATGAACACATGGAGTAGTAGGGGAGGACATTCTATTTTTTTTAATTTTTAGGCAATTGGGGTTAAGTGACTTGCCCAGGGTCACACAGCTAGTAAGTGTCAAGTGTTTGGTCTGAGGCTGGATTTGAACTCAGGTCCTCCTGACTTCAGGACCGGCGCTCTATCCACTGTGCCATTTAGCTACCCCTAGGGGAGGACACTCTAAAGGAAGGGTGCTGGCTCCTCCAGAGGCATGAGTTCATAGCCCACTCCTCATGACCATGGTTGGATACAAAAGAGCCTTGATATTGAAGTCAGATGACTTGGGGGTCAAATCACACCTCTGATGACTAGTGGTCATGACTACATGGTCTTAGGTAAGTTGCTTATCTTCCCTGGCCCTCTGTTTCCTCATCTGTAAAATGAGAGGGATAGGTTAGATGGCCTCTGAGGGCCTTTCCAGCTCCAAATCTATGATCCTAAGATCTGTGACATCCTCGGAGAAGGGAAGAACATTAACACGGCCCAGCTGTGAGAATGATCATGGTGTATGATGGGAACACCAAGGAGACTGGACTAACGAGAATAGACTGGCCATGCTGAGCAATGATGAGAAGTAAAGTGGGATAAGCAGGAAGGGAGCAGACTGCAGAGAACTCTTCTTGCTCAGCAGAAGAAGTTTACGGGGCAGCTAGATGGCGCAGTGGATAGAGCTCTGGCCCTGGAGTCAGGAGGACCTGAGTTCAAATCCAGCCTTGGACACTTGACGCTTACTAGCTGTGTGACTCTGGGCAAGTCACTTAACCCCAATTGCCTCACCAAAAAGCGGAAAAAAGAAGAAGTTTAGATTTGAATCAGTGAGTAGTAGAATTATAGACCAGAGAGGAAGAATAAAATGAAGTGGATAAATTTTTAATGGACCAACTTTTTGTGATTCTGCATTTTCCTTCAGTAACCATAAACCAGGAACAATGAAATTAGACAATAAAAACGAATAAGGATTGGGGGTTTCCACTGTGGGTTTAGCAAAATCTCAGGGTTAGAACAAGTGTGTTTAAGATAGCAGGGAGGCAAAGTCAAAAGAGTGGATCCTAGAGCCAAGTGTGGGCAAAAAGTCCAATGAAGTCAGGATCATAGCTAATGGACTTGATGAAGCTAGAGGATTCCAGTAGTTATAGACCCCACTACACAGGGATAAAGTTAGATTGTAGAGACCCATAAATCTTAGATTATAGGACAGTCAAAATTCCATACCCTCTCAAAATCACAGACCCTTCATGTATTCATATAATGATTTTTAAAAACTAAAATAAAACCTGATTTATCCAGCTTATCAACATGCATTTATTGAGCTTAGACTATGTCTCTAACACTGTATTAGCTACTACAGCATACAAAAGAAGTTCATGGTACTAGCCCTGCCCCCTGAAGAACCATTTAGCTGGAGAGTCATGCATATGAAAAAATGAATGAGAATTATCATTTATACATATATATATTGCATATGTAATATGTGTATATAGAGATATACAGAGAAAAAGGAAGGAAATAAGCATTTGTTAAGTGCTTACTATGTGCCAGACACCATACTAAACACTTTACCAATATTCTCATTTGATCCTCACTACAACCCTAGGACTACAACTCTGTTATTATCATCCCCATTTTATAGCTGAGGAAACTGAGGCAAGCAGGAGTTAAGTGACCTGCCCAGGGTCACATAGCTAGTAAGTGCCTGAGGCTGGATTTGAACTCAGGTCTTCCTCCAAGCACAGTGTTCTAGACATGGTGCCACCTAGTTGTGTGTATGTGTATGTGTGTGTGTGTGTGTAAAATCAAATATATGAACTCCATCCACCAGTATGGGTTGTCATCCATCTATAAATGAATAGATAAGTCTTAGAGAGCTGCGTGAGACTGAGAGGTCAAGTGATTTACCCCTGGACATATAGCTAGAAAGTGATAGACCTTCTTTTAAGGACCATTTCAATTATCACCACCTATGTGAATACTTCTTTCTGAGTAAAAAATGATCACTTCTTCCCCAACTTCTTCTAACTCTTTGCCTGGATCTCTTCTTTGCCTGTATCTCATTTTTATTTACATCAGTTATTTTTGTACATATAAACATAGACTTAGAACTGGAAGGTTCCCTAGAGAAATATTATTAAATCATAGTTCTTGTCTCCTCTCTGGTGATTATCTCCAGTTTATGCTGCATATTCTTGTTTGTACATAGTTGTCTGCACATTATCTCTTCCATTTGACTTTGGGCTCCTTGAGGGCAAAAAATGGATTATTTCTCTTTGTTTTCATTTTGGTTTTGTCTTTCTTTGTATTGCTAGTGCTTAGTACATAGCCCAACACGTAATAAATGCTTAATAATTGTTGATAGATTGGCATCACTCTGGTACTCAACAAACTACAGTGAATCAAGTGCAAATTCCTCTGTCATTTACAAGTTTTCACAGCCTGTATTTCCAGGCTTCTTATACAGTTATCTCTTCCATATTTTGACTTGCCCCATCAAGGTTTTGATATATTGCGAGTTGGCATGAAAAACTGAAGCTGCAGATGACACATGAAGGCCAGCAGATAACACAGAAAAAGTTTAGAAATGCATAAAATCTACATATAGTATTGTATAATATCAACCCAAATTTTACAATAAGATACTTTGAATACCCCATAAAAGAAAAAGAAAAAATTCAGACTACTTCTCTGCTACAAAGGGCCAAAAAATTTTATGCCGATTTTCCAGATTGCTGGGGTACTGCATCCCTAATCCCTAGGATGTCAAGGAATAACTGTACATTATTCCCCCTGATACACTCTATGGTTCAATCAAACATTCCATTCCATTTCCTATGTCTCTGTGCCTTTTTAATGACTGACTTCCATGCCAGGAAGGTGTTACTCCCTCACCTCCATGTCTTAGAATCACTAGTTTCCTTCAAAGCTCAGCTCAAGCACTATTCCCTACATGAGACTTTTTCTGATCCCACAGTTGCCAGTGCCTCCCCCAATAAAATTTACCTTGTATTTGCTTTACATGCTGTTTCCTGGATAGTGCAAGTTCTTTGAGAGTAAGGACTGATTCAATTCTATCTTTATTATTTCACCTCTCTCTCCTCACTATCTTCACCTGCAAAATCAGGGGGTTAGAGTGAAGGACTTCTAAGGTCCCTTCCATCTCTATGGTCCCCAGATCATAGAATGCCTAGAAGAGTGTTGTTCAGTCATTTCAGTCATGTCTAACTCTTTATGACCCTATTTGTGATTTGCTTGGCAAAGACACTAGAGTGGTTTGCCATTTCCTCCTCCAGATCATTTTACAGATAAGGGAACTAAAACAAACAGGGTTAAGTGACTTGCCCAGGGTCACATAGCTAGTAAGTATCTAAAGCCAGATTTGAACTCAGGAAGATGAGTCTTCCTGACATCAGACTCAGCACTCTATCCACTGCACAATCTACCTGCCTAGCAGGTACTTAACAAATATTTATTGATTGATCCAATCCCTTCATTTTACAAATGCTTACAAAACTTGATGCCTAGAAAAGTAATGGGATTTGAATCCTGATCATCTCTTGGCTTAAAATCCATTCATCACACCATTGTGCACATCTTTTTCCTCCTTCCCTCCCCAATATAATGTAAGCTCTTTGAGAAATGGGTGTATGTGTTATCTCTTTTTAGATCTTTAGCTCTAAGCACATTGTCTTATCTATCTATCTAGAAAATGCTTGTTAAATTGATTTCATATAAAAATTCAGTTCCTGTGGCTGCTTATTATATTCTGACATATCATATCTTTAATAATTTCTATTGTTCCCCTCTGATAATGATAAATAATAATATAAATAAGATTTGAACTGGAGTTGGACATATTTATGGGTCATCACTTTAATTGTTTTTGCTGCAAGATTTATAAGATCCTATTTCAGACTCTGAAAATTGTCTCATATGTTCCCTTACATAAAAAAGTTAAGTCATTGTCTGTGTTGAATTATATGCATTTCTTTCTCCAGGTTTTTAGAGTGTGGGATATACAAACTCTTTCACTGTTACAAGTTTTCCACGACAGTCAAGGAGGACCAGGGGACATGCAGATCTATGCAGTGATATTTGATTACAACCATGGCATGCTTGTCACAGGTCAGTGTGTTCAGTTAGCTACTGAGGAGGCTCTTTCCCATTTTTAAAAATCTCTTTTACATGAGCTTTTATTTTTATGTATTAGATAAGGAGAAAAACTGGAGAAAGGGTTTGAGAATTAATATTTGGTAGCTTTAACTCATTACAAGTAGATATTTATATCTACTTCCCTGCTCCTTTTCTACAGGTAAGGAATGGGCTAGCAGGTTGGTGGGGTTGGTGGGATGGTGGGTAGACTTGCTTTTCTTTGAAAATGCCCTGGGATATTCATGCTGCACCCCACTCTGGGCTGCAGCAGAGGAGAGGCGTGGATCCTGCTAGCACATCAAAGCAGCCTTCATGCTGTCCACACAGCCGGTTCTACTTCCTCTTTCTGAAGAGGGAGTAATGAGGTTCCTCTCTTAACAGCTGCACAGGCAAGCTGAGCTAACAAGCATTTCGCTTAACAAGTCACTTCTATACCTTCTTTGTGGGTACCCAGGGTAAACACTGGACCATTTTTCTTTCCTTTGCACTTGAGGCCAAAGCCCCATAGCTAATGCAAATAGGCCTTTGGCCTCAGTCTTTTGAGGTTACCGTTGAAGAAACTGAAGCCACACTCAAGAAAGAATAAGAATCCTTTCTATAAAAGGCTGAGCACTATTAGTAAAGATAGGCTTTAATGGTTAACAAATAGTAAGGTTCCTTAATGAAGATTAAATATTCAGTGCATTTCCCCAAGTATTTTTCCCTCTGATCACCAGTTGTGGGTTGCTAGCAGAGAAGTCACTGAAAAATCATTGCCTTCTCAGGCATCACTTGTACTTTGCTGGTGGCAGAGGATGTTTTTCTCACTTCTGTCTTCTCTGAATTTTTAAAGAGATCTTTGTGGAGCCATAGTGATCAACCACTTGCACATAATGCTTGACATCAGCGATAAAAATAGATCATTTTTCACCCCTTGGAAGAAAATTCAGTTCCAGAAAAAGCTCATTACATTTTAAACCAGCTCTCTACTATATCCTCTCCCCTAAAAAATAATACAGTAATAACTGCATGCCATTTTCCTTCTCATTGTGCTAGCCTGCATCTGTTACCACCTAGCTATGCATATCAGGACCATTTAACATCATAGTAGTTAGATTCTCAGGCAGCAGAATATCTGGAGGCAAGGAGTAAGAAAAAAGGTTGCTCTCTCCGTATACAGTTCTGCTAGAATTTACGTGATTTTTTTTTTTTTGCTTGCTGAGAAACAATTGTGAGCATAGCTTAGTAACAACATCAACAACAGTATTTTAAAGTTTACAAGGCACTATTCATACTAGTAGTAAGAAGCAAAGCTGGGATTTACCCAGATCCTCCCACCCAAAATCCAGTACCCCGGCTAAGTGATTTGTCTAATGTCACGTACTTAATTAGCTACAGAGGTAGCTTGAACACAGAAACAAAAAATGAGTTCTTTGTGGATTTGAATTCCCATTTCTGCAGCTCATTGCATGACTTGAAGACAAGCCAAACACCTAAACTCAGTTTCCAAATGGAGAATCTAACCTAATTCACTGAAATAATTTGGAAATAAATTTTATTTAGCACTGGCATAATGCTTTATAATGTTCCACTGCTTTAGACTCATCATGATTAGTTATAGTTAGTAAGATCATGTTTTAAGAGTCCTTAAGAAAGTCTTTTATAAATACTAATTCCATTCACCGAATGAAAGCTTCCATACAGCAGAGTTGACAGTCACCATTTATACTTTGCATTAACATGAGGAAAAGAAGGCAACACAATACCAGAAAGGTAAAAAATAAACCAACAGGCAAACAGGATTGAGTGAACAAGGAAAAATTAATGAGGCCAAAATGGATTGTTTTTCTCTGTTTAAACCATGTTCACCTCATTTGTCAGAAATTCCTTAAAGGTAATAAATTCCATTTAAGCTTCATTTTTTAAAAAAAGTATTAATAATAACAATCTCACTGATTGGCTATTTTTAACCACAGTCCTATGTGGTTTCATGTCACAATTTCCCTCCTAGTTCCCTTCTTACTTCTCTGACTACTCCTTCACTCCCCATCAGTCACTAAACACCCTGAGTGGGTCCTTCACGGCTCTGTTTTTGGCCCTCTCTATGAGTTCCCTACAAAGCTCGCAGGGCTGCAAATATCAGCTTTATACATAACTCTCAGACAAACACTGTCAAGTCTGATTTCTCCCTAGAACTACATTTCCAATTGCCTATTAGTCTTCATTTAGATGGCCCACTGACATCCTAAACTCATCTGAAATACTCAATATCTTCTATCCAAAACCTTCCTCTCCTTGTAACTTCCTATCTCTGTTGATGGCCTCATCACCTCCCAGTCAACTTGGCTTAAAATTTCAGTTATCTCTGACATCTCTCTTCCTCAATACTGACATCTAGTCAGATACTAAATACTCTAGATTCCTCCTCCATAATATCTCTCCCATCCACCCCTTTCTTTCATCTCTCTCTACCATCAAGTATGTTCCTTATTCCTCCCTACTGTACAAATGTAAGTTTCCCAAATCACCTTGCTGTCTCTAGTTTCTACTTTCTCCATTTATCTTCAACATTCATGCTGATGTAATCTTCCTAATATACCAGCTGGATCACAGCATTACTTTGCTTAAAACCTTGTTATTCCCCATTATTCACAAATAAAATAGAAAGTCTGCATCCTGACATCCTTCTACAATCTGTCTCTCCCTATCTGACCTGCTTTATCTCATACCCCTTCCCTTTGTATAGTTTCAATTCTAGTCAGAAAAGACTATTTATCAACCCTTATTATTGTTCCTTTCTCCACTACCTTTCTGCTTTTCCTCACATCAGCATCCTTTAGCTGGAAGTACTCTTTCCCTCCTTAAATTTCTCTCATTTTGTTTGAACCTTCCCTTTGTGTGTCTTCCATTGTACCTTGCCTCATGGTTGTTTGCATATGTGTTCATCCTTCACTATTAAGTTGTAAGCTTCCTGGGGAGAGAAATTTTATCTTATTTTATGTTTGCATTTCTACCACCTAAGAATGTGTTACACATAGTAGATACTTTAAAATAGTTTTTAAAAAATATTTATTAAATTTATTGTTTTGTTTTATTAAATTTATTGTCATTAAATTTTATTTTACTAAAATATTAATTTTTTCCTCTTTCCATACCAGGATCTAGTGTTATTGACATGTATCCTTTGACTCGGATGATACAAGACACAAAACAGATCCCACATAGTCATGATCAAGACATCAATGTCATGGTTTATAACAGAACTTTTCACCAATTGCTCACTATTTGCTCTGAATCTATCATCAAAGTAAGTACAAATTAGGTTCTTCAAACAAAAAGAAAGGGCAAACCAAGAGGAAATTTCTTTTCCCACAGAAAAATTATAGAATAACTTGGCAGGAGTAGTAGTGTTAATGATATAAGCCTGCATTTCTGGAACTGTTTTTGTTCTTTTGTATTTCCAAAGAGAATGGATAATCTATGAAAAGCAGACCTCTCCAGTCTGAGTAGCATGGTGACTCCTGTCAGTACATTGGAATGGGTCAATGCAATTTTTGTCTACCACAATAGGTAGTTCAAATGAATAAATTAAAGATGAGGAACTGGTCTACACTTTGAACTTATTTCTTACAAATTGACTTTGTCACTGCCCTCATATTTCTTAGATGCATTATTTGCACATGAAAATTCAATTTATGATTAGGATGACTGATGTTGTTTGATAATCACAGCAACAAAATTTTGTTCCAAGTGTGGCAGGGCTTTTAGTTTTATGGAAAAAGTCAAAGATGCATTCCATGTTACTCCATGAGCATTTAAAAAATGGAGACTGATGTTGTGGAATAATGAATTATTTATGTGACCTAGGAAGATTTCATCTCTCTTATGTTTGTTTCTGAATCTGAATACTTCTCTGTATGAGATGGATAGAACTTGAAATAGCCTTTGTAAATATATTATATAGACTTCTAACATCTTGTGGGAGTCATTTCTGAGAATGGGGGGCAGGGGACCACAAAGCATATTAATGTGATTCCTCCACATACTGCCTTCATAAGGGCATTCCTAAGCCCCTGTTGGCTTTTAAGCGTTTGGGAGAGGCAGTAGTGTTCAATCCATTTCATTAAACATTTATTAGGAGTGGGAAGAGGCAGAATAGGGTAGCAGGAAAATTCTGTGTTGAAAGTCAGGAGGCCTAGATAAAAATCTGGATTCCAACACTTGCTACCTATTTTGACAATGGTCCAGGCTTTCATCCTCCCTGAATTCAGTTTCTCTTTGTGTGAAATGGAGATGATAACATTTATACTGTTTTACAGGGTTTTAAGGAGTCCAGTCAGTCAACCCTCATTTATTAAGTACCTACTATGTATCAGGCACTGTGTTAAGCACTGGTAAGGTTGACCTTAATGTGTTGTATAAGTCTAAGTTATGATTACTTGCCTTTCGAGTTTGAAATGCTGGAGATTTACTAGAACTAAACTGTTTACAGAGTTCAGACAATTTCTCCATGTATCTGGTCATCTCCTAAGGCTGCCTATACATGCCCTCAGACAACTTCTAGGTAGCATTGGCATCTCAATAGGAAAGGATGATAGAGCTTGAGTTGAAAAGGGCTTCAAAGGTCATCTAGTCCAACCCCTTCATTATACAGATGAGAAAGCTGAGGCCTGGGGAGTTTAAGTTATTTGCTCAAGGTTACACCAGTAGTTTGTATCAGAGACAAAGAGGTCTTTTACTGGGAAAAACAAGGAAACATCCCATCCTAAGTTGTCATCACTTAAGGGGTTGCAAGGTGATAATCTTTAAGGCAAAAATGGATGCCCACTGAGAACAGAGTTACTCCAAGTATAACTCTGGTAGGAAAGCTTGGGTTAGGCCAGTATAACTGAGGCACTGCTTCAATAAGTAGTTTCATTTTGTAATCCATGCTCCCTGCAAGGCGTCATATATCACATTACTACTGCTGCCTTTACTATTACAACATGCAGTCTGGCCCTATTCCTACCAAGTAGTTCTTTAGATGGCCATGCGTCTAGTCTCCTGGAGCTCTTAAAAACTAGAAAGGGAGAAGTGAATGAGCTAAGGATTCTATAAATGAAGGAGGTTTTCTCCCTATAATCAGCAGGTAACATTTATCACCACCCAAAGATTATTTAGAGTTTCACAGCTCTGATTTCCAAAATCCCTTTAGAATGCTCTCATTGAGCAGTGTGAGAAATGTCTATATTACCCTTTGGCAGCATATAAACTATGGAGAAGGGGGCCTTAGAGGTCACGTATGTCAACAGCTCCATTTAAAAGATGAAGAAAGTGAGACCCAGTGAGGTTAAATGATTTGCCCAAAGTCACATAGGTAGTATAAGTGGCAAAGCTGGCTTTTATCTCAGGCCCTCTGATTCAAAATCCAGAGTCCTTCCTCCTGCACCATGAATGAACCACATTGAAAATCAAGTAATATAAAACCAGAATAATGATCTCAGAAGTCCCTAAAATTTCCCTAAATACTCTGAAAACTGTGAATTACAAATAGGAATTGTCCCCAGTTCTATTATAGAGTGATAGTTCAATTTGAAACCAATTAGGAAGGAGGATAATACAGATTGCAAACTTCATCAGGGTATGTAAGGATCAACTGGAATACATGAAAAGTGCTTCAACCTTCTTGGAGACAGGTGTTATAAAAAAAATTACCTTATTATTTATCTCTTTTCAAAATAACCAAACCTTTACTGTCTAAGGCTTTAGAGGAAATACCTATCTAATCAACCTGGATGTAATTAGCAAAATCAGAAATTATGTCCATCTGTCCTAGCACTTATCTCTTGACACATTAAGGAAACAGAGTGAAGACTTCAAATCTGTAGTCATTACCTATATCCTCTCTCTGCCCCTTCTACCTTTTGTAGAAAACGAGGTTTTGACATGACTTCCAATTACTTTCCTTTATGCCTCTTTGAACATGATGAGTTACTGGTGTTTTACTTCCATTTAACAAGCATTTATTCATGATGGCTCACACCTATAATCCCTGCTGTTAGGGAGCCAGGTATATTGCTTGAAGCTGCAGTAGCTGGAGCGAATCAGCTGTCCGTAGTAAGTCTAGCACCACTATGGTGTATTCCAGGGAGTCAAAGGCTAGGTCTGCCTAAGGAGGAACAAACTGCTTCAGATTTGAGACGGAGCAGGTCCTGTGCCACATGTCTGTGTCAGTCACCAGTGAGATCAACACCATGACTGGCTGATACACTTCCAACTTAGGTGAGGTGATGGAGACCCAGTCTTAAAAAACAAACATAAAAACAAAAACAAAACAACAAAAAATAAAAATAAATGCCCACCATATGGAAAACACAGGGTTAGGTTCCAGGATATAATGACCAATACAAAAATCTTTGCCCTTAAAGGGCATAAATTTTAATGAAAGTAGGAAAATGTGGGTGCAAAGCATGATGGAACCTTCAGAAATTACCACAAATAACAAAGCTTTCTTTTAAGAGCACCTCCTTTCTAAGAATCTCAGAGTAGAATCATAGCATATTAGAGCCAGAAGAGATCATAGCTAATCTAAATTCTTCATTTTACACTAAAGTTAAGTGACTTGCCAAAAGTAATAGTTGCAAACTGAGAAGAGTGATAACAGATAATGTTTGCAGAGCAATATACATACAACATCTCACTGGAGCTTCACAACAACATAAATCATTTCATTAGAGCCTCAAAATAACTGAAGCAAATACTGCAGTTATCACTATCTCCATTTTGTAGATGAGGAAACTGAGGCTCAGAGAGGGTGGGACTTGCCTTTGGTTACACAAGAGGAAAGACAATATTCGAATCTAGGCCTTACTGACTGTAAGTCCAGCACTCATAGGTGAAATGATTTGCAGAAGGTCATAACGCTGACAGAGCCCAGACCAGGATCCACATCCAGGTCTTTTGAGGTGGCAGTGTGGGACAGTGGAAAGAGCACTAGTTCAACAGTCAAAGGGTCTAGGTTCAAATCTTTCCTCTGATGCTTACTATCTCTCATTTAACCTCCCTGAGCTTTAATTTCTTCATCTGTAAAATGAGAGAGTTTGGTTAGATGATCTCAGAGGTCCCTACCAGCACTAGTTTGAATGCTAAAATAAAGGGGCATTGTCATGAAACTTTGTTAATTAAATTTATATGCAAAAGCACAAGGGAAAGAGCTCTGGATTTGCTAAGGGTCTTTGTTCAAATCCTGGCTTTGCTATTTACTATTTGCATAATCTTAGTTGAGTCCTTGACTTCTCTGGACCTCAGTTTCCCATCTATAAGATCAGGTGGCTCGACTAGATGACATTTAAGGTTCCTTCCTGCTCTATATATGTGATTCTAAAATTCTAAGTTTCAGAATTGAGTAATTTCATTTCAAACAAAACTCAAATCCTAATACCATAACTATTATTAAAAAACCAGAAGTTTTTGCTAAAGAATTTGAATTCTGGCTTCAATGAGGAAATGAATTCTTAAAAGCAAATTGCATTCTGACAAAACTAACAATCTTGTTTCTCCCCAAATCCCCTTTTAATAATACTGTAGAAAAATTCAAGAAATTAAATACTTATAGACATCTCCAAACACAGTTCAGTCGTGTCTGAATGCATATAAGTAACAAATAGAGGAAAAAATTGGTAATTTCCAATTTTCTTTGAAACATGTAATATTTCTGTTTGCAATTATAAATAATCATGCACATATGTATAATACTTTTCAGTTTACCAAATACATTCCTCATTATAACCCAATGGTGTAGGCAGTCCAGGAATCATTATCTCCATTTTGCTGATAAGGAAATGAAGCAGAACTCAAGGGGTCTTTTGACTCTCAGTCTAAGATACTTTCTAACATGGGATGCTGCTAATTACTTATGGATTCCTCCAAAGGAGAAATAAAGAATGTTGAAATATAAATAAGGCTAAGATTAAAAACAAGTACTACTTGATTTCTTAGAAACTTAGATAATAAGAAGAAAATGATTTTTAGAATACAATAAAATCATCTCACTAAGTGGCATTTGTGATAATTCACATGTATATGGACATTACTCTTATTTGTAAGAAATTCAAAGTTTTATTTCTTATTTCCTTCTTCTCTGACTGTCTAAGGTCTCATAAATATATACAATTCAGTATAAAATCAATAGCTTTTTCAAAATAAAGAGTCAGGATGTCACCTATGGGCCAGCCAGGACTAGCCTTGGGTTCTTGTTTAGGGTGGGGTGAGGGAGGGGATACTTCCTAGTAAGTATACCCAGTACACTTATACCAGTATGAAATTGGGAACCTCTAAAGTCAACTTCAATCTAGGTACTCAGACTAACAGAATCAGCCACAGCATTTGATTGGAACTAAAAAAAAAAACCAAAAAACTTTTTTGAAATTAGAAAACTCAGTAACCATTCCACAAATGAATGCATTCCCACTCTCTTCTTCCCTAGCATAATATGGAAAAGAAGTTTCCCCAATCCAAGTTTCCACCAATAAACTGAAGAAAGCAGAGCAATGCCTTGGCAGCCATAAGCCCTACTATTTGTAACTACCAGCCATCACTTTATCCTGGGCTCTTCAACTCTCTTCCTGCCACTAGATGGAAATAGAAGTCTCCCTAGCTCTGCTTTTGCCTTACATCTTATTAAGTAGCCCAGAAGTCATTCCTTCTTTCTGCTCCAATTTGTCTCTCTACCCTTAGTAGCCTAGGACTTCCAGATTGCTATGTTTTATCCTCTATGAAACTCTTCTGGGTTCTTTCTTCATCCTTTTCATTTTTTCTTAGATTTCTATGTCTTCTCCAAAATGAAATATCCCCTGTGCCCTGGCACTGGTCTCTCCTGGGAAATGAGGTTCTGGTTTTGTGTCTGCTAAATAGAATGCCACCACCTAAAGGCTGGCTGTGGTACTGGACTTTGATGACTCTGGAGGAAAGTAAGGTGCAGCTCTGCCTCACTTAAATCCAATTCACTCAAAAGTCAAGGCATCACCCTCATGATGTCATTGGTCCTCTTTGAGAATGAAGGATGAACAAAAAAAAAAACAAAACAAAACCCAACGAAACAAAAACAACCCCCCTTTACAAAGAAATTATAATTCCTCCTAACAGCCCTTCAATTTGCAGATCTAGCAGATACTTCACAATGGTTATGTTGTCAGGGCAAAATGTTTTGGGTCTCTAGGGTCTGCTCACCTTGCTGGGGTCACTGAGTTCAGGATTAGGCACCTTGGTCCTGTTTACCTATAAACTTAGGGATTGGTTCATTCAATCTCTAGCAAACCTGACTCACAGGATAAAATATTAGGATTAAAAGATACTTTAGAGGTTATCTAGTCCAACCTCCTCATTTTGTGAATGAAAAACTTCAAAGAAATTAAATTATTTGTGTAAGATCACATAGCTAATGGAAGTACTAGGAGTAGAGCCCTAGTACCCGATTCACAATCAAGGTCACTGGTGATCTCTTTATTGCTAAGTCCAAAGGCCCTTTCTTAAGACGTTGTTATTCTTGACCCTTCTGCAACATTTGACACTACTGACCACTGCTTCCTCCTGAAAACTTTTTCCTCCCTGAGTTATTATAATACATCTCTCTCCTGGTTCTCTATTCATTTGTTTGCCTATTCCTTCTCATTCTCCTTTGCGTGTCCTGACTTTTAACCGTGGATATGTTCCAGGGTTCTGTCCTTTGCCCCATTCTCTTCTCTCAGTGATCTCATCAACTCCCATGGGCTCAACTGACATTCTTACGCAGATGAAACCTGAATATTTGGGAAAAGGGAACCCTTATCTCTCTTCTAACTGCAGTTTTGAAACAACTATTTGCTGGGCATTTTCAACTAGATGACCTATAGGCATCTAAAATTCAACATGTCCAAAATAGAACTTGCTACCCTTACTCTTTAACCTAACCTTCTCCTCACTTTTTCTGTTTCTATTGAACACACCACTATTCTTTCAGAAACTCAAGATTGCAACATTGGAGACACCCTTCTTTCTCTCTCAACCTCTGTGGAGATACACTAGGGCACATGCTCCTGTAGGTGCTAAAGCCTCAACTACTGAAGATCTGAAAAAGAAAGTTCTTGTCATTGTCGCTTGTCACTGTCAAATTGATTCAACATGGGAAACTGATAACATTTTGTCAGTGGAAATGATACTAAAGACAAGGCATTAACATCTGCTTTGCCACTGCACCCTAAAGACTTCTCCATCTGACTTCCTCCTAAAACCTTTTATATTCGTTTTCTCTCCAATCAGAACATGAACCCTTTGAGAACAGGGATTGTTTTGTTTTTCAGTTTGTATCCCCAGTGCTTTGCATATACTAAGTACTTAATATGCCTCATTCATTTATTCATTCGTTCTCTCCCTCATCTTCCCTCCCCAAATCCAATCAGTTGCTCAGTGTAGAAATTCTACCTTCAAAAGATCTCTCACATGTGTCCTCTTCTTGCCACTTGTAAGACCACCAGCCTAATTCAGCCTCTTACCACCTCTAGCTTGGGCTATTGTAATAGTCTCCTAACTGACTTTCCTCACCCGGTCTCCTTCTACAATCCTCCTCCATACAGCTGCCAAATATGTTCCTAAAATGTAAATCTGACTTTATTAAACCTCCCCCCCCCACCACTCAAGAAGCGTTAGTGGCTTCATATTGACTCTAACCCTTAATACAAACTCCTCTATTTGTCATTTAAAGCCTTTCATAATCTGTCTTCAACTTGTCCTTCTAGGCTCATCACTCGTTACTTCTCCTCCCATGCTCTCTGTGTTCAGCAAAACCGGACTATTTAATACATGTATTTGATTTTCCATCTTTACACAGACTGTCCGCTATTCCTGGAATTCTCTCCATCTTCATTTCTTTCTCTTGGAACCGTTAGCCTCCTTTCAATATCCAGACCAAAGTCTACTTCCTACAAAAAACATTTTCCGTTTTCCTTAGTTGTTATTCCTACTCCCCACCCCCGATACATGTATTTGTTGTGTGTATATTTTATATCGATACATATTGTTTCCTATCAGTAAAATATCAACTCCTTTAAGTGAGAATCTGTTTTCACTTTTGTTTTTGAATCCCTATCACCTACATCGAGCACAGTGTTCAGCATATAGGGACTTTTAAAAATGGATGGAATTAAATATCCACGATACCATATTGGCTTATGCTACAACTCATGTGACACTGAAACATATCAGAAAGCAATTCAGAACTAGATATGATCATCTACATGGACTTTCAATCCTATCTTGGGTTAGTAAGCCAATTTAGGAAATATAATTGTATATAGCTCAGAAAACTACTTGGTAAATAGAGAATAAAAGCTAAGTAAATTGAGTCTAGACTTTCCTTTCCCATTCACCCCCAATCTCCATCAAACCTTGGTAGCTCATGAATTAACCTCTGCTTTAGAGATAAATCTGCCTAAAGAAGATTGTCACTTAAAGTTGGAGTTGCTCCTTTCTTGGACACAAGGCCAATAATCTTTGTTTCTAACTCTCATTTTTCTAGATTTTATGCTAGTGTGTGCCCCATGTAGTAGAAGGAAGGTGGGCCTGGGACTCTGGAGAGTCATATTCTAGTTTTTGCTCCACTATTAGCTATGTGACATTGAACAAGTCATTTGACCTGTCTAGTATTCCCACCTATAAAACAAAGTGTTGAACTAAATGATCTGAAAGTTTCCTTCAAGGTCTAAGATTCTTTATTCATTTCTAGTACTATTCTAGCATGCTTTATAGTGATTGTACATGTGTCTAGTTCAATTCTTACAGTCTGACCTAAGCCTGATTATCTTTTGCCCTATTGGTTACCTTGGTTTAGGTCCATAGTGCCTAAACAATGTCCTACTTAATACCCAAATCAGTAGCTACTTTATGATGGACAGAATCACTGCCATAGATATCTATGCATATTGCTTACCCAGCCAAAGGCTACTAGATTGATAACTAGACCACACAACATCTTTAACAGTTTTCTTTTTTCATGGAAACAATCTTGATGATGGAGTATCAGGTGTGTATAATAGCTAGCAAATAGAACATGCTTTGAATATTATCAAATGTTCTCATATGAACTAAAGGACAAATTGATCATTTGACTTCTCTCTGTTAGGTATGGGAACTAGAGACAGGACACCAAATATATCAGATTTTTGATCCCCATGGGAGCAGCATTGAAGTAACAACTGCTGCTATTGATAAAAGTGGATTTGTTCTTGCTACAGGGGCATACAATGGTAAGACTTATCTCTTGAGGAATGTTCCTGCCTGTGTTAGCCCCCTGGAGATCTGCATTCAGTAGGGCTGAAGAATTAGTTAGTTTTTGGTGGGTTGGTGTGTTGAGGGAAGAGCAGGTTTGAGTAGGAAAGCATGATGCTAACATCAGTTTCACTTTGATGACCTTGACATCACTAAGTCCACATCCTCAGTCTTTGGTATTACTATATTTATAGGCCTTGATATGGATTATAGAAATGCCTCTTTCCTTGGTTTGCTCTACCCCTGCTGTTTTTTGTTGTTTTGTTTAGTCATTTTCAGTTACATCTGTCTCTGTCACCCCATTTTGGGGTTTTCTTGGCAAAAGATACTAGAATTGTTAGCCATTTCCTTCTCCCACTAATTTTACAGATGAAGAGACTAAGGCAAACAGGGTTAAGAGCTTTGCCCAGGGGCACATGGCTAATAAGTGTCTGAGGCTGGATTTGAACTCAGGAAGATGAGTTTTCCTGACTCCAGGCTCACACTCTATCTGCTGCACCACTTAGCTGCCCAATCACTTAGCTGCCCAATACTCCTGTACCACATGGTATAAAAGGGTATAGGACTCAGTTAACATCCTAACCCTAGCTAGTTATTCTTTTTACTAAAAATGCTTCCTGGAACCTGGCAAAGTATCCAGCTCATTTAGATCTAGTCCATTCATTATTTGACTTCTTTGAGGTGAAGAAACAGCCACTATAGATTTCAGTAACAGGAGAAAGGAAGAGGACAGAAAAGACAGAAATTAGGAAAGGACTGAACTTTGAGAAGATCAAACCAGTACAAGAAAGTGCTGCCACGGTGTCCCACATTTAGGAGCATAGCATCATAGATTTAGAGCTAGAAGGGATTGTAGAGATAATCTAGTCCATTCCCCTCATTTTCCAGATGAGGAAACTGAGGACAGAGAGTTTGAATGACTTGCTTCAGGTCACATTATTAGTGAGTATCAGAGTCAGATATTGGCTCCCTTGTTATGTTTACAATAAAGCCTTACATAAGGGTAGTATTTTACATATTACAAAAAGCCTTAGGGCTGCAGAATAAAATCATTAAAGTTGAAAAGGCCCTGAAAAAATAAGCCTGGGACAAACAGGAGTAGATATTATATCTATATATTGTTTACCATCCTAAACCTTTTCCAGACTACTATTGAATCCAGTATAGCCCTCACTTCCTTGCTCTCTCTGTTCCATTGAACTTGAACCTGATACCTCAAGTCTCCTGGGCATCAAAGGAATTCAGATAGTAGAAACCCTTGGTTAGGTCACTGTGGTTTGTCCAGGGGTGAGGAACTTGAGGCCTTGAGGCCATATGTGGCCACCTGCATCCTCAAGTGTGGCCCTTTGACTGAATCCAAACTTCACAGAACAAATCCCCTTAATAAAAGGATCTGTTCTGTAAAACTTAGTAATGACTAATGATAGTCAAAAGGTTGAACCCAAGGATCTCAAGAGCTACGTGTGGCCTGGAGGTCACAGGTTCCCCAGCCCTGGCTAGACAAATGGTAAGTAACAGTAAGATCACTGCACCGTGGGAGTGGACCAATTGACCAGTGGAGACTCAGGTGAGGAATGGGAGCACAGGGTTAAAAAATGGGGAGGAAATAGGTAAGGATGGACTCTTCATCACAGGCAACTGAAAATATTAGACTAGAGAGATGACAGGAAGGAACTTTTTTGGCGAGAGGGGATAGAGAAAGGGAAAAGAGAGACCCTTGCTAGTAGTATGAACTGGAAGACAAGCTTAGGGGTCTCCAAGAATCCGTTGGCAGAAGTCAATAATACAGGATAAGTTCCTCTATAACCCTTAGCTCCCAAGCTCATAGTCTAAGGATGGAGAAGAAAAAGAAAACAATAACTGACTCTTACCACTTTAGAATAACGTCCTTCTCTCTACACATTCTAAAATAACTAAATTAGGTTAACTTTCTAAGCCAGACTTACACTAGACTAAATTCCACATTTGGGGGATACCCCACAACTATTTCTGGAACCCCATTAAGCCTACATTTAGAACTTGTACCTATGTCTCCCCTCCCAATTTCTCTACCTGATTTCTGATTTCAGAAAGTCCTTTAAAAAAAATCTTTCATTCCTGATTTAGAGGTGAGGTTAAAAAATACAAATAGCCTGGGAGTCATAAAGCATTGTCATGAATGAGTTTGCAGTCAAAGTGTGTAGAATATAAAGGAGGCTTTTTCTCTTTTGCATGGCTAAAATGGTTAGGAAACAAGAGAGGAATAGTTAAAGCTGAGGAGAGAAATCCTTTCACCTAGGGTAAAAATAATGGGAGGGAGACAGTAATTCAACAGTAGGCACAGTTGTGCCATGAGAAGGAGTGACCTATCCCTCAGAAAGTCATGCCTGTACCCACATGGCATTGGGTTGGTTATAAGGTAGAGCCCAGGAAAAGTATCACATTTGATGGGAGGTGAGATGCTGAAGCTGGGCAAAGGAGTAAGTTGCACCACATGGTGCAATCTGACAAAGGTCTGTGAGACAAGATGCAGGGATGGCAATTTGCAGACTACTTGGAGAGGATGTATACTCTCTCTGCCCAGGAGGAAATGAGCCCCTTTATACTCCAGGGCACTAGGGCCAAGCATTAATTGGTCTGGGATAAATGAAGCCACTGATAAGGAGAGAGAAAAGGTTACAGAAAGAGGAAACTAGAGATTTCTAAGAGAGTGTGTGTGTGTGTGTGTGTGTGTGTGTGTGTGTGTGTGTGCGCGCTCGTGTGTGTGACTGTATAATTTTGTCTAGGGCTAATCTTGTTTATTGTTACAAGGGGTGAATTCAAGGTTTGAACTTCTGTTTATCTTAATGTATAGACATATTCACAGAGAGTCCACAGCTTCGTAGAAAAATGCCTTGTTCTGTTGCTGTCTAGAAGCTCTCAGATTATTCTTTTCTGAGAAAATATCTATTAATCATTTTTTTCTCCTCTTATTCAGGCACACTTAAACTCTGGGATTTTGGAAGTGGGCAGGAAATGAAAGTGTTGGTTGAAAGGAAAGACTGGAAAGAGGGTGATCATTGGTTGCACCAGCTAACCTTCCTACTGACTAATGAAAAAAATCACTTCCTGATTCTAGCCTTGGAGTACAATGGAAGGATCAAACTTGTCCAGGTTTTCCATTTCGTCTTTTAATTTGCTTTCTGGCTTCTCTACTCTATGAAGCTCATGTAGGCTTTATTAGTGTCTTTAAGTGGTTCATCTGTATTTTTAACCACAGCTGGGCTATTTTTTCTCTCTAAGTTTGCCAGGATGCTACTCACTGCCCTTCCCTTTGGCTTTCTTTGTATATTTATTGTCTCATGGAGAGAATGGCTGCCCAGCCACCAGCAGCAGCCTGCCCTTAGCTGCCAGCAAAGGAGATTTATTAAACTACTTCAGTCAGATGGCCAAATCCTTGCTAAGAGCTGAGCTGGGCTCTCTGACCAAGAGTACACAGAAGCTGCTTGTATCTGGAATGCTACCCAAGACCTTTTTAGGATTAGTCATTGGAGGAGTAGATCATACAAAGTCTCTGATTGTATATAAGACCCAGAGAGAGAGCCTATGCCTTTTCAGTGAGAATAAAGTCACCCTGTATTCAAAATAACTTTGCTTTGAAGTTCAGGGCCCAATGGATTCAGTTTGAAGCTTCCTGTAGTGGACAGAACACTGGACCTGTTTTTGGACCTCACCTGACACATAGCTGGGTGTTCCTGGACCCTTTGAGCCTCAGTTCTTTCATCTAGAAAATGGGGATTATAATATCACTTACCTAACAGGGTTGTTGTGAGGATCAAATATGATAATGTATGTAAAGTGTTTTCCAAACCACAATGTAAGCTATTATTGGAAGGCTTAGGCAAGCCTGTTTGTTTTTCTTGTGTGTCCACTACCACCTAGGAATGCTAATGCCTTCCTCATATACCTAATTAAAGATAGACCATTTATCCTTACTACTGAATGGCTCTGTTCTCCTTGTCTGGAACTATAGAATTTATTGCTCCTCTTTCAGAAGAACTAAAATCAGAAATAATTTCTGACTTGAATAAGAAAGGAATTATGAAACCTTAACAAAAATTAAGAAAACAGATAGGCCTGCTCCTAGAGAGGTAGAATCAAAAGTTTCTCCCATTTCCATCTACTCTCCCCTTATTGTCCTGAGGAGCACAGAAGGGCACTTTGTAAAGGGACTTTCAAGGGCACAAAGAACTGTTGATTACTTTTGCAAGTTAACAGTATAAAATCGTGTCATAAATGCTTTCCTTAATAATTTATATTTCTCATTTTAAAATATTCTTTTTTAAGTTCTAGGGAGAACTGAGACACAGTCCTATATATAAATTTCTTGGGGTTACTTTTGGGACAGGGAACAGTTCTTCTTTTTTAATGTTTGTTTAATGTCTATAGTTTTAAGTGGGCCATTTCAACTTCACAACCACTCTATTGAATTAGGCAAATGCAAACGTATCTAAAGTAATCTTTGTTCTTTTCTGAAACAAGCTACAACACAGCTACGTTCCCACCTTAATAAGCTATATGAGAGTCCAATCTTAGAAAACATAAAGTCAACAAATTTAAAGTTAGGGAACTCATCTAATCTAACTCTCATCCTCATTTTAAAGATAAAGAAAGACAACTCCAGAAAGTTAAGAGTTGCAGAAGGTCATATAGCTGATATGTACCAGAGGTAGAATTTGAACCTAGATTTTCTGGATCCAAATCCAGTGCATTTTCCATTACAGAACAGTTTGATTAGGATGTGTCTGTTCACTTTACAGAAGGCTGTTTACTGCAACATTCCTTTATACAGAGGACTGCTATAGTGCATTTAAAATTTGATTTGATTTACACATTCTTTTCCTACAATACTACTTTTGGGTAAAGTGAGGTACATTGATAAAAGTTAACTAGCGTACATATTGGTAGCACAGTATAGTGGAAAGAGGATTGGATCTGGAGTCAAGAGGACCTGCGTTCTAATTCAGACTCTACTATTTATTTTATGTGTCTTTGGGTCAGGCATTAGAGATACCAAGGTCATTGACTGCATCCTGGGCTATCACCTGACTTTTGTCTTGCCTGTAGATTTTGATGACTTTATAAGAAAGAGTGAGGCTGATGACTTTGTGTAACTGTGCATATTACTCCATGATGTTGCTTGTCTGCTTCAAAAACAAAGGACAAACAACAACAATAAACTTTGGGAAAGTCAGCATGTCTCTGGACTTCGGTCTTCTCTTTTGTAAAATAAGGAATCTGGACCATCTATACAGCCTCTAAGGTCCTTCCATCTCTATAGGCTGTAATCTAGGCGAGAGATTATGGATATCCTGATCCTTGTTAGTCCATAACCTCTTTATTGTTGTTGTTGTTATTGTTCAGCCATATCTGACTCTTCATGACCCTATTTAGGGTTTTCTTGGAAAAGACATTAGATTAGTTTACTTCTTTCTCCAGTTCATTTTTCAGATGAAAAAACTGAGGCAAAGAGGGTTAAGTGACTTGTCCACAGTCACACAGCTAGTGAATGTCTGAGGCTGGATTTGAACTCAGGTCTTCCTGACTGTAGGCCCAGTGCTGTGTATACTGCTAATCAACTGCCCTTAACTTCATCTTTGCAGTCAAAATGAGAGTTCATACTTCAGAGCTAGTTTCCTTTTGAATCATACATATATAACCTTCTGCCCTTAAGCTTCAACCTCTCCTTTATTTCTTGATATATAAAATATAATTCTTAGAATTGTCTAAGACAGGGGTGGGGAACCTGTAGCCTCAAGGCCACATGTGGTCCTCAAAAGTGGCCCTTTGACTGAATCTAAACTTCACAGAATAATTCACCTTAATAAAAGGATTTGTTTGAAACACTTGGGCTCAGTCAAAAGGCCATACCCAAGGACCTAGTAGGCCACATGTGGCCTTGAAGCTGCAGATTCCCCACCCCTGGTGTAAGAGATAGTAGTTGCTAGGGTTCCCCCTCCCCTTTTCCTAGCCTTGAAATTTGATTTGGCCTATGAGTCATTTAAGGCATAAAACCAATCTATCTCTGCTGTATATTTTTCTTCTGATTTAAGTGACTGTATCTATCAAATTGATGTAGCCTAATCTGTGAGCCACCTTAAAGCAGTAGAACTTTTGTTTTTTCTTTGCCTCTTACATATGTGCATATGCATATATATGCATAGAAATATTAAATTTAATTAATTTAATCATTTATTAATAACCCATGTACAGGCCACTGTGCTAGGTCCTAGAGGTACAAAGATAAAATAAAATATTAACCTTTATCTCCAGGAGTTTATATTTTAATAGAAAGGAATGGAGTAGCATGAGGATAATTTTAATGCAAGGCAAATTCTCAGTACAAAGGAAAGGTCCAAACAAAATGCTCTGAGAGTCTGGAAGGAGGTAGACTGAGAGTCAGGAAGAATTCATGGAAGAAGTAGAACCTCAGATGGCACCTGAAGAAAAAGAAGGAAGGGATTTCAACAGGCAGAGCTGTGGAGAGGAAGGAATGGAAGGCATTTTAGCAGGTAGAATGATGTAAATAAAGGCCCATCAATAAGAATTCAAGAAAGTGACAAGTCCAACAATCACAGCAATAAAAAATTATTAAATATCTACTGTAAGCACAATACTAGTTTAGTCCCTGGGGGAGAAGCAAAGTTTATATAAAAAACACTAACTTTGCCCTCATGGAACTTATGGTCAAACTAGTTGGAATGTAGTGTATCTAAAGAGGAACAGTATGAGATACGATAGGCAGGTTGGAGTCACAGTTTGGAAGGCTTTGAAAGTCAAGATAAAAAATGTATCCTTTATTCAATAGGCATGAAGAATCACTAAAGATTTTTAGCAGAGGAGTGCTATGGTCAGAAAGGTGCATTATGAAAATTACTTTGGCAATGTTTGTGTGAAGGATTGATTAGAGAATGAAAAGAATGGAAGCCAGAAGATCAGTCGAGGGGAAATTGTTGCAAGAGGCCAGAGGGTAGTTGAATTAGGGTAGTTTGGATTCATAGTGCAAAGGAAGGAAGGAATGCAAGAGGTATTTTGAAAATAGAGTAAATAGGACTTAGAAACTGAATTTTGGGGGTGAGGCAGAGCCAAGAGTCAAAAATAACTCAAATGTTTTAAACTTGGATTACTTAAAGTATGGAGGTACTATAAACAGAAATAAAGATGGTAGGAGAAAAAATAGGTTTTATACAGAAAATGATGAAATCTGTTTTGCACATGTTGAGTCTGAGGTATCAGCTGGATATACTAAATAGTAGAGGTTCTTAACTTGGGGTTTGTGAACTTTTTAAAAAAAAATTTTGATTTTTAAAAATATAATTGGTTTCTTTTGTAATCCTATGTATTTTATTTGTCGCACTTTAAAGCACCATTTTAAGGAGACTCATAGGCTTCATCCATAGGATTCATCAGATTACCAAAGTAGTCCATGGCACAATAAAAAGGTTAAGAACCTCTGCCCTAATTGGAACATCTAGCAGGAAAGCAGAATTATGGTATAGAATCTGGGGAAGAGCTGCATAGCTAGAAATATGTATCTGGGCTTCATCTACAGACTAGCAATAATTGAAGTCATAAGAACAAACATCATCATGTGTACCAAAACAAAAGAGAGACTAGGGATAAAAGCTTTTGGGGATCATAGGGAGCAGAGTAGGATCTAAGGAAAGAGACAGTGAAAGGAATAGTGTCATGGAAGCCAATGAAATCCACTTTCTAAAAGTGGGTATCAAAAAAAGAGAGAGTGGTCAACAGTATGAGGAGGTTGAGGCAGGAAAGTTAGGAGAAGATATCTGTGTGTGTGTGTGTGTGTGTATATATATATGTATATATATATATATACATATATACTTATATAGTACTTTCACATTTATAAAACACTTTTTTCACAACTTTGTGAGGTAGTGTCAACCACATTATTATCCCCTTTTCAGAGGTGAGATGATCTTTGAGAGTTGTGATTTCCCCGAAGTCACACCACTGAGAGTCAGAACTTATTTCAATGTATCAATCAGTTGTGATTTTTTCTTCTTCTTTTTCTTTTTTTTTTTGTCTTTTTAAAAAAATACTGTTTGTTATAGGGGAAGGCTCTCTGGAAGAAAGAGGGGAGGGATACTGGTGGAAAATATGACAATGTAAGAAATAAAAGACATCAATAAAAACTTATTTTTAAAAAAAGAGCCAGAACCTGAGCTTAAGTTTCCTGACTCTAAATCCAAACTATTTATAAGTAGGTTTATCAATGACTTGAATAAAGGTAAAGATTGCATGCTTATCAAATTTATAAATGACCCAAAGTTAGGGGAGAAAGCTAACAAATTGGATTACACAGTCAGGGCCCAGAAAATGCTAGAGATAAGAGTTTGGGGTCAAATCAACTTGCTTCAGTACTTTGATGGATCCATGATCTCCTCCACATGGATACTCTTCCAGACAATGTAGATCTAAACATCTCACAGCTAATTAGCAGCAGGACTAAACCCAGGTCTCTTGGTTGACTATTCCACATTCTTCTGAAGTTTCTTCATAGCCACCCATCAATTTTAAGTCTTTTCTCTGCTTATCAAAAAGACTAATTTTTGGCCTTTAAGATGTAACAATGCTATTCCTATATAAATTGCTTTTATAAGTTGACAAGTCTTTCATTTGCTTAATGGATTTTTATTAAAGGGTATTAAATAAACAAGGAAAGAAAAAAGAAGGAAAGGAAAGAAAGAAAGGGCATTTCTAAAGAGAAAGAAAGGGGATTAATTAAAGGATATCTTGTTAAAGGGTAAAGAAGAAGATCCTCTTCTTGCTGTGATATGGGAACTGCCTGAAGTTGTGCCTATATTTATACAAGGGAAGAAAGTCATCTCTCTGACAGTGTCTTCTAAACCCAAGGCTATGAATATACCTATCCCAGAGGTTGAGCTGGAGCCTAATGAAGATGAGCCTGTTGTCCTTAATATTGTAAGTTTAAATTCTAGACTCCCTTTTTACTAGAATTATTTTGATCCATTTTCCTATCATGTTAGTCCTACTCCTTTACCCTCCAGTCCTTCAATATCTAGTCAGTTAGTAAATAAACATTCTATAAGCACCTACGATGTACCAAGTACTATGCTAGGTGCCAGAAATACAAACACAAAGAATGAAATAATCCTTATCCTCAAGGAACTTACGTTATAATAGAGGGACAATAAGTACATACATATGTATGCCCAGGATAAATATGGAAAAAGGTAAGGTTGTGTAGAAGGTAGTAAGGGAAGACACTAGCACTTGAAATATAAGGATAGACTATATGTGGAAGTTGGTGTTTGAGCTTTGCCTTTAAGGAGAGGGATTCTGAGGGACTACATTCTGGAAATGAGGGATGACTAGGACAAAGGCATGGAGGGAAGAGATGGAGTGTCATGTGTGAGTAATAGAAACAAAAGGCCAGTTTGTCTAGATTGCAGACAGTGGAAAAGAGAGTAATGTATATTGAGGCTGGAAAGGTAGTTTGGGGCAAGGTTGTAAAGGACTTTTCAGAGCTAAAGAGTGGAATTTACAAAGCTTATACAGTCTCATTAAGAGTAGTAACTAACCAACATCATTCTAATCTATTTCCATCTAGAAAACAGCCACCCCAGCATCATTCAGGAGTAGGTTGACTACCATCAAAATACGGAGCCAGTGCTAAAAGAGAAAGACTAGTTGAACACTTCTCTTGGACAAGAGAACATTAGTTAAGGCCCTTGGCTGTCAGGGAGCACTAGTCACAAAATGATGAAGAGTTAGAGATGGAGGGACCAAAGGGATTATCTAGTCCAACACCCTCATTTTATATATGAGAAAATAGGACCAGAAGGGTAGAATGACTTGTTAAAAGTCATATGGCCAGCAAATATTGGAATCAAGACTCAAACCCAGGTTTTCTGATTCCAAGTCTAAAGTTCTTTTTGGCTATACTCTGCTTTAACAGGTAGCACAGGGGAAAGAGCATTGGCCCAGGAACCCAGAGACCTCTGCTTGAGTCTAGCATTGATTTGGCACGTGACCTTTGGCAAGTCACTTAACCTCAGTTTTCTCATCTATAAAATGTGGATAGACTAAGCTACTTCACAGATTTGTTGTGAGTAAAACATTTTGTTGAAGATAAACTGCTATGTAAATGTAGGCTACTATTATTGCAAGAGAAGTTGGAAACTGTTTCATCTCCAGAGCCAGTCTGAAATTTATTTTGTATAGATGGCTATTTCATCCTTCCATCTTCCAAATATAGGCAGATTGTTGATCAAATTCTGGCAAAAGTTTTTAGGAGGATCTGGGGCTCGTCATCATTCCTCCCTTCTCAAATTTTCCTAGAGTACTTTGTGCATTATTTCCCTTTATTCACCTCACCATCTAGCAATCTCCAACTGTCCTGTATCACATTTATCTATGTACACATCATATCCTCCATTTACAATATAGGGACAAACTATGTCATTTTTGTTTTTATATCTCCTGAATGAACCAGTTTCTTGAATGTAGTAGGCACAAACAAATAAATGTTACATTTTGATGGAATTGAGTCAAATGGCTCACCAATTTCATTGACTTCTAGTCAATGATTATCTACAACAGAACTTTGGCTCCATTTTCTCGTGTTAGTTCATGAAGTTTCAGCTTCCCCTTCAAGTGGGATTTTTGGTTCTATTGCCTTGTTCTCCAGATTTCACATTTTCAACACTGCAAAAGTCTTACATTCCTCATATCTGATGTATACTTTTGTATACTCTTTTCACAGATTCATTCATCATTCTAAAAGTTCACATTAAGACAGAGTCTTGGTCAAAGGATCCTAGTGACTTAAGATGAAGAGTCAACAACAAAAAAGCTTTGCATTGATTGATTGATTGATTGTTGTTGTTTGTCCTTTATTCTCTAAGAGGACTATGACATCAGGGAGGTGATTCCATGACATGCAAGTGAATTGGATTTGAGGGAGAGCTGTGCAAAGTCACCAGTCTCTCTTTCTCCTTAAATAGCAGTTCAAAGGAAGTATCTGAAGTGCGCCTGGGAGAAATTCAAGGGCTTTTTGGAAAGTGCCTTTGCTGATTGCAAGCCAGTAAATGTCAAACACACTAGTTACATTCCAGAGAAGTTAGATGTAAGGCATGGAGCCACGGTCTGAAGGTAATGAGTCAACAGGTTCTATTCCCTGGCTTGACTGAACTCTGACTTCACTTAATATATTGATCCTTGCCCTACATGTACTATCCCTGAGTGGGTTTCTATATCTCCACTGACCTTGTATGGAATGACCATCATTCGGGATATTTTTAAGATCATGGGGACATCAGAGGTGGAAGAAAACATAAAGGCCATCTATCCAAACCCCCTTAATTTACAGATGAAGAAAGGGAGACTCAGGGAGGTGGGTGACTTACTGAAAGGTTCACATAGACAATTTAAAAGTTTCAGTGGCAGGATTCCAACTTATATCCTTTGACTCTAGAGCTAGTACATTTTCCTAATGTACCACTTAAACTTGGCACTCCTAGCTTTAATTCCTCAAAATCAAAAAGATTAAGGAGAGAACAGAATCATTCCATAAGTGAACGGGTATATGGGAAGAATAGGGAATGCTTTATTTCTTGTAAAGTCATCACCCCTGGAAAACACAGTTAAATTATTCAACTACAATAACAGGTAGCCTAGTTTGCTGGCAACCAGATCAGGCCAGTGATTGCTACAAATCTTTTAAGTCCCTGAGTGAAAAATATAAGAAGATAATGGCATTTTTCCCCATCTCTGACTACAAAAGAGCCTCCTGCAAGAGTAATCTTTGATTCCTTGATGAGTTTATAATTGCTACATTGTGGGTATCCTCACTATTGATGCAGGTGACAACTTCTTCATTTCTTCTCATTCTGACTAATGCTTGTCTATAAGGTCACCATGGCTTGTCCAAGGTCACTTTGGTTTGATTCCAGGTCCAATGGAGATTCTACTGCCTGCACCTAGAACTGAAAGGGACAAATGAAACAGAACAAACCAAACCAAAACCCCGAGCCTGTTTCTCAGAGTCACAATGCAAAAGGGAGGAGGAGGGAAAGGCAGCCCTTCCCCCCACCCAGTCAGTTCATAGCATGGGCCCTATGGGTAAACATGACCCTCATCCTCGCTGGATGTGGGAGAGTGTCCCAATCTGGCAAGTTTTAAAGATGTAGGATGTTCTGGTAACATATCCAATTGAAAGGGGCTATGGCCACCTACATGGTAGGGGAACCCAGTACGTCTTTTCCCAGAAGCTGGGTACTTCCATGTTAGGTCATCCGAGCATGTGCAGAAAAGCCTTCATTATACTTTATTGCAAGTTCCTTATGCCAGTAAAATCTCAGGCATGGTTCAAAAACAGTTAGGATAGATCTCCTGGAATCATATAAATCACTTTCTTAGCTTCATCTTTTCTTCTAACTTGGTTTTTACTTTAACCTTTGCTTTAATCAACTAATAATCTGACTACACAGAATGAGATGATTCAAAAATAATTGCTATATCTATATAGCTGGTTCTTTGTTTTGTTACTTATGGTCAATTTTTTTAATATGATGTCATTCAGAGCTGGTCAAGGACAGTACCTGTAGGTTCTGGGTTTTTTTGTTTTGTTTTGTTTTGTTCTGTTTTTTTAGGCAATTGGGGTTAAATGACTTGCCCAGGGTCATACAGCTAGTAAGTATCAAGTGTGTGGTCTGAGGGTAGATTTGAACTCAGGTCTTCCTGACTCCAGGGTCAATGCTCTATCCACTGTACCATCTAACTGCCCCAACAGGTTCTCTTCTTAAAGAGAGTATTCATTATATATAGAAGAGAGTAGTTATACACATTTGGCTTCTTTCATTTTTTTTAAATCCTCAAATATATTTTCCATTATAATTTTACTTCCCTCTTTGCCTACTTTCCCTTAGAAATCACTTTGTAAAAAGAGATATTAACTTAATTTGGAGGAACTTGCCAAATTCTTCACAGAATTTCTCTGTTTAATCTTCTGCAAGGGAGATTGACACTGAAGTTTAATGATCTTAATGATCTTCATGGTGGCTTATTTGCTTATGCTCATCAAGAGGATGATGCAAGACAAGATGATCAGTTTTCCCATTAAATTATTTTTCTGTTGTTTTTGGACCCTTGATAAAATGAACCATGACAATTCCTTCATCCACCTCTCCAAAGGAAATCTATGTACCATCATTCCATTTCTTGGCAATTTCTTTGTGTCCTCTGGTCAAGAAGACATTAAGGGACAGAATATTGATATAGACTTGGTTTAGTTACTTCCATAGTGCGTCAATTTTCTGCTCTCTGGCCAAAGACCATAAATTAAGAGTATCAACAATTAAATTAGTGTTTTTATATGGTCTAAGAATTATGTGATACTAAGCATCCTCTGCTCCCTTTTTCTCCATTCCGTCACCAATATGACAGAAGCAGAAGACTGAGGGTCATTTTGTATTCTTGTCAGTTGAATAAGTAGCTGTGGTGAAAATATTCATCACCGAGTGGTCAAACTTTTGGTGGTGAACATCATCACCCTTAGCAGAGCTGCTTAGACAGTAGATACAGAGTCTATTTCCAGGCCTATGTACTCTGTCCAGTTTGGAAGTACATGGCTAGCACTCAGCTTATATAGACTCCGAGAACTCGGGGTCGTTTCTATGCAACAATAAGACCTTGGAGTAGACTTCTTTGAAAAGTATTTGGGAGAAACAGAAACTTGTGCCACAAATACTTTTATAGTTGACCCTCAAATGATGTGGAATTTGAAGGTGCTTCTAAGACTTTTCAAAGTTTTGGATACAAAGCAATGGATTTGAATATACTCAAGAAAGCTATTCTTGTAGTCATATCCAACTAAACACTGCACATGAAATGTACAAAAGCCAGAGGGAGGAACATGGTGAGGGGCTGGAATACGGTTTAGTCTATTCATCCTAAAGAGTGAGACTCTTCATTGACCTCATTTATTTCTTCCAATCCTGGCTAAAATGACTCTCTTGCACTCAAAGCTTCTATAGTTTAAGGTCCGTATGCCAAGATTCTGCTGAGTATTCAGGGAGATGTATTCAAGGACCAAGCACAAGCAAGAAAGTTATGATACAGAGAGCAATCAAGAAAACCTTTAAAGCTTTTCAGCCACTATTGTAACAAACTAAAAATTTAGTCTCAGCTAGAAAACAATTACTAGCACAGATCACTTATTTTTTTTTTAAATCTGCACTAACATTCTGTAATCTATACATACATACATAAATGTAGATATGTATATGTGTGTGTATATATATGCTATATTGTTTTCCTTTGGGTTGAAACACAATATGCACTTTAGCCCTGCATTTCAAACTTCATTTTTTACAAATGTGTTTTGCTTGTCAATTGAGATTACTTTGAAATTAATAGTTTCTATGAATATTTGTCACAAGAATATTGTCAAATAAATTGTATGAAAGGAAGAACAGAAAAGATTTCTTCATGTAATAATTCTATTTTATTTAACCTCTCTAATGAATCATGTCATTAAAAATGCTAAGGTTTCAGTTCCATGGATTTGATTCATGAGATTTTTAGGTTCCAATAAAAGGCAGAGGAAGAAGAAAAGTGAGCCAAAATATGAGGGCAGTTGGTATGTAGTTTCCTATATAATGGAAAAGACTACTTTTACACAAAGAAAAAAAAAGTTCTGGCAAATTACTAAAATACATAGAGGTTATCTTTCAGAATTCTCACAGAAGCTGAAATCTCTTATTGATCATTAGAAGACAAAAAAATTTAAGCCTTAGTAATTTTTTTCATGATTTGGCATTTGTATACCACCCATCATTCACATAGTACAATTATAATAATTATTTAAAGGTAAAATGCTTACAAAAGTCACTTAGGAAAAAAATCTAGGTCACTCTGTGTTAATTCCTTATTTTTCCAAATAACTTGATAAGCTTTCCTACACTTAAAAAAATTGAGACTCTGTTTTCATATAATAATAATATATTTATATAGGACTTTACCATTATAAAGCACTTTACATACATAATTTCATTGGATCCTCACAATAAATCTGTGATATAAGAAGTATAATGATTCTTATCCCCATTTTACAGGTAAAGGAACTCTGAGGTTCACAGAGATTAAGTGACATGTCAAATGCAGGGTTGGGAGTCAGATGTCGCAAATCCTATGCTATTTTTGCTATAACATTCTACTCTTCCTTCTGATTGATAACATAAAAAGTAGTCCTATCTGTCAGTAAGCCATAAATTTCTTAAACAAAACATCCAGGAAGAAAAGAGTTTGTTTGTTTTTCCATGAATGAAATGCTGGGTTAGAAACATTCCTGTAACTAGTTCTATATCCCTGTGGATGAGAGAACTGCCCTATATGTATGTACTTTCCTCTCAAAGTGCTCTCACTATGACTGTCAATAAAGCCTTCCCATTCATTCTGTAGAATCCTGGAATCAGTACGGAAGTGACATGCTTTGATGTGCTGATAATGGAAGGCTACAACATGATTGCTGCTGCAACTGTAAATGGCATCATTATCTTATGGAACTTTGTACCCTGCACTGTCACAGAATTGTAAGTAATACTTCTCCTGAAGGATTTTTTGTTTTTTCCCTAATGAATATACTTCCTAGGAACCCAAAGAACCCACTGTGTTCCAAACAGTGGAAAGAGATGACATAGGCTTCTCAGCAAGTCATGTTCAAAAGTAGAATGTGGAGGCAGCTAGGTGGCACAGTGGATAGAACACCAGCCCTAAAGTCAGGAGGACCTGAGTTCAAATCCGGCCTCAGACAAAACACTTGACACTTACTAGCTGTGTGACCCTAGACAAGTCACTTACCCCCAGTTGCCTCGCCAAAAAAATAAAAAAATAGCAAAAATAACAAAAGTAGAATGTGATCAAAGCTGGTTTTGTTTTTAAATCACAAATGGTATGGATAAAGTGAACCTGCAGAATTTGTTCAACAGATCTCATGGAATTTGACTTGAAACAGACAGATAAGATGATAGTTCTAGAAGGGATCTCAGAGGTCATCTTTTCCAATCCTTTCCAGGGCCTAGACAGGTTAAGTGACTTTCCCGCAATTGTACAGGAAAATAAGGGACAGAATAAGGTTTCAAACTGAAATCCTGGGACTCCAAATCCTTGAGACTACTCAGTATAAATGTACACATATAGTCCGTGATTAAAGAAAACAGTTTGGGCTTCTGCTGGAGGGGGGAAACAAAAAATGAAAATACAATCAGATCAAGGGTGAGAGATACTTTCTATATTTGCGTTGGCCTGTATCAGTTGATTAAAACAGACTTGTCCAAACTTTTTGATTATGCTCCCTTAATATCTGTGTCACCTGTGGCTCATAAAGAATTCTCACAGAAAAGGAGCTCCTGCTCTAGGCTGAAGTAGATTCAAGCCCAGTCCTGAGGGCAGCATCACCCCAAAAAGAAGAGTCAGGCTTTTCTCAGATTCTCTCACTCATTTATCCTCCACCCTGTAGTTGTGGGAAAGGGATGGGCAATATCTAGTTTTGTTTTGTTTTGTTTTTCCTCAGGGAATTAATAGATCCCTTCTAAAAATATACTTCCTGAAAACTGGTGACCGGAGCCAAGTCAGTAGCAGCTCAATCAATCAGTCAGAAGGTTTAATTAAGAGCCAACCCTGGGGATTTAAAACAAAAAAGGTCCTTGTTCTCAAGGAGCTCATAGTCTACTAGAGGAGCTCGTACTCTAATCTCATCTCTCTGAATCTCATGGAAATCATCTCACTAAATTTCTAGTTATTAAACCCCAGGTCTGCCTTGGTCCAGTCTCCTAGACCCTCTGGGAATAAAGCCAGCACCAGGGGCAGCTAGGTGGCACAGTGGATAGAGCACTGGCCCTGAAGTCAGGAGGACTTGAGTTCAAATCCAGTCTCAGACTAAACACTTGACACTTCCTAGCTGTGTGACCCTGGGCAACTCACTTAATCCCAATTGCCTAAAAATTAAAATAAAAAATAAAAAAATAAAATAAAGCCAGCAGTACTACTCCTTCCACAGCACCACCTTCAGTCAGTAGGATCCTATCTCAGGGTGTAGTCATTGCTATTATCTCTGTATTTTCAGTCCTGGGAATTCTCCTCCTGGCAGGGGCACTGGTCCTGCTGAGTTGTAAGCTATTGGAGAAGTACCATGCATGGCATCTACCAGGTCCAGCAGTGAAGGTCAGGAGGATGCCTGGGTTCCAATGTCCTCTAAGCTGAAGCTTCCTCCTGAGGAGTGGCTCATCTGAGCAATATATACCCCAACTCACAAAACCAAATTCTGGCATATAGATCTGCCCAGCATTGCATGGCAACCACCAGCGTTGACAACTTCCTCCAGCGAGCATCTGGACTAACACTGAGGGTTTGGACAGTGGATGCTTGCGAAGAATGGTCAGAAGAAGCTTTAGGATGAAGCTGTCTACTTTGGCCCAGATGAGGAGCCCATTTTCTGGGAGGGCTCACCCTGGGCCATAGGCAACACACATATTAGGGGGAAGCTTAATTTAAAAGAACAAAAGTTGTTGACCATAATCACTTTCACTGTACCACCAAGCCTTCTATGGACTTTTGACTTTTATCTGTCAACTTTGGCCTGAGACTAATGATAGCTGTTTTTTTTTTCTTTGTGGTGACTCATACTACTATCACTTGACCCTTTTGCCATGTCCTGCTTCTTCTGTCCTTCAATCCTGTTTTCTTTGACTTTCAGCAGCTCCACGTGACTGAGGCAGCCCCAGAACTAAAGGACTTAAAGGCCTGGGTGTCCTATCGAGGTTAGCTGGATTCAAAGATCTTCGATATCTCTCCTTAGTGGGGAGGGGCTGCCACATCTAGAGCCCACATCTAGGGGCTAGAAACTGACCCCCACCCCCAGGCCATTTTTTAACATTCCTCCTACCCTCCCTGAGTCCACCTTTCTTCCTGGTAAATGAAAACAGGTATTTGAGTTCCTAAAGGGAAGGGACTAAGAAAAAAAATGATAGTGGTTGTATGAAGTAGTAGATAATAGGGATAGGTCAGCTATTTATTTTGTTGTTGTTTAGTTGTTTTTCAGTCGTGTCCAACTCTTCATGACCTCTTTTTGAGGTTTTCTTGGCAAAGATATGGGAGTGGCTTGTTATTTCCCTCTCCAGATCATCTTTTTTTCTTTTTCTTTTTTTTTTTTTTTTGCCTAGGCAATGGGGTTAAGTGACTTGCCCAGAGTAACACAGCTAGTAAATGTTATGTGTCTGAGATCAAATTTGAACACAGGTCCTCCTGAATCCAGGGCCAATCCTCCATCCACTGCGCCACCTAGCTGCCCCCTCCAGGTCATCTTACAGATGAGGAACTGAGGCAAACAGGGTTAAGTGCCTTGCCCAGGGTCACACAATTAGTAAGTGTCAGAAGTCGGATTGTAATTCAGGAAGATGAATCTTCCTGATTCCAGACCTGGCACTCTTTCTGCTGAGCCACCTAGTTGCCTGGATAAGTCCATCATAAAAAGTTGGACATGACTAAAAGACAACATTACTAGCCGTATGAAAAATGCTCCAAATCACTAATAATAAGATAAACGCTATCCAAAACAATCCTAAGATTTCACCTCATACAAAGTAAATTGACTAAGATAACAAAAGATAGGAATAGTTCATGTATTGAGGGTTGTAGGAAGATAGGTGTGCTAGTGCATTGTTGGTAGATTTGTAAATCAGTAAAACTATTTTGGAAAGCAGTTTGTAATTGAAATTGGAAAGAAAGTAACTAAAATATCAATACTTTTGACCTAGAGATTCTCCTTACCAAGCATAAACCCCAAAGAAGACATGATAAGAAGAAAGCGTTCATATACACCAAAATATTTATAGTATCAATTTTTGTGATATCAAGAAATGAAAACAAAGTAGATACCCATTGACTAGGAAATGGCTAAACAAATTTTGGTAAATGAATATAATGGAATATTACTTGTCTGTAAGTAATAATTAATATGATAAATACAGAGAAGTATTGAAGATTTATATGAAGTGATGCAGAGTAAGTAGAGGCAAGGAAACAACATACACAATAACTACAACAGTATAGATGGAAAAAATGATTATAAAGCCATAAAAAGTAAATGTTGCAAAAATTACAGAGAACACGCAATGCTCAAATGAAGAGATATATGACAGCATGTTCCTATCTCATTCCTTTGCAGAAGTGAAAGGAATATAGATGTGAAACATTGCATAGATCTTTAAGTCTTTTTGATATGTTGATTAGTTTTGCTGATTTTTTCTCTCTTTTTAAAATTTACAACATTATTTGGTTCTTGTTGGGGGAAAGGAAGGATATTGGGAGAAATTTTGGTGTTGTAAAAATGGAAGTTTCAAAAAAGAGCCTCACTTATTTGAAGATAGGTAAGATGTTTTGTTTTGTTTTGTTTTGTTTTAAACAAACTGCCATGTTTTCAAAGTATTAGTGCCCCCATAAAACAAGATTTGACCAAATATTACTTTATGTGGAGGACGCTAAACTTTGTTTGGGATTTCTATAGGCATAGGAATTTGCAAAGCATGATTTTTACTCAAATTCAAACATACATATTTTTTCTAGGCACAGACCAGAGGATGCCCTTATTCTAGATCCTGACCTGGATCCTAAACGCTTAAAAGTTAATGCCATGTTATTCCTCTTCCGTAGCAGTGATTGCGTAAGGTAAGATGGTGCTTATTCTTTGAGTAAACCTATCCAAGGCCTAGTTGCTAGTTCATCTAAGTCAGTAGGTAGGAGATTTTATAAATGTATCTCCTACTTCACTGCAGCTAGGTAAGCTACCTGGTGTGGTAGATAGAGCACTGGGCTTGGAGTCAGGAAGACCTGAGTTCAAATCTGGCCTCAGATACTTACTAGCAGTTTTACCCTGGACAAGTCACTTGTTCAGTTTCCTCATCTGTAAAATGAACTGGAGGAGGAAATGGCAAACCACTCCAGTATCTTTGCCAAAAAAACAAACAAACCCAAATGAAGTCATGAAGTCATGGTTACACAACTAAACAACAACCTCACTACAAAAGCAAGGACACAGATTAGGGATAGTATTTATTAGAAAGAAGTATGGATCTAGGCTGTTTGCTTTTTTATTTTTTAGACTCCATTATTGTCTCTAGAAAAGTATTATGGTTTTCAGAGGCTGCATTTCACCCACGTCCATTTCAACCTCAGGTTTTTCTTCTCATTAACAGCAGTGAAGTGATGGGTCCATCTATCTAGCCATAATCAAACATAATGGCCTTCAACACTGAGCAGAAGGGTGGAAATTCTGGTGGATTGTAAAGAAACTCTAATAGCAGAGAGGAGTACATGCCATCTACTGTGTTGAGAAGAATATTCATCCAGATCTAGTTTTCTTCATTGAAAGCTAGGGAGTTCTTTTTGTGTGTGTCTAAATTTTAAAAGTCACACCTTATCTGTTTGCACTTCTTGAAATTCCCTGTTTTTATGAAATGGAGATCTTTACTGAACTTTCAGATGATCATTATAGTGAAGGCAAAAGGCCAGGTATGGATAGTTCCCATCTGCTTGTTTGGTTGATGTACCTTCTGCATGTGGAAAATTCTAGAGAGCTTGCTTTCAATGGAATTATGATGATGTGTAAAAGAAATGCCTTGGAGATTTGGTGGAGCATGAAAAGATGTTCCATAACTTGTTTGTGTCAGCTAACCACAAGGTGAAAGGGAGTCTTGTTGATTGACTTCAGAAGTATTCAAAAAGGTCTATCAGCATCAGCTGAGCAAGCTGATGGGTTCACTGAGGCTTAGCGAGTTCTGTGGGAACCACCCACAGAGAAAGATAACATATTGATAGATAATGAATAGTTAAAATTTCACACACACGAGCTTTTCATTGTTCTGTCTAGAAAAGTAACAAGGTTTCCTTTAGTTTCTTCAAGTTAACAGTACCTAGTCTAAACTAAGGCCTTTGCAGTAATAGCAAACTCTGAGGAAGCACTACAAAATAAGATAGGCCTAGGGTCCTGATTTAACAGCAATGTCATCTAGTGAAAATATGATCAGAAAAGGAAATGGGTCAACCATGCAGCAAGAACAAAGACAAATGAAGTCCTGCATTGGTACCCACGAAACACAAAATGACCTAGTGAAAGGCCTCCACCTATATATCAGCTAGATTCTCTGTGGAGCATCCAGGGAAGCACATAGACAACAATGGCACAAAATGGGAAGGCATGAAAGGATTGCAGTCTGTGTCATTGGCAGGGATTCCCTTGTCAGTGAAGTTATAGATTCACTGAAGTCTTACCCCTCAGAAGGTTAAATATCATATGATGACTCTTCTATTCTTCTCTGACACTAGGAAAATAAGTGAAGAATCTATAACTTCTTCAGCACGAAGTGATTCTACCCATGGCTTACAGAGCAATAAGGTAAGCTTAAACAACGCTTCTTCCCTTTGTTTGCATTGTTGATTTCTAAATTGATAATCTTCATTTGAGTATCATCTTCTGTTAAGCTGGTCTTTCCCGCATTACTACCTTTGTGAGGCTGTAAGAATTACCTGTAAGTATAAGAAGTTGGTGTCCACTCTGGGAAAGGCTTTCTACTGTTTTAAAAACTAAAAAAAAAAAAAAGTGAAAGGCTACATAATTGAGTAATTCAGAGTCTCCTAGTTTTGTGGTCTGCTCAACATGTCATCAAGCACTCTACCTTCATTATGAGATCTCCACAACTAAGGGTAGAAGTCTATTTACTGTGTCTGTCCTCACTAAGTAAATTTCTTTGACAGGAGAGAATAAGGAGGGTAAATTTTTCAATAAGGCTTCTTTGGGATATTCTAAAAGTCGGAATAAAATCTTTAAACGTTTTTTCTCTTAAAATGTTCTACTTTTTACACTTCTTTTCCTTTGAAATGTTTTATTTCCCAGGCCTTCACAGTCTTACACATGCCAAATATTCTAATTTAATCCAGTATAACTTGGGCAAACCAAGTTATATTTTATGTTTTATTTTAGCTTTGGATTTGAAGTCAGAAGATTTGGGTTTGAGTTACTACTCTGACTAGCCATGTGACCTTGGAAAAGTCATTCAGTCTCTCTGAGAACCAGTTTTCTCAATTGTAAAATAGAGGGGATGGAACTGGAACTACCTCAAAGGGTTGTTTTATGGGAAGTGCTTTATAAACTTTAAAGCTCTAAATAAGTATGAATTATCGTTATTTTTTATGTTCCTAAGCTAATATATAAAGGGCAGTTTTTATTTTTTAAAGTTTTGTTTTATTTTCAGTTCCAAATTTTCTACATTCCCTTTCCCCACTGCATCCATAGAGAAGGCAAGAAAAATAAAACCCATTAGAAATATGGATAGCCAAGCAAACCAAATTATACATTAGCCATGTGCAAAACATATTTGAGGAGAAAAAGAAAAAAAATGCTTCAATCTGAATTCTTGAGTCTGTCAACTCTCTCTGGAGATGGGTAGTATATTTCATCATGAATCCTTTAGAATTGTGGTTGGTCATTCTGTTCATTAGAGTTCCCAAGTCCTTCAAAGTGGTTTATCTTTACAATATTGTTGTTATTGTATAAATTGTTCTGTTGGTTCTGATTTCTCTTTGCATCACTTCATGCAGATCTTTCCAGGTTTTTCCTGAAACTTTCCCTTTCATCGTTTCTTACAGCACAATAATATTCCATCACCTTCATATATCATAAGTTGTTTAGCCATTCCCCAATTAATGGGTGCATACTCACTTTCCAATTCTTTGCCACCAATTTAAAAAGCTACTATAAATATTTTATATACAGGTTCTTGCAAAGGGCATTTAAAAAATATTTAACTTTTTTCCAATTGCAAGTAAAAACAATTTTTAACATTCATTTTTTAAAATTTTGAGTTCCAAATTCTCTCCCTCCTTCTCTCCCTTCCCACCTCATTGAGAAGGAAGGCAATTTGATATAGATTATACATGTGCAATCATGCAAAACATATTTCCATATTAGTCATGTTGTGAAAGAAAACACAGACCAAAAAAAAAATCAAGAAAAATAAAGGAAAAAAAAAGTATTCTTCAATCTGCATTCAGACTCCATCAGTTCTTTTTCTGGAGGCAGATGGTATTTTTCATCATAAGTCCTTTGGAATTGTCTTGGATCACAACTGAGAATAGTTAAGTCATTCACAGCTGATTATCATACAATATTGTACACTGTTCTTCTGATTGTGCTCACTTCATTTTGCATCAGTTCATGTAAGTCTTTCCAGGTTTTTCTGAAGACATTCTGCTTGTCGTTTCTTATAACACGATAGTATTCCATCACAATCTGTAGATGATTCTTAGCTGTAATTCTAGCTCCTTTGCCCTCCAGAATATCACATTGCAAGTCCTCCAATCCTTTAATGTAGAAGCTGCTAAATCTTGTGTTATCCTGGTTCGAGGCTATCAAGGCAGTTTTCTTTTATAATTTTTTGAAATATGATGTCTGGGCTCTTTTTTGGCTTTCAGTAGTCTTAATAATTCTTAAATTATCTCTCCTCAATCTATTTTCCAGGTCAGTTGCTTTTTCAATGAGATATTTCACATCTTTTTTTCTCTTTTTTCATTCTTTCAATTTTGTTTTTGATGTCTTGATGTCTCATGCAGTCATTAGCTTCCACTTGCTCAATTCTACTTTTTAAAGGAGTTCTTTCCTTCAGTGAATTTTTGTATATCGTTTTCCTATTTAGCCAGTTCTGCTTTTTAAGAGTTGTTATCTTCAGTGGATTTATGTGCCTCTTTTACCTTTTCTGTTTTTTAAGCTGTTATTTTCTTCACACTTTTTTGTGCTTTTCCAAGCTGTTGATTCTTTTTTATGATTTTCTTGCATTACTCTCATTTTCTTTTCCCAATTTTTCATCTACTTCTCTTATTTGATTTTTAAAATCCTTTTTGAGCTCTCCCAGGAATTCTTTTGGGGCCTGAGATCAATTCACATATTTCTTTGAGGTTTTGGATGTAGTTGTTTTTACTTTGTTATCTTCTTCTGAGTTTGTGTTTTGCTCTTTCCTGTCACCACAGTAACTTTCCATGGTCAGATTCTTTTTTTGTTGTTCTTCTTGTTTACTCATTTTTTCCAGCCTATTTCTTTATGTTAAAAGTTGGGCTCTGCTCCTGGGATAGAAGGGGCACTATCACAAGATTCAAGTTTTTCATGTTGCTGTTTTCAGAGCTAGTTCTTGGGGTCTGTAAGTTTTTAGTTCTTCCAAGCCCTCCAATCAGAGAGGACAGGAGGCTGAGTGAAGTGGTAGCAATCAAGGCTTGAGCAGCACAGTGGTGAGTCTAGAAATGATGAGCTTATGCTGGGAGAGGCATCTTGTTCTGTGGAGTTGAAATCAGGCTGGCTAGCAGGTATAAAGCAGAATTAGAGTATCAAGGAGAGGGAAACTGGGGTAGCTAGGTGGTGCAGTGGATAAAGCTCTGGCCTTGGAGTCAGAGGAACTGAGTTCAAATCTGGCCTCAGACACTTGACACTTACTAGCTGTGTGACCCTGGGTAAGTCACTTAACCCTGATTGCCTCACCAAAAAATAAATAAATAAAATAAAAATGAAGAAGAGGGAGACTGACAATCTCAAAGGCTGAAGACAGGTCAAGAAGGATGTCCACTCTGGTGCAAGTCCTCATCACCCTATGTCTGGACTACTGCAATAACCTTTGGTTAGTCTCTCTGCCTCAAGTCTCCCCCCACTTCAGTCCATCCTCCTCTCATGTGTCAAACTGTTCCTCCCAAAGCACAGATGTGACCATGCCATTTCATTCTAGTAGCTCCTAAGACTTCTAGGATCAAATATAAATCCTCTTCTTGGCATTCAGCAATGTGAGTGAGAGGGGAAAAAAATGGAATCCAAAGGACGTCTAAGGACAGATGAAAAGTTTTGAAAGAGCTCCTGTGCTAAGATAGTGAATCAATTAGGGATGTGTAAAAGGACTGCTGTGCTATAGAAAGGGCCCATTTGGGATTGTAACAAATTTGTAGTGTGCCCACTTAGCAAGGTTTCTTGATTTTCTGCAACTTCATTCAATCAAATGGGTTGAGAACAAAGGCAGTGGATGGTGGGAATAATCCAAGGCTTGAGGCTTGGCAAGACATGATTAGTAATAAAAGGGTAAGGAACTAAAGAGAAGATGACAGTGTAGAGTTGAACTAGTTCACCAAGGATTCAAGATGGGAAAGGGAGCAGAGTGGTAGCCAGTTCAGGGGTTCAAAGCAGTGCCTGAGAAATGAGTAGTGGAAGGATTGAAGGTCACAGTGAGGACAAATAATAGTATGGGACTGCAAGACAGGAAGAGGTAGAATGAGAACAGATTGTGATTAGATAAGTGAGTTTCAGAGTTCATGAACATTGAAGTGAAATAGTTGTGAGTGATGACAAAATCAAGGGTATGTCCATTTCTTTGTGTAGCTTCAGTGGGGTGGAGGAGAGTAGGTCATGGTAAATGAGTAAATTGAGGAAATGGGAGGTTAGATTTATTTGAAGGAGTAACAATATGTATGTTAATGTTCCCTGGATAAGGGTGGGAACTGATGAAGAAATACTATTAGCCAGTCATTGAACTCATTGAGGAAAGAGGGCAAATTTCTTAGAGGTTGGTAGATAATAGCTACCAGAATTTTGAGTGGGTGGTAAATATTGATTAAGCAAATCTCTAAGGAGAAGAGGTTACTGAGTGATAGTAACATAGGGAAAGTCTTGAAATAGAAATGGGGAGCAAGGAGAATTCCAACTCCCCCACCTTAAACAGTGAGTCTCAGAGAGTATGAGTAAAAGTTCACCCAGCAGCCGAGGAGGTTTTATTATCAGGAGGGATTCGGGTCTCAGTAAAATCCAAAAATTGGAGGGAGTAAGAAAGCAAATCAGTTACCTATGAATAGGCATTCCAGAAAGCACTGTGGAAAGGGTGGGTACCTGTGAAGTGGGACATTGTGGAAGTTGAGTTGAAGGAGATGAGATTAAGGAAGCAGGAGGAACAGAAAATGAGATTTGAACTAGAGGGGTTCAGAATGGGATGGGGAGAGTATGATAGGATAGTAGTTTGTTAAACATTAAGAAATAGGTTCAAGTCAGAGATCAGATGACAGAGTGAAAGCATGTATTGCAGTGAGTTCCTCTCCAAAAATTTCTCCAAACAGATCTAGAAAATGCACCAGATCAAAGAGGCAAGAGGAGGTACCAGACCCATACCTGGCACCATCAGACCTATGCCTGAGATGGGAACAGATACAAGTTGCAGCTTTTTCACCCACTACATATTTCAGGATTATAGATTCAGGGCAGAGTAAAAAAAATGACCTGCACAGGGGGGTGGTATTCTTGGATAGGGAGACACTGGGTGGTATACCAAGAAAGGAGGAAGTTCAGAAGCCAGCAGAAATGGTGTGGCTCAAACCCTAGGTGTACAGCAGGGTCTCACTTCTAGCAGTCTTCCGAGGCATAATCAAGGCAGAAATCTCAAACCAAACAGGAGCCTACAATTCTGCCTCTTTAAAGGAACTGAGTTTCCTAGCTGGTTAACAGGAGATGAATCCAATAGCAGTCCACTCTTACCCAGACCCAAACCCAGGTCAAGAACTTGCAGAGCTCAAACCGGGGCAGTATAGCACTCAGACTTTGATCTGGATCAGACCACTCAGGAAGTACTCAGGTCCCTAGCCTGTCTTTGAGATCCTGGAATACCACAATATTCAATACCCCCAAGAAAGCAGCAACAGCACCAGCCCAGACCTTCCCTTCAGCAGTACTTCAGAGCCCAGCCCTAACATCAAATCTGAAGTTAGGAAGCAGACGTGAAGAATGGGTAAACAATAAAAAGAACCCCACAACAATGAATGATTATGGTGGCAGTGACATAAATGCAGAACAAGAGAATGATTCCGAAGCATCTACAAATATTACTTTAGAGAAAGACACAGCTGGGCACAAATTCAATTAGGATTTCTGTAAGAAATGAAGCAAGAGTTTTTTTTTAAGAGTTAAAAATGTTTTTTATATATTAAATTAGAGCACTTGAAGAAAAAAATTAAAAAGAAATGATGAGAGCTATGGAAGAAAGAATTGGAAAAGGAATTAACAGTTTAGCACAAGAGATAACAGCATTTTCTCCAATCAGCACCCTCTGAAAATTAAAAGGGACCAAATAGAAGCCAATAACTCAATGAGACAACAAGAAATATTAAAAACAAAGTTAAAAGACTAGAAAAAAGTAGAAGAAAATATAAGGTGTCTTATAGCAAAAACAACTCATATGGGAAAAAAATGAAGAATCATTGAGTCCCAAAAGACAGCCTAGACATCATATTTCAAGAAATCTTAATGGAAAACTTCCCAGACCTTTTAGAACCAGGAGGCAAAGTAGAAAAAGAATTCACTGGTCACCTCCTTAAAGAAACCCCAAAATGAAAAATTTCCAGGAACATCAAAGTCAAAATTCAGAACTTCCAGGTCAAAGAAAAAATACTACAAGCATCCAGAAATAAAGAATTTAAGTACCAAGGAGCCATAGTCAGGATCACACACAAATTAGGAGCCACAACCATAAAGGAGTAGAGAACTTGTAATATGATATTCCAGAAGGCAAAGGATATGGTCTTATAGCCAAGAACAATTTGCCCAGAAAAACTGTCTACGATGCTACGAGGGGTAAAACGGATCTTTAACAAAATAGAGGACTTCAAAGCATTCCAGATGAAATGATTAGAGGTTTAGAGAAACTTTTGAAGTTCAAACACAGGAATGAAGAGAAATATGAAAAGTAAACATTAATGAACAATAATAGGGGACTAAAACAAGGAAATACTGTTTACATTAAAATATGGAGAATATATGTACTCTCTAAACATTCACATTAAAAGGGTTCATCGAGGGGGTTCAATTAGACAAGGTGTTGGATGAGTTCAGTTATGTCCTGATGATCTTAAGAATGGAAAGAGAAGGGAAGAGCAATATACCAAGGGGATGGGAAGTTTGAAAAGAAAGTTTAGGGAAAATGTTATCATATAATCAGGATGCAAAACTAGACATCTATATAAATAAGGAGGGGATGAGGGGGAGTGGCTGACAGTTGAACCTCACTCATCTGAACTAGTCAGAAGAAGGAAGAATAGACACACACAGCTGGGTACTGAAATACATTTTGCTCAATAAGGAAATGGGAGAGAAAGTGGAAGAGGGGAGTAGGAGGAATTAGAGGCTGGGTAGATTAAGTCAAGGATTAGAACTAAGCAAAACAAACTCTAATAATGTACACAAATTTTTATAGCTCTTTTTGAAGTGGCAAAAATGGATATCTAAAGGGGGTACTCATAAACTGGCAAATAGATAGACAAGTTTTGATATAAAAATGGGATGGAATACTATTGTGCTGAACTCTTATTATACTAATGATGAAACATGCTACCCACCTGATGGAGAGGCGAAGGCCTCAGAAAGAAGAATGAGACAAGTAATTTTTTAGGCAAGGCCAATGCAGAAATTTGTTTTAATTGACTATACATGTTTGTAATGGGTTTCATTTTTCTTGTGTTCTCAATTGGCAAGTGGAGTGAAGAGGATCTTCGTTGATTAAAACAAATAAAATATTTTTAAATGAAAAAAAAAGAGAGACAAATTAGTTCAGATGGCTTATCAATATGCCTAATGGTAGAATTATATCAGAGCTTCAGGTAGTATGGTGTAGCTGGAAGAGTGAGAGGAACTTATGTGGGTACAGGCTCAGATGAGGGGACAATGGGGAAAGCATTATGGAATTGTACATCTTTCCCTCTCTGGCAGATAGGCTCAAACAGGGTACCCAGGGAAGACTTATGGGGCCCTCATCCATTGAGAAACTTTGCCTTCTTCACTGCTGAGTTTTAGAGACCAATCACACTGAAAGAGCTTAACTGTATACAGTTCTATACTCCTAATCATAGAAGGGGGGAAAAACCCAAATATCTTAAAGTAGCTACTATGTAGTCTGGGAACCAGTAGCTTCTACATCCAGGCAGCCCTAAATGTTTTATTTCTAGAGTCAAGCCCCAAACCCAGTTTAAAAACAAAAACAAAACTAACAGCCATTTTTCAAGACTGTTCCATTTATTCCAATTCAATTCAATAAATGTTTATTAAGAACCTACTACTTAGACATACTGTGCTAAGTGCTGGAGAAACAAATAAGAAAAAGAAAGAAAGCCTCAAAGAACTTACAACCTAAAAGAGGAAGACAATGAAAAAAGAGGAAACTGGGGGTGGGGAGGAGACACCAGAGGGTACTCATTGCACAGGGGCTTCTTGTTCCATAGAGTTGAGACCAAGCAGAGCTGCAGATGCAAGGTAAAGACTTATGACCAAACTTTCCAAAAAGTTAATGTCCAACTATTTAGGGAACTCAGAAGTTGGATTTCCCAGCTAGTTCCTTTCTCCTCTTCAAGGTTCACCTTGCCCTTTTTTTTTTCAACATGTATCTAAAAAAATTGAAGAGATTCCATGCTTAGCTTGAAATTAATGAGGTATGAATGGTCTAGATGGCTCAAGCAACTTCTTTACCTGGTTCCAGCAATCTCCCAGTCTCCAATGCTCCTCTAGCCACCATCAACAGCTATTTCCTCCACCAGCAGTTTCTCCACTCTCCTTTTCTTGTCTGGTTCCTCTCCTGAAAACTGGTTTGGCTACTGATTCCTGTTCTGATTGTTCCCATCTACCCCTTTACCAGTGGCCTCACTCTGGTTTCTCCTGCCACATGCAGTCATCATTTGTCTCAGAAGCCTATAGCTGCCCAGTGCCCTGTAACTGCCCCGTTAATCAAGTCTTAACGTAGGAAACAATGCCAGGACCCAAGCATGCTGCTTCTGTCCCACTGGCTGTTTTGTTTTCTTTTTCCCTCTTTGAAAAAAACTAAAGTCCTGGGCCCATAACCTACATGACATTACTACATTTAAGTTCTATGCTTTCCCACTGAAAATTATATTTTTCCCCCTCTCATTTTAGGGAAGTAAATCAAGTATATATGAAGCTGAAACTAAAGGTAGGAATGAAATGACCACTATCCTTTAAAACAGAAAATTCCTTTTACAACTGAGGGAAAGGGAGTGGGGGAGCCGGGATGTGTGAGGTGGGGTGTGGAGTTTGCCACCAGGTGAAAATGATTTGAAAATATTTTCTTAGTAATAATAATTTACATTCATACAGTACTTTAAAGTTTGCAAAATGCTTTACATAAATTATGGTAGCTAAGTGGTATAGTGGATAGAGTACTGGATCTGGAGTCAGAAAGAACTGAGTTCAAATCTGGCCTCAGATACTTACTAGCTGTGTGACCTTGAGCAAATCACTTAACACCTATCTGCCTCAATTTCCTCAATTGTAAAAATAGCACCCATCTCCCAAGGTTGTTTGTGGGAATCAAATGAGTTAATATTTGTAAAGTACATGGAACATAGTAGGCGATATATAAATGCTAGCTATTGTCAACATCATCTCCTTGTATTTAACAATAGCTTTGCAATGTAGCTAGCTCCTATATGTATTATTGTTCCCATTTTACAGATAAGGAAACTGAGGCTGAGAGAGGTTAAGTGACTTGTCTCTCCATGGTTACCCAACTAGGAAGTATAAAAGAAAGGATCTAAATCCAGATTTCTCTTGATTCTAGGTCCAATACTACTTCTTGTTTACCTTGCCAGTAACATGATGAGGAGAACTGTGTAGTACTACCTATTCCATCACGCAATGTAACCATGCATATATTTCTAGAGTTGCATTGTATTTGCATATGCTGTTTCTAGAAAATGAAACCCAACTTGAAACAGTACTACTCTTCTTTTTCTCAATCCTTTCCCTTCTACCCCAATACTTCAATCAATCAACAAGCTTTTATTAAGTACCTACTATATGCCAGACACTGTGCTAGGTTCTAGGGATATAAAGACAACCAAATAGTTCCTGCCTTCATGCATCTTACATTCTGGTGGAAGAGGTGGCATGCGACAGATATGTTTTTTGGAAACATACATAAAATTAACACAAGGTAACCATGGGGATGGAGGAAAATCACTAGGATCAATGGGGAGAAAGGGGAGTTAAGGAAAGGCTTCATGTAGAATGTGGCACTTGAGGTAAGTCTTGAAGTAAATCTAATATTCCAAGAGGTAGAGGTGAGAAGGGAGTATATTTTGGACGTGGGAGATAACAGCCATTGAAAAGAGCATGCGGGCCAACTAGGTGGCGCAGTGTATAGAGCACTGGCCCTGAAGTCAGGAGGACCTGAGTTCAAATCCGGCCTCAGACCAAACACTCAACACACTTACTAGGTGTGTGACCCTGGGCAAGTCACTTAACCCCAATTGCCTAAAAAAAAAAAAAAGAAAAGAAAAGAGCATGTACTTACTAGCTGTGTGACTTGTGATGCAAGTCACTTAACCCCAATTGCCTTAAAAAAAAAGAGCATGAAGATAGAAGACAGGGAGTATCTCATGTGAGGATCAATAAGAACAACAGTGGTTAGACTGTAGAGTTAATGAAGGGGAGTAATATGTAATACTGAAAAGGGGGCTGGATTTTAGAAAACTTTAAATGCCCCACGAAAGAGGTAAAAGGAAGCCACTGAAATCTGGGGATGGGGTGAGCAGGGTGACATGGTCAGAACTGACTTAGGCAAGTCACTTTGACAGTTGTAGGAAGAATGGCTAGGAGTGGGGAGAAACTTGAGGCAAGGAGAACGATTATGAGGATATTAAAATAATCTAGGCAAGAGGTCATGAGAACTTGAAATTGGGTGGTAACTGCATGAATAAAGATAAAAGGATATATGTGAAAGTTACGGAAGATAGAAGCAACAGAATTTGGTAACTGGAGACAAGGATGAAAATACTCTTAATGGACAGGGTTAGTGCTCATATGTTGTGGTATTTGTAACAGGACTTGTTTTCTAGCTTCTCCTCTTTTTATATTCTAAATTGATCCAAAATGAATTGATCAGTTATTCCAGTGGGGTTCTTTGGACCTCTTTACTCACCTCTAATAGAAAAATTCCAGGGCAAAGAATGCAAGATATCTAGCTTTGGTTTTCTAGTTACCTTCTTTCCCTTCCTCTATTAGATAAAGTTTAAGGTCTTAAACATTGCAATAACCATAGCAATCTGTTAGGTCAGTCAACAGGAGAGCATTCAGGTGGCACAAAAGGAGAGACAATTGCAGGGCAAAAAAATGACACAGCTATATTACCAAGTACCCTCTTAACTGAACACCCACCACCAGTCTTGGTCACTGCTCATGAGGATGGACATCTTCGAATATGGAGCATGCAGGTAAGGTTATAGCATATCATTTGTTTATAATGAGAATCATTTGAGGTGGAAAAAATATTTTCAAGGAATAATAGGCCATATTTTGTGACTCTTCCATTAGGCATTTACCAAGACTGCTCAAGTATGCCAGAGTACTCTAGTGTTCCCTAAATTTTTTTTAAAGACATTATTTGATGCTTAGCATCTAGATATTAAACACAGAACATTTTGTAAAATGAAATACACCCTTCCCCCACCCCGTAAATCTCCCATATAAACATAACTGAAAAACAATGTTCATCAAACACACAATACTTAAATGAATCTATGATCTCATTGATTGTAGGGATTACTTCTAGTGAAGCAGATTGAAAGCTATCCATGTCTTCCCATCTTTTACATCTCTTGACAAGTCTTCCTATTAATTTACCATGGGGATGAGGGAGGGGGTTCATCCAATCAATATGCAACGGACCTTCCTCAAGCTCTCTTGACATACAAGGATACTAATGGAGAACTTATGCTGGCCATCTGTTATCATCTGCTCTCACGACATGAACAGCCTACATTCTTTTTTCATTTATGCATTTCTTTGATGACAGCCTTTATAACACATCTTCTTTTTAGTTTCTTGTTTATAATCCATTTATGCCTACCATGAGCCATTCCATTGCCCTTTGGGTGATCCTCAATTTCAATTATTCAAAGACTCACTGTGCATTTAAAGTGTATGTCCAAGATACACATGTGTATACCAGCATATGTTTGTGATACACATATATACACATATATATGTGCATATATATATTTATGTGCATGTGCACACATACTCCCTGATGAAAGAGTTCTACAGGTAGTCCATCCAACTATAAATTGATACTCCTAAAGCACATCTGACCATGTCACTCCCTTGCTCTAGAATCCAATGTTTTTTTCTATAACTTCAAATCAAATTCAAGCTCCTCTGTTTAGCAATTAAAGTCATTCTCACTCTGATTTCCACTTACCCTTACTAAGACGATTGCACGTTACTTGCCTTCACATACTCTACAATCCAGTTAAATTGGCCTAACTTTCTGTTCTCTGTGCAAAACATTTTATTTCCCACCTCTATGCTTTTGTACAATGCTTTGCACAATTCCCTTCTTACCTCCACCTTTCAGAATCCCTAGTTTACTTTAGGATTTAACTGGTGTGCCTCCTACTGGAGGATTTTCTTATTCCCTTCATTTGTTAATGCTTTCCCAGACCACATTTTGTATATATTGTGTGTATACATATATATATATATATATATGTATATATGTAGTATATATATTTGCATTTACCTATATAGTATGTTTCCCCTAATAAAATGTAAGCTTCTTGTGACAAGGATTGTTTTTGTCTTTATATCCCCAGAAGCTAAAAACTGTGCCTTACATATATAGCATGTGCTTAAGAAAATGGAACAGTGCTATATGGAACAGTGATACACACACATACCTATACATATATGTGTGTATATATATGTATATATACATATATACACACACACAATACATACATATAGGTATACTTATATACACACATATGTATGTATGTGTACATGTGTGTGTGTGTGTATGTATTTAACATATGCTTGCTGAATGGATACATAGTATCCCTTTCCCTGGATGTCCTTCCTTTACCCTGATGGAGAGAGATGCTGAGATTTGACATCAGGTGATGACAAGAAGTGAGGGCAGACACACAGTGGAAGCCAGGAATGCCACATTCAGAGTCAAAAACTGGATGAGATCACTAAGACAGTACTGGTGACAGGAGGTGTTTTTTAGTTGGGTTGAGCTACTGGGTCCACTCACTTGTCCTTGGAGTTGAACTAGCTTCAGTTAGAAGATGTTGAAGGTGCCTATAGCAACAAGACAGTCAAATGAGATCAGAAAATATCATTGGTCATGGAATTTGTTTACTCGTAAGTTCACTTGGATCTCAAGTCCATTTCCCATGTTGTAAGCCCTGGGTCCAGAATTCTTCCAGGGTTTCTGCCTTTTTCACAGGTGAATCAAACATTAATTAGGTACTCCTTGCCCACTGGAAGGGGATAAGCAATGGGGAACTAAATAAATTCAAATAACATACTCCCTAGAACTCATGGTTGGAGCAATTCTGTACAGTGTGGGGGACTTCCTAGATTGCGGAAGAATCATGGGTTCACAATGATTTGATAGATATCTTATTACTTTGTTACACATTAGTTCCTTCTTATGTACTATTTGCCTATCAATTCTATGCTTAAAAAAACCTGTCACATATAATATCTGAGCATGATTGTCTATTCTTATGTAAACTACATTGTACTGAGGTTATATGACTACCACTCACTAAAATATAATAAATTCAGAAAGAGGACTGGGTTCATTAGTAGGTAGAGGTTAAAGGGCTAAAATCTGACTGTGTAATTCTTTAAATACACACATGCCTTGACAACTAGTTGATGCTACCCCACAGAAAGATTTAGAGCTAAGTAACAGAAGGTCTCTAGTTCTGAAAAACAGAGCATCACACTTACTCTTCCTCCTAGTGGGGCACACACAAACCACAAGGGTGAATATGGGGCTTCCCAGGATCCAGATCCTTTGAGCTGGACAGGATTGGCAAGTAACTATCAATGCTACCCAGTGGTTAAACAATTAATATAATAGTCTAAACAATAGGCATCGCTATTTCATTTGTTTTTTCCTCTGTCGGTAGTTAAGTCAAACTTAGAATAATTATGCATCTCAGGAGGTACTGTAATGTTCCACAGAGGTTCCCAAAGTGGGTGATACCACTCCCTGGGGGATGTTAGAATGATCGGGGTGGGGGGTGGTAGCCTCTGGTGCAACTGGGGGGCACTGAATAAAAATAAGAGGGCTGTGCAAGCATAAGGAAAGAAGAGAAGAGAAGTTTGGAAAATTGTTCATACATGTTTCATCTGTTGTGTAACAGAGTTACATTATTTTCCAAATAAACACAGAAAATGCAAGTTATAAAGGATCAGGGGTCAAGTTTGCCAACAGGTCTTAACAAGCAAGTGTTGGCAGGCAAGTGTATCATGCATTGTCAGGAAATACAGAATGCATTGGCAGGAATATGTGCGGGTAATGACTTGTTTACAATACAATATTATATAGTTACATGATGCTATATTGTGTCATCAAAATTTCAATGCAGGAAAAAATCCACAAATTTACAATAAATTATTAAATTTAAGATGTATCATTTCAAAAAATATTTTATATTTTAGAAATGATGTGAATCTTTTAAAAAACCCCTAAAGAATTAAAGAAAGTAGATTTCCGGGGGGAGGCATTGAGTAATTATTTTAAAAGGGGCAGTAAGCCAAATAAGTTTGGGAATCTCTCTTCTAGGATATGAGATAACCAGCACAATGTTATCTACAAAGAAAAGCATTCAGAGGACTTCACCATCTAGAGGGAATTACTATTCAACTTGAATTTTGCACTAGATTGTCTCCACATTAACAATTTTGGCCAACACCCCCATGTTTTCTCCCTCAGTTGATATCAATGATCTAAGGGTCATCAAGCAAAAATGTTTTTAGTTGTTATATCTTTAAAAGAATATTACATAATTTTGGCACACGCATGGGAGGCACATTATTGAAAGATAATTTTTTTTAAGGCAGCATTTTATACTATTAAACCAAGCATTTTTTATATCATGGTAGGACCTAATAGTCTCTATATCATGCAGTCAGTTATGTAACAGTAAAGATGTGGTCAATAATGAACACTTAAATGTGAAAACCTTATCAAGGAATGCCTTCTTATTAAGGAATATCCATTCTCTTAGCAAGTACAGCAATATATGTATACATTATTCTCAAAAATTTTTCTATAGATAGAAAAGTGAGCGTGTATGTTCTCTTCACAGACTTTCTCTTATAGTGGTCAATATTTTTCCCCACATTTTTGGCATTTTTGTAAATATTGAGAATTGATCTCTCAATTCCTTCAAAATCTATCACAGAACCCCTCTGTATATTTGATCTACTTCTGGTGTTCTTCCCATTTTTGTCTTCTTCAATGCTACTGATGTTAGAGTTTAAATACAGGTTCTACTACCCTTGATAATGAAAATAGTTTGTTACAAAAATATTTGCAGATCATTTCCATCTTTCATGAATTTGTTGTCTTTCTTTCAATTTCATCCTTAAATGCCTACCAGATGATGCTGGGGTATTTTGCCAAATTTTCTTTAAATCATTGCCCCTCTTCTGTTTCTCAATATCTTTAGAAGCAATGTTGCTCATAATAATCTACTATCCTTCTCTATAAGAATTTACAAATGAGTTTATTTTCTAAACTAGCATTTACTCTTGCCTGCCATTCTCACTGGCAAGTAAGTCAAGTTTGCTAAGGCATTCTTAGGCTCTTTTGTTCTCTTCAGTATAGAAATTGGTTTACATTGGTTAAACTTCTGTAGAAATTCTTGTAATCAATGTCAATCTTCTCATTAATTTCCAATTTTTCAGTGCCAATAACTTTTTGGGTGGATAGTCAAGCTTGGATCCTAGTCAGTTAGGACTCAGTAAAAAACTTGAATCTTCAAGGCTACAGCAATAATAGCAAACTTGGCAAGGCCTATGATTCTGATGTGATGCCCCCAATTTTTTTTTGCATGAACTAAGTGTAATTAAAAACCTACCAACCCAATAACATTAAGGCTTAGAAAAACAAGAACAGTTGCGTGTGATTTCTGAGCAAAAAAAGAAGAGTCTGCCAGAGTCCTGGGGAAGACTATCAGGGCAAAAGTGAGCCTCTTATCATGGTTACACATCCAGAAAGATGTGTCTTGGGTGCAGAGCCAGAGCAAGAGAAAACATTGCTAATTCAGGAACCTTAGGGGATTATATTTCCAATGGCCAAGCAAAAAAGTAGTCATCCCTCAAATGAAAGAAATATTCTAGAACAGGTGGTTACAAAAGAAGGCCAACCCTTGTCTTGAAGGTATGACCAGCACAAGATGAAAGAATGTCCTTAGTGTAACAGATATGGCTATAGTGGAAGTAGTTTTTGAACTTCAATAGTTAGCATACACATACCTTTATCATAGCTTATGTTGATGTAGCTTCCTCAAACATTTATATGAGCCCTGAAGCTGATTCAAGATTCCACTCTGAAGATAGGTAGCTCAGAGTCTAAAGGAATCTTAGCATTTCCAGTAGTTTCAGTAAAGCAAGTATGGAGCCTCTTCCTCTGTACCACATCTATGCCTGTCCAGTTGATCTCTTGCTAGATACTTCACTCCACCGTGTCTGGATTAATGTCCTGAAAGAGCATGAACATCAGTGCTCCTCAGTGCATGAGTATATTCAGAATCCATGAAAGAGATTCATCTGACCATCACGGTCATCATCAAAGACTCCATTTCATTTTACATTCCTAAGCAGGGAAAATTGTTCCTCTATGTATCGAATGAGTTATCAATTTCCATTAATCTCCGACATGTGAACAAGAAGTTCAGGAGGATAAAAATCTATAATTAGCTGAACTTTGCCAAGGGCTTATGATATATTTTAAATCACAGTTAGAGATGAATGGAAGATAACTGTTCACACTCAATATGAACATTTCAAATAAGATATGCCACTTTGATGGGTAACAGGTAGCCAATGTTTCAACACCTGATTAACAAAGAAGCAAGAGAACTCTTGGACCAATTTGTCATTGCCTACTCAGACAAGATCCTAATTTTTCCATAGAAGGAACAAGATCCTATAGCCAAGCAGGAGGAGATGGTAACTCCATCACTATGGCTTCTACCGTGAAGAAGAAAATGTGCCTTTCATAAAAAGAAAGTGCTATTTTCAGTTGTTTTAGAACCAAATGGCCTCCAAATGGATTTATAGTTTAGGACATTAATAGCTGACATTGATACAGTTACTTTAAGGTTTACAAAGTGTTTTATATACATCACATCATTTGATCTTAACAACCCTGTAAAGAAGCTACTATAGTTTTTGTTATTCCTCTTTTACAGACAAGGAAACTGACCCTGAGGGGAAACCAAGATAGTAAGTGTCAGAGGCAAAATTGAAACTCAAGGTTTTTCCTGATTTCAAGTCTATTTTCTTTTGACTATGTAACACTGTCACATGGATGTACAGGAAATCCAAGATTAGATCTTGTCTTTAGGAGTCAAAGCCTTGCAGCATTCCCTAGGATTCCCTAGTATCATTCAGCAGAATGAGTAAAAGTAGAGAAGGTAGTTGGTGGAAGTAAACCAGACTGTGGCTTGACAAGGTATGAATGGTAAAGGGACAAAAGGCAAGGGATTCAAGAGTAGAGAACAGAATGCAGTTGGACTGGTGAAACATACGATCAAGATTAGGAAAATAGGGAAGTAAGGCCAGAACCTGAGAATATGTTGTAGGATGGAGATCAAAGAGAGAATGATAAGTTAGGAAGAATGAAGCATAGGCAAAGATAGACTGATAGAAAGCTACCATTAGATAAAGGAATTTTAGAATTCCCTCTCCACCCCTATCTCTTAAGATCTCTCATTTCCTTCAGTAATCAGTTCAAATGCCACCATTTACATGAAGTCTTTATCACCAGCCCCAGCTGCTAGGGCACATCCCAAAATCATCTTCTATTTTGTGCAATCCATATATATGCATATATTATTTCCTTCAATAGAATGTAAGGTCCTTGAGGACCTCATCTTTGTACCTGAAGCACCTAGCAGTTTCTGGAACATAATTGGTCTTTAATTCTTGCTGATTGACTGATCACTGAAACGGAACACTTGTGAGTGATAATGAGATCAAGGGTGTGACCAATGCTCTGTGTGGCTGTGGTGGAGAGAAGCAACAGGTCATGGGAGTTAAAGAAATTAAGGAACTGGGAGGTTGTGGTGTTTGAAGTGATGTCAATATGTTTGCTAAAGTCCCAAATATGAGAAAAGGGATGGGATAGGAGAAGATGAAAACTGGACTATTTACTGAACTTGAAGAAAGAAAGAAAATTATCTGGAAACTGGAAGATGGCTGCCACTAAGATCTAAATGGAGTGATGTATTTGGATGGAGTGAATCTCGAAAGAAGAGTAATGGCAGCAGGATGAAGATCTGTGAACAGCAATGAAGGGCAAGGAGTATATATCCTCCTGGCCCAGTGTATTAGAGTCATGAAAAAGATTGCATATTTTATTGGAGAGCTTGGTCAGTGATAGAGTACCTTCTAGGGGCAGCCAAAAATATTAGGGTCTCTCAATGAAGCATTTGGAATGTTTCCTGAGTTTAAAGAGATAATCAGTTTTGCCTGCTCATTTCAATTTCTTCATTTGATGCCAAATGCCTTTCTAAATGAATGATTATGTGGAAACCCTATGTCCACTCTAGGGAGGGGAAAAGGAGCCTGATAAACAAGATTTACATGTCCAATAGAGATTTAATAAAAGATATTATTTACAGCAGACTGGAGATGGAAATGGGATATTGTGGGCCTTCAAATCTATATCCAGACTGGAGTGATGATATGGCAATTCCCCAGATTGCGGTGGTATGGTGGTTCCATATGGTGGTATGGTATGGCTTCCCAGACTTTTTATATAAGAAAATTCCTATCTCTGATGTATTCTAGAGAAAGTACCTCCTTTTTCAGGATGGTGATTGGTAGAAAAGAAGGCATTATCAACTACCTCTCCTTACAGATCTATGATTTTAGGGCTCTGAGTATAGCAACTGGTTGAAAGGATAAGAGGATGAAAATGGAATGCTCCCTGATTTACCAAAGGTTGGCTAATGTGTGCGCATGTGTTTGTGCGTGTGTGTGTGTGTGTATAAACGTGTGTGTGGACAGTCTTATCTCTTATGTTGGGTAATATGGAGACATTTGAGTCCAAGTTATTACAAACCAGTTAACAAGCATTTATTAAGTGTTCACTATGTTCTCAGGACTATGCTATATACAATAAATGAAACTATTCACACTCACAAAGAACTTGCATTCTTGGAGAAGACAACAAAAATATACATATATACATATATATTATATATGTATGTATATGTATGTGTGTGTATATGTATATATATATATGTACAGAATAACTATAAAGAGAACAAAAACAAACACAATGTAGTTAAATAGAAGGTAGTTTAAGATGGAAGGAACTAACAGTTTAGGGAACCAGGAAAGGCTTCAAGTAGAAGGTGATATTTGAACTGAATCCTGAAGAAAAGAGAGTCTGTAAGGCGGAGCTGAGGAGACAGTATATTCTAGGAAAAGGCAGAGGAATGGGAGAGGGAATTGTCATGTGTGAGGGACAGAGAGAAGGCCAGGTTGGCTGAATGCAGAATGTAGAAGAGGAAATAGCATACAAGCAGGCAGGAAAGGTTTGGAAAGTTTTAAAACACTAAACTGAAAAGTTTATGTTTGATTCTAGAGACAATAGGAAGCCACTAGAATTTAGATATTGAGGGAATGACATGGTCAGATTTGCACTAAAGGAGAATCACTTTGACAGCAGTATGGATGATCAAGAGAAATAGAGGGAAAACCTATGATGCAGAGAAACCAATTAGGAGGCTATTGCAATAATCTAGGCAATAATAGATGATAAGGGTCTCAACTAAGGTGATAGCTATATGAATAAAAAAGGGGTCATTAATAAAAATTAATAACTAATTAATTATCACTTATGGGATGCATGCCAATTATCTGGCAAGTGCCAGGAGAATGGCCTTGAGTTGTTTTTTTAAGTTAGGAATTAAAGGCCTTAGAGAGATATTTATTTTTAATGAGATTTTATGTATGAAATATTAACTTACATTCCACAGGGGAGAAGGAATCAACTTCCCAGACTCAAAGATCCTAATGGGATTACTTATTAATATAGCTATACATTAAGATAGCTATACATAAATGTGTATGTGTGTATTATACATATGAAATACACATACACACATACACATACACACACTTAATGAGAAAAGATAGTATTTGTAGTTACAGGATTTTAAAAAGCAGTAAGATTTACTTACATACAAAATACAAAATGGTACAATACTGCCAAGTCCTGACATGAAAGGAAACATTGCAGAAGTTAGTTTTGCTGGCCCTGCCACATCAGGTTTCTGTGAGTACAAGAATATGGAAGATGTGAAAGGGAAAGATCTAACACAGAAGTTTGTTCACAATAGAACAAAGGTTTCAGAAGATACAAGGGAAAGGCAGAGCTGCATAGGACACGGGAAGGTTATGATTGAGGTGAATGAGAATGAGAGATTTGTAGTAGGGGCAGAAGAAGGAAGTTTTCCCACAGGCAACCTTCAACTCTGAATTGCACAAATTCAGAAAGATGAGTGTTGGCTAGCTGTAGGAAAGTAGACTCTCACAACCTTCCTAATATTAAAGGTATGTTTCAGGACACCCTAGGTAAACAGTCACTTAACAGTGATTATCACTTGACAATCCCTGAGTTTTTTCCCAGGATAAAAGACTTCTCTCTGTTCTTAAAAAGTTTCTTTATCTCTCTGTTTTCTTGGCTTCTAAGCCTGAAATTATAAATATCATTAACCACTGCATTATAAATGTGTGTGTGTGTGTGATTCATTCGTACAAGTTTCTAGTGCAAAGAGATTTAGCTTATAAAAACTTATACCTGGACCTTCGAGGACAGTTGTTCCTAACCTTTTTTTTTTCATCTCTGACAAATTTTGGCAATCATGTGAAACCTATAGACAGTTCCTCAGAATAATGTTTTTAAATGTGTAAAATAAAATTCACAGGATTACAAAAGAAATCAATTATATATTTAATTCAATTTTATTTTATTCTCTGTTCCAAATTTTCTCCCTCCCTCCTTTCTCACCCCAACCCACTGAGAAGACAAGAAACCCATTACAAATATGTATTGTCAAGCAAAACAAATTCCCCACATTAGCTATGTCCAAAAAAGAAAAAGAAATATGCTTCAATCTGCATCAGCTCTCTATCTGTGCGTGTTTCATCTGTGTATGTATCATTATGAGTACTTTAAAACTATGGTTGGTTCCATTACGTTGATCAAAATTGCTGTCTTTCAAAACTGTATCTTTACATTGTTGTCTTTATATAAATTGTTCTGCTTATTTCGCTTAGCGTCAATTCATACAAGACTTCTCAGGTTTCTCTGAAATCATCTTGTTTATTATTTCTTTACTCTTCCTGTCCTATTTTTCATTTTCTTTTTTTTTTGCACTGAATAGTATTTTATTTTTCCCCAACTACATGTAAACATAGTTTCCAACCTTCTTTTTTCTAAGATTTTGAGTTCTAAATTTTTCTCTCTCCCTTCCCTCCCCCTTCCCCAACATAACAAGCAATCTGATAGATCATACATGTACAATCATGCTAAACATATTTCCATGTTAGCTATGTTGTGAAAGAAGAATTAGAACAAAAGGGAAAAACCATGAGAAAGAAAACAAAAAACAAAAAAAGTGAAAATAGTATGTTTTGATCTGCATTCAGACTCCACAGTTTCTCTGGATGTGGATAGCATTTTCCTCTATGAGTCTTGGAATTGTCTTGGATCATTGTCTTATTGAGAAGAGCTAAGTCTGTCATACTTGATCATCACACAATGTTGCTGTTACTGTGTATAATGTTCTCCTGGTTCTGCTCACTTTACTCAGCATCAGTTCATGTAAGTCTTCCCAGGTTTTTCTTAAATCTACCTGTTCATCATTTCTTATAGAACAATAGTATTCCATTATATTCATATGCCACAACTTGTTCAGCCATTCCCCAATTGATAGGCATCCCCTCAATTTCCAATTCTTTGCCACTACAAAAAGAGCTGCAATAAATATTTTGTATATGTGAGTCCTTTTCCTTTTTTCATGCTCTCTTTGGGATACAGACTTAGTAGTGATATTGCTGGATCAAAAGGTATGTACAGTTTGATTGCCCTTAGGGCACAGTTCCAAATTGCTCTCCAGAATGGTTGGGTCTGTTCACAACTCCACCAGCAATGCATTAGTGTTCTAATTTTCCCACATCCTCTCCAACATTTATCATTTTACTTTTCTGTCATATTAGCCCATATGATATGCATGAGGTGGTACCTCAGAGTTGTTTCAATTTTCATTTCTCTAATCAATAGTGATTTAGAGCATTTTTTCATATGACTATAGATAGCTTTGATTTCTTTCTCTGAAAACAGCCTGCTCATATCTTTTGCCCATTTATCAATTGGGGAATGACTTGTATTCTTATAATTTGACTCAGTTCTCTATATATTTGAGAAATGAGGCCTTTATCAGAAACACTGTTTGTAAAAATTGTTTCCCAGCTTTCTGCTTTCCTTCTGACTTCAGTTGCATTGGCTTTGTGCAAAACCTTTTTAATTTAATGTAATCAAAATTATCCATTTTGCATTTCATAATGTTCTCTGTCTCTTGTTTGGTCATGAATTCTTCCCTTCTCCATAGATCTGACAGGTAAACTATTCCTTGCTCTTATAATTTGCTTATGGTATCACCCTTTATGTTTAAATCATGTACCCATTTCAACCTTAATAATATTCCATCACATTCTTATATCATAATTTGTTCAGCCATTCTCCAATTTATAGGTACCCTCACAGTTTCCAATTCTTTGCCATCATAAAAAGAGCTGCAATATATTTTTGTCCATGTGAGTCTTTTTCCTCTTTCCTTGATCTGTTTGAGGCACATACTTAGTTGTAATATCTCCGAATCAAATGGTATATATATAGTTTAATAGCTTTGGGGGCATAGTTCTAAGCTGTATTCCAGAATGGCTGGACCAGTTCACAGTTCCACCAACAATGTATTAATATTCCTATTTTCCAATAGCCCCTCCAGCATTTGTCACTTTCCTTTTTTGTCAACTTTGTCAATCTGATCAGTGTTAAGCATTACTTCGGAGTCATTTTAATTTATCTAATTATTAGTAACAGCATTTTTTTCATGTTACTGTTGATATCTTGGATTTCTTCCTTTGAAAACTGTCTATTCTTAGGCTTTAACAATTCATTAATTCACTAGTGGTTCTAATTGTTATAAATTTCACTCAGTTCTCTATATATCTTAAAAATGAGACCTTTCTCAGAGAAGCTTTCTGCAAAGATTCCTGCCCCCCCCCCATTTCCTGCTTCTCTTCTATAGCTGCATTGGTTTTGTTTGTGCAAAAAATGTTTTAGCTTTATGTAATCAGAATTGTCCAGTTTACTTTCTGTGAATCTCTCTATCTCTTATTTGGTCACGAACTTTTCCCCAGTCCATGCATCTGAGAGGTAAATTCTTCCATGCTCCTCTAATTTGTTATGATATCACCTTTTATGTCTAAATCATCAATCCATTTGGAGCTTGTTTTGGTAGACAACCTTAGAACATCTAGTTTCTTTCAGAATCTGATAACATTTAAATAGTTGTCAAAATATTTTTTTAAAAAGTTCATGATCCTCGGGTTAAGAATTCGAGTTTTAGACAATGGGACAGAGAGTGCTGTAACCAATTAGGCTAATATTCAAAGTGCATCTTTTGCCATTTTCCTTCCCTTTTTCACTGGCTTGGTTCTAAAGGAAAATTCACCCCAGAGGTAGAAGAGCTGAAGGAGTGTCTGGATATAAGAAACATACCCAGGGTATTCTATTTATAATTAGAAATTTAACTTCAAATTTAAGCTTTGTAGGAAGAAAATCATAGCAAAGTTTTTGTTTATATTATTCTTCATTCAGGGGAAATTACTGAAGGATATGTTACCTTTCACAAAACACTCTGCAATTTCTCTGACTACACTGCACACTGATGTGTGTGCCAGAGTGCTGCTTGCAGGAAACATGGGTAAGAGATCACTCTCTTCTGGGGTTTCCCTCACCCACCTATCCATGGGCATCATGATAACTTATGTGTTAGAAAAATGGTCACAAAAATAATCTCATCAAATATACTAGGACAATGGCAAGATTAAGAGGTTGCTTGTTCTAGTACTAGACATAGAATATAGGATCAAGCATCGGAAGATTGTAATTTTATTCCTACTTCTTCCATTGACCCTATAATCTCAGGCAAACTGTTCTCTGTTTTCCCATCTGTACAATAAGGCTATTGCTACTTTCCAACCACCCACATTGTTGTGAAGAGTACAAATTGCCATCACTCCCTTAGCATAAAAGGAATAGTCTGTATAAACCTACACTGACGAAGGGAACAGTGACATTATAGAGGAAGGGAAAGGGATAATTAGTTCTTGCTCTTTTTATAGCTGGCCTTTCATAGCTATTATTTAAACTAAGTCAGAATTAATAAGAAGGCAAGTATCTTTTTAGTAATTTGTATTTCCTTTAAGGAATGGTCTTCTTAATTTCTATTAATTATTGCATATGTAATCTCTTGTCCAAAAGCTTTTCATTCTCAGCTATTAAAGTGACATTCATGATAAATGAGGCATGAAAAATGATGCTGTGAAAGTGGGCACTTTGTGAATTATGCTCAGAGGAAAAAGACATATCCAGGTTGTTATGAAGTTTTGTTTCTGGCTCCTCTACCTCTAATTTATTCAGCATTTTAAATAGCTGAGCCCTTGGAAATTGGCAGTATGAATGGTATTTATCTAGAAACCACAGAATACTCAATTAAAGAGTCTAAATCTCTAAACATTTATATTCTATACAGAAGGCCATGTTATCCTCTGGAATATTGGTTCCTTCCTGAACCCTCCATATGATGAAAAGGTGAGAACTCACTTTTGCTCTTGAATCAATCAATCAACAAGCATTTATTAAGTGCCTACTATGTGCTGGGAACTGTACTAAATAGTAGACAAAGACAAAAATGAAACAGTCTCTTCCCTCAGGGAGTTTAAATTCTATCAAAAGAAAACACAGTCTGGATCCTCAATGAGCTTAAAAGTTAGTTGAAAAGACAGAAATTGGTGTATTACTTTGGTCAAGTCATTCAGCCTCTCTGGATCCAATTTCATCTGTAAGATGAAACTACCAAACCAGATGACTAATAAAGCTTATCCCAGGTCTACATCTATGGTCTTACATGAATCTATATATACATCAAAAGATAGTTAGATGGCTAATACGGAAATATACTTTACATGACTTCACATGCATAACTGATATCATATTGCTTGCCTACTCATGGGGTGGGGAAGGGGTAGGAAGGAGAGAAAGAATTTGTGACTCAAAAATTTTTAAACTAGATATTAATTTTTAAAAATGTAATCAGGAAATATTTAACAAAATAAATAAAATATATTTTTAAAAAGATACTTAGCAATGGTCTGCTGGTATAGGTAGGAAAAAAGTCAAGAGGCTGAGTTGTCCACCAAGTGAATTACCAGTTTTTCTATCTTCTCTATATGTTAATTTATAATGCAATAAAATGAAGAGAATGATATTTTGTATCTGCTATTTGTTTTAAAGACATAAATGGGCCTAATACTATATATTATATTACTAACTTCTCCTTTATTGAGCTGTCAATTATACAAGCATGACAATTTTAGAACTAGAATAAATATTGATGCATTATTGTTGTTGTTTTTGTTGTTATATTATTACTAGTATCGTTTGTTATTTTTGTCATCCAAACTTCTGTTTTCCTTGGTTTGGGGAATTCTCAGAGAGAAAAAACTCTATCTTTGCCAATATGCAACTTTTCTGCAACAAATAATCTTTAAGAGTTTCCTAAGGTACTAAGAAATTAAGTGACTTGCTCAAGGTCATACAGTCAATATGTATCAGAGGGATAATGTTTTATATTTTTTCACAGCATTAAGATTAAGACATAATAGTAGCAAGGTATTTTAATCCATTATTTTGTTTAAAATCATTACAAATTTATTACCTCATTTTATGTATTTAAACCTAGACCTACAGAACATAGAGGGACTTATGTAGGTCATCTAGTTCATGCCTCTGCTTCCACTTCAACCAAATAGGTATCTCAGGGAATGAGATTTGAAACCCAACTTGCCTTATCAAATATTTCTTCTGTCTAGCTCAGCTCCACGTAATAGCCAGTCTCAATACCTGTGTGCTAAAATTAAGCACCTGCCAATTTTTCACATATACGTGGCCAATACTTGACAAACCGTCCCTGAACGTTTTATCCCAGTGGGGATGTGTCCCATTTAATCCAGCCAAACCTAGTCCATGCCAAGCAGGCACAATCTGTTAGCTAAACAAATAGTCAGTGCATTTGACCTATAGTGATAAGTAGAACTAATGTTTTTAAAATTAGGCTTCCCTGCTAGGTACAATAGCTAGCATTCAATTTTTAATTGTAATAAATAAAACAATTGTCATAGACATGATCTGAAAATTAGCCCTTTTGCAGAAAACAGTTGTTATACAAGTCAGTACTGATACAAAATGGTAGGTTTTTTATCTGTCCAAATGCTGAGAAAATCTTGATTTGGGCCTTTCAAAAAGTTATTTTTAAAAAGATGATGTTGTATTGAAATGGGTTTATTATTAATTTTATTGTAATCAATAATGCCATCTTGCAAGTGAATATGATACTTCATAGCTTTAAAAAACTAGTTCCATATATATATAAAATCACTCTGACTTTCACAGCAATCAGGTATTTTTTCCACTTTACATATATAGGGTAAATATAGGAAACAGAATCAAAAAAGGTAAGTGATTTGTATAAGGTCAAAGAGTGAAGTTAATTTTTTTTATTTTAATTTTAAAATTTTAAAATATTTAAATGTTAATTGAGTTAAAAAAAAACAAGCTCTCTTTTTTAACTCTCTATTTGAACTGACAAGGTAAAACAGTAAGACCTGTCCTTTAACACTAGTGACATGAAGCTATTCCATTGTATAAATATAGGCTATGGAAGGTAGGATCAATAACCTCTTTTCAAAACAGGGGCCTGTAAGAATTGGCCTATGTGAATATGAAAAACAGGACATTTAATTACAAGAGAGGATTAATGAAAGGAAAAAGACGACTGTATCTTTATGTAGCAAACAGGAAAAGAGGGGACCCAAGGTACCAAGCCCCTCAAACAAAAGAACTCAAGAGGGATGTCACTATAATCTTTGTAGCCAAAGGGATACATGAAACCTGAATTAAAAGAATGTGAGAACAATACATTTCTGGATATGAAGTGATATAAACCCTAGTAGGAATGCTAATATGAATGCCTAAGAAGATCTGTTTATTTGGACAAAGAGCCCTTATTCTGGCCCCTACTGGTATTATCAAAATTCTCTCTGCTCTCAATGAAAGCATCTTTTGGCTATAATGGATTCTACCCAGGAATGCTGTGACATGGAGAATGAAGCCATCTTTTCTGTGAGGATCGCAGATTGGAAAGTGAGGAGAGTGATAAGGGAATGCCAAGAAAGGAAGAACACTTACAGCTGACACCCACATGAGGTCTCATTTCTCTCTAATAATGTCATTGCTTCAGAGGTAACCAAGCCCTGGAAGGTCTTACCAATGGGACAACCACTGACACCTCTACATTTGGATTTTCGGGGTAATTATGAACCCCAATTCCATACAGACAATGCTGGCACTTTTCAAAAAGAGCTTTACCAGGGAACTATGCAAGAAAATAATATCAAGTATAAAACTGAATAGTTTACAAAGTACAGAAACTTTGTTCTAAAGTAACTACAAGCTGGGTGCAGATTGGCAGACACAACTGGAAAGATGTTGCAACCCTATTCCTATTCTATGCCTAAGCCCCCATCTGAAGAACCTTGGCTGAGGAAGGTCTTTCCCCAACCTCTCTCCCAAGTTTTTAAATCATCCTGCATTCACCCTGCAGATAGCTTAACTGTCCTTATCCTAGAGGTCTCTATGACTACTCTCTTTGAAATGTCTCTATCCTCAATCCTGGTCCATTATTCTCTGCCTGATAGGGTTCGCCTGGAATAGCCTTACTAGCCCATTTCTAAGGTTCACTCCATCATTAAGGAAGCTCAGCCTTTCAAACTGTTGTTCTAACTAGTATCCAGGTTCAATCTCACCACATGGGGAAGTCACCTAACCTCCATGGGCTTCAACTTCCTCATCCATAAAATGAGAGTGTTGGTCTATATGCCTTTAAGGTCTCATCGAGGTCTAGATCTATGATCCTATGGTCCTGTGAACCTACAAAGATTAATAATAGACAAGTAAAAGAAGGGTCATTTATTTGATCATGGAACAAAACTGTCAAGCAGTCAGGGTGTAGTCAGTTTTAACAATAGGCTAATGAAGATGTTCCAGGCAAACATCTGAAGCAAATCAGGCTCTAGACTCAGTTTTTGGTGACAGCCCCAGTGTTTCAGGATCATATGGCAGAGGCTAGATTGGAGGCCTATGCTTGGGCTTGAATTTCTAGACTCTGTCTCTCTAGACAGGTATTAATCAGGCCTTATGAAGTCATTGGGGAAAAAACCTTGACTACCACTTTTGGTCATCTACTTTCAGCTTTGGGATTTTCAAAGTCCCACAAAAGGTAATAACTTTAGCCAGACACACATTTATTTGGATCTTCCCTTTTGAAAACTCTCTTCCCAATCTGGGTTCCATTGTTCTCTTCCCTCATCTCCCCCAAGATCCATATGTTTCCTCCTTTACATCTTGCTCACAGCAAGAAGTTGCTTTAGATCCACACTGACAAAAGCTTAAGGTTATGTCATGTATCAAAGATATTTGCATTTCAAGAATGAATTCTACAAAGTTCCGCTTCTGGGAGCCAAGATGGTGGAGTAAGAAGTAAATCACCCTCCCTTATTGACCTCTGAAAGCCCAGAAAACATCAACCCAGGAAAAACCCTGAGCCAGCAAAAAGACAGGGTGCTGCATGTAGCCCAGGAAGTTTGGGGGATTAACAGGAAAGGCCCCTCTCACTCCAGAGGAGGGGAAGCAGTACAGAACTAGAGGCATCCCAGCAAACCAGCAGCAAACCCCACTGCAGCATATCATGGGGAGATCCTGAGACCCAGGCAAGTGCTGACACCAGGACCCGAGAGCCTCAATACAGGCAGGGGAACTGGATAGACACCACTTCGGAAAACCACCATGGGTGATGGCATTCTCCAGCAGCCAAATCAACTGGTACCTCAACACAACTCTGGGAAGCACAACTCCAGGAAGCAAACCTTCAGCCTGACAGACATCTACCAGCAGCGAAACATTAAATGCATGCTTTTCAGCTCATGATGCAATAAAAATTACATGCAATAAATGGCTATGGAAACATAGACTAAAAATTAATTGGAAACCAAATAATCTAATCCTAAAGAATGAGTGAGTCAAACAACAAGTCATAGAAACAATCAATAACCTCATCCAAGAGAATGACAATAATGAGACAACATACTAAAACTTATGGGATGTAGCAAAAGTGGTCCTTAGGGGAAGTTTTATATCTCTAAATGTTTAAATGAATAAAATAGAGAAAGAAGAGATCAACAAATTGGACACGCAACTAAAAAGCTAGAAACAGAACAAATTAAAAATCCCCAATTAAGTACCAAATTAGAAATTCTTAAAACCAAAGAAGAGATTAATAAAATTGAAATTAAGAAAACTATTGAACTAATAAATAAAACTGAGCTGGTTTTATGAAAAAATCAATAAAATAGATAAACCTTTGGTTAACTTGATTTAAAAAAAGAAAGAAGAAAACCAAATTACCAGCATCAAAAATGAAAAGGGGTAAATTCACTTCCAATGAAGAGGAAATCAAAACAATAATTAGGAGCTACTTTGCCCAACTGTATGCCAATAAATTTGACAATCTTAGCAAGATAGATAAACATTTACAAAAATATAAATTGCCCCGATAAACAGAAGAGGAAATAAAATACTTAAACAACCCTATTTCAGAAAAAGAAATTGAATAAGCTATCAATGAACTCTCTAAGAGAAAATCTCCAGGGCCAGGGAGATTTACAAGTGAATTCTATAAAACATTTGAAGAACAACTAATTCCAATATTATATAAACTATTTGGGAAAATAGGTGAAGAAGGATTCCTACCAAATTCTTTTTATGATACAAATACGGTGCGGATATTTAAACTGGAAAGAGCCAAAACAGAGAAAGAAAATTATAGACCAATCTCCCTAATGAATATAGATGCAAAAATTTTAAATAAAATATTAGCAAACAGATTATAACAACTTATCTTGAGGATAATACACTATGCCAATGTAGGATTTATACCAGGAATGCAGGGCTGGTTCAATATTAAGAAAACTATCAGCATAATTGACCATATCAACAACAAAACTAACAGAAATCATATGATTATCTCTACAGATACAGAAAAAGCATTTGTCAAAATACAACACCTGTTCCTATTAAAAACACTAGAGAGCATAGGAATAAATGGAGTCTTCCTTAAAATTATAGATAGCATCTATCAAAAACCATCAACAAGCATTATATGTAATGGGGATAAGCTAAAAGCATTTCCAATAAGATTGGGGATGAAACAAGGATGTCCATTATCACCACTGTTATTCAATATTGTGCTAGAAATGTTGGCTGCAGCAATCAGAGAAGAAAAAGAATTTGAAGGAATTAGAATAGGCAAAGAAGAAACAACTCTATCAGTCTTTGCAGATGATATGATGGTATACTTAGAGAATCCTAGAGAATCAAGTAAAAAATTACTTGAAATAATAAACAATGGAGTTGCAGGATATGAAATAAACCCCCACAAATTATTGGCATTTCTATATATTACTAACAAAGCCCAACAGCAAGACATAGAAAGAAAAATTCCATTTAAAATTGCTGTAGACATTATAAAATATTTGGGAGTCTACCTGCCAAAACAAAACCAGGAACTATATGAACACAATTACAAAACACTTTTCACACAAATAAAATCAGATCTAAATAATTGGAAAACTATCAATTGCTCATGAGTAGGCCTACCTAATATAATAAAAATGAAAATTCTACCTAAATTAATTTACTTATTCAGTACCATACCAATCAAACTATCAAAAAAATTATTTTATAGAGCTATAAAAAACAATAACAAAATTCATCTGGAAGAACAAAAGGTCCAGAACATCAAGGGAACTAATGAAAAGAAATGCGAGAGAAGGTGGCCTAGCTGTACCTGATCTTAAATTGCATTATAAAGCAGCAATCATCAAAACTACTTGGTACTGGCTAAGAAATAGAGTGGTGGATCAGTGGAATAGGTTAGGTAAGCAAGACACAACTGTCAATGACTATATTAATCTACTATTTGATAAATCCAAAGACTCCAGCTTCTGGGTAAGAGATCACTATTTAACAAAAACTGCTGGGGAAACTGGAAAATAGTGTGGCAGAAACTGGGCATGGACCAACATCTTACACCCTATACCAAGATAAAGTCAAAATGGGTTCAGGATTTAAATATAAAGACTGAGACTATAAGCAAACTAGGAGAGCAAAGAATAGTTTGCCTTTCAGATCCATGGAGAAGGGAAGAATTTATGACCAAACAAGAGATAAAGAACATTATGAAATGTAAAATGGATAATTTTTATTACATTAGATTGAAAAGTTTTTGCACAAACAAAGCCAAAGCATCCAAGATTAGGAGGGAAGCAGAAAACTGGGAAAGAATTTTTATAATCAGTATCTCTGCTAAAGGTCTCATTTCTAAAATACACAGAAAACTGAGTCAAATTTATAAGAATGCAAGTCATTCCCCAATTGATAAATGGTCAAAGGATATGAACAGGTAGTTTTCAGAGGAAGAAATTAAAGCTATCTATAGTTACATGAAAACATGTTCTAAATCATTATTGATTAGAGAAATACAAATCAAACAACTCTGAGGTACCACATCACACCTCTCAGATTGGCTAATTTGACAAAACGGGACAATGATAAATGTTGGAGAAGATATGGGAAAACTGGAAATCTAATGCATTGTTGGTGGAATTGTGAACTGATCCAACCATTCTGGAGAGCAATTTGGATCTATGCCCAAAGGGCTATAAAATTGTGTATACCCTTTAACCCAACAATACCACTTCTAGGTCCAAATCTCAAAGAGATCAGAAAAACAGAAAAAGGACCCACATCTACAAAAATATTTGTAGCAGCTCTTTTTGTGGTGGCAAAGAATTGGAAACTGAGGAGATGTCCATCAGTGGGGGAATGGGTAAACAAGCTGTGGTATGTGAATGTTATGGAATACTGTTGTGCTATAAGAAATGATGAGCAGGCAGATTTCAGAAAAACCTGGACTCACATGAACTGATGCTGAGTGAAATGAGCAGAACCAGGAGAACATTGAACATAGTAACAGCCACACTGTGCAATGACTGACTTTGATAGACTTGGCTCTTCTCAGCAATGCAAGGATCTAAGACAACTCCAAAGATTCATGATGGAAAATGCTATCCACATCCAGAGAAAGAACTATGGAGTCTGAATGCAGATGGAAACATACTATTTCTCTCCTTTTTCTTTGTTGTTTTGTTTTATTGCTTCATTCTCATGGTACTTCCCATTAGTTCTAATTGTTCTTTACATCATGACTAATGGGAAAATATGCTTAATCTGAATGTATAAGTAGAGCCTATATCAGATTGCACACCATGGTGGGGGAGGGAGCAGAGGAAGGGGGAGAAAATTTAAAACTCAAAATCTTATGGAAGGGAATGTTGAAAACTAAAAATAAATAAATTATTTTTTAACAAAGAATGAATTCTTCAAGACAAAAAAGACTGAAATGAAAGAAAAAACCCAAACCTAATTCCTAATTGTGGAATTAAAGCCACCATGACAAGGAATAGAAGAATATATTTTGGATGGAGACTTGCCCAGCTTCCCTTAAATCATACTTTGTTGGTATCTGCCTATTCTTTTTAGCCAAAAATCTAAGTTGATGACAACTGAATTTGTTCATGACTGCCTATTACAGTGCCTCGAACACAGTAAGTGCTCGAGAGATACTACAGCATAGTAGCAGGAGTGTTGCAACACTCTTGCACCAAAAGTCAGGAGACCTAGGATTAAATCCTGCATCAAAATCTTACTATCTGGATGATGGTGAGAAATTTACTTAATCTTTTGGTGCATTTTAAGTGTAAAATTGGGCATATTAATAATTGTTATTTGTCTCACAGAGTGGTTATAAGAAAAATACCTTGCAGCAATTTGGGGGCACCTAGGTGGCACAGTGGACAGAGCACTGGCCCTAGAGTCAGGAGGACCTGAGTTCAAATCTGGCCTCAGATACATAACACTTACTAGCTGTGTGACTCTGGGCAAGTCACTTAATCCCAATTGCCTAAAAAAGAAAAAGAAAAAGAAAAATACCTTGCATACCTTAAATGCTATATAATGATGAATAAGTGTTTGTTGAATTGCTTATCATATTTTTGTTACATAAGTCATTTTGTTATTGCTATTTAGAAATTTAAGCAGCTGATTGCATGGCGTGGGCATGCTTTGAAAATTGTCAATGTCATCTATGTTGAGGATAAACAAGTGGTATTGACCTCCTCTGTTGATGGGTCAGTAAGGTAAGTGCATACTTGACACTTCCCACCAAAAGGAGATTTATGGTAGGGCTCCTTGATTTTGAAGCAGATAGAGGTAAAGGAAGAACTAGTCCCACAATCTTATGGTCCAAATGATACAGACTTCTACTCCTTAAAAATGGTATATATGAGTCTTGAGACTATATATAGCATTAAATTTAGAATTTTTTGCTAAGTCCTCAAGTGCCTTAAATGATCCTACAACATGACAAAGAGTAAAAAAGTTTTCCTAAATAAGTGCAAAGATCTGAACCTAAACAAGGCAAATTAACTCAGAGAAATGTATCTAAACCTAAGGAATACCATGAAAATATGATTTGAAGAAAAGAATAAATGATACAGGAAGAGGTGCACGTGAGCAGGCTATGGCAAGAATAGTAATTACCAGCCTTATTACTTTTTATTTGATGTTTTTAGGACTTAAGAATTTAAAAATTCCCTCTCTATGCTATATAGCATAAATACACACACACACACACACATTTCAGATACTACAGAGACTCCTATGTGTAAGGAAGGAAAGAAAGAGGGAAGGAAGGAAAGAAGGAAGGAAGGAAGGAAGAAAGAAAGAAAAAGAGGGGAGACAGTGACAGAATCAAAACAGTCCTTGAGCTCAAGGACTTGCTATTACCACTATGGGAAATAACATGAACACCAATAGATCAACAAATATGTGTGTGTGCACATACATACATACACACAGAGAGTAATTGGGGGAGGTCTCAGTAACAGCAGAGGATCAGGAAAATCCTCTTGTAGAAGGTGCACTCGAGATCAACCTTGAAGGAAAGAAAGGAAGGAAGGAAGGAAGGAAGATGTATATGTGTATTGTTATATAACATATGTGGTTTGGCAATTTTCTATCACAGATGATAGAGTGATCACTACTTCAAGGATCTATGTTTTCATAGCATTTATATGGGCATCGCCTTAACTCAGACTGTAATCACTTGTACACCTTAGTAGATGGTCTTCATGAGTTTCTGTGGCTGGTAAAATAAGTCAACTCTGGGTGGCCAACCTTTTAATGATGAGCCTTTCCACATTTAGCTAGACTAGTCTTCAAGTGAGAAATACTCTGTTGTTGAACCCATAGTTGAGTCTTTTCCAGTCTATTAGGATCTGCCAGAGCTTGGGCTTTTCTGGCATAGCCTTCAAGGATCCAGGATAATTATCCTACCATGATAACTAAAGTCCATTGGAATAGGCCATTGGACTACTAATGAGGCAGCCCCTACTCCTCCAATCTTGCTTTATAGCACACCTCATAGTGTGTATGTATGTATGTATGTATCTATCTATCTATCTGCCTACCTATCTGAAAGGAATTCATGCAGTATCATAGATAGAGATAGAGATAGAGAAAGACAGACATGGATACATGTATATCGTGTGTGCATGTATATACATACATATGTATACATTGCATATGTTTATATTATAATATCCCTGAAATAATTACATGCATAAGCATGTCAAAAATTCAACATAAGGAAATACTGCCTTAGACTGCCAAGGGTTCTAAACCTGAGATTTCTGAACTTCTAAAAAAATTGATAACTATATCTCAATCTAATTGCATTCCTTTGTAATACTCCATACTGTAATCTTTGCATTCAAAAACAATCTGAGAAGGGTTCCATAGGTTTTACCAGATTGCCAAAGGAGTCCACACACAAAAAAAGGTTAAGAACCCCTGCCTTAGAAGAAAAGAGAGGCAAAAGAGTTTGAACTTAATTTGAAAGCAAAACACAACCAGTGTATAATGTTCACACTTTTGTGGCATGACAGGCAAAGCAGTGGACTAGGAATCAATTAAATAACTAAATAGATAACTGCTAGACTCATCTCCACTACTAAATCAGCTATGTGTCATTTCACCTCAAATATGTCATTTCACTTCAGTTTTATCATCTATAAAATGAGCGGCATCTCTAATGCTATTTTCTATGATTCTGTGAGCTGATAAAAAATGCAACTAATTTCACCAGAATACTTCAGTACTGAAAATAAAATACCTACCAGTATGCTATCCTTTCTTAGTGTGCCAGTTTATGTACTCATAGTTACTTCCTTGTCATACTTTTCTGATCAATTGATATATCCCCAGCCAACCAAGAAGAAAGCATAAGTCCTCGAATGACATGCTATTTGGGAGCAAAATTCCAGGGCTGATTTTGCATTGCCCAACAAGGGATATTGCTAGTTGATTAGCAGGGATGTTCAGAATGTACCATTATATCATACACAAAACATGTTGTTCACAACTCTGGCCCCTCTAGTCTGTACTCCACCCTATTTTCAGTTACCTGATAGGTGCTAATTATTTTTATCACTCACTTTTTTTTTTTTTGGTGAGACAATTGGGGTTAAATGACTTGTCCAGAGTCACACAGCTAGTAAGTATTATATGTCTGTGGCCGGATTTGAACTCAGGTCCTCCCGATGCCAAGGCTGGAGCTCTATCCACTGTGCCACCTAGCTGCCCCTATCACTCACTTTTAAAATCAGTTCTTCCTATCTCGCTATCAGTAGTTCTGAACTACTACTTCTGATTGCTAACTGCCCTTCCCAGACACATTTCTTTTATCTTTTTAAATATATAATATTTTATTTTTCCCCAATAACAGGTTAAAACAATTTTTAACATTTGTTTTTTTTAAATTCCAAATTCTATCCCTCCCCTACCTCTTCCCTGAGACAATAAGAAATCAACATAGGTTATACATACACAGTCATATAAAACATTTCCATGTTAGTCATTTTGTACATGACTCAAATTTGAAAGAAAAGAATGGAAGAAAGTGACAAATAGCATGCTTTATTCTGTATTCAGACAGGATCAGTTCTTTTTCTGGAGGCAGATAATATGCTTCATTGTTAGTCCTTTGGGACTGTCTTAGATCATTGTATTGCTGAGAATAGCTAAGCCAGACATATCTTTCCGCAATAAAGATGATACCTTCTCTCTGTTATTTCTAAATGTCCTCACTTTCAAATCTTTGTTTATTAAACAAACATACATAGACTTTTATATATGAACTAAGTGTGATTGAAAGATAGGTTGGAGGAAGTCAGGAAGTCAATCAGAAGGCAAACGTTTAGTGGGGCTAAAGTCTAGTACAGCTAATGTCCAGGAAATTAAGATTCAAGGGACTCCCAGTGGAAGGTTCAGAACCTTGGAGAACTCCAAGTGTAAGGAAACAGTAGCAGTTAAGAGCCTGGATGATATTTCAGCAATGGACCAAAGCAAACTGAAGGCTTTGATAGTCATCCCTAAAGTTATCTAGATTTTCATACTACTGGGATTTCTAGACTTTTAAAATGATAAAAAATTATTTCATTTATGTTTTACAATAATGATATGATACTGCAGATAGAGTCTTGGGGTTGGGGGGGTAAAATTAAACTATCTAAAGTTACAAGGTTAGTAGTTTACAGAACAAGGATTCAAACCCAGGTATTCTGACTCTACATTAGGAACATATTAGGTGAAGACAGACCATCTAGATTTTGGAACTCATAATTCTGAAGGACAGATCAGGCTAGTATTAATCCTCAAACTTTAATTTTGGAATTATTATTTGTATTCTCCTGTTGTTAGTATTTGCCATAGTCTAGAGGTTCTGGTTTTGGTCAAATCTTCATTCTAAGATCTCCCCAGCTGGACCCATGATAGGTAGGTCCATCCTGCTATCCTGTGGGACTTTGAAGTGAGATAAGAAAATAAAAGAAAACTCCCCCAAATGTCATTTGTTCCAGCCTCATTATGTAGGAATAAGTATTTTTACTAAAGAGTCTCCTTAGTTATCTTGTATAGAAGAAAAGCCATGGGCAATTTAATGTCAAAAGATATTCCATGGAAAATGATCCATTATTGTCAAATGTTTTAGGGGATCAATAATTAAAAATGAGTATAATTATAAGATAGAATGTAAACTCTTAGAGGGAAGGAACTGGTTCATTTTGTCTCTGTATTCCAGTGCCTAGAAGTGCCTGGAACACAGTTGGGGCTCAATAAATGTTTGTTGATTGTTACCACTCACAGAAAGAGAAAGGGAGAGAGAGAGGGAAGGAGGGAGGGAGGGAGAGAGAGAGAGGGAGAGAGAGAGAGAGAGAGAGAGAGAGGGAGAGAGAGAGATACAGCAATAATGTGAGGCCCTAAACAATATTTTTTTCAAAGATACTGGGTTTCCTTCATATCTCTAGGTCAAGTGACAATACAATTTTAAAACCTTTCTCCTAGTGCCAATACTTAAAGGCAAGATAAGAGGTTCATTTTATGGTCTGATTTAGCAGATGTGTGTTCTATCAGTAATCCTGGGTCCTAGTCACTCCTGCGTGGTGATGGACATCATTTGTGAGAAATTACTTAAGCAGTCTCTCCCTTAGGTTCCTCTTTTGCCAAATAAATGATGCTGTGCAGCCCTAAAGTTTTGTTCAAAAGTATCATATGCTTTATGTGAATTGTCTTATAGAATTGCATGGAATAAGAGATAAAAGAACTTGAAAAAAACTGAAGGACTAATAAAAAAAAGTACAAAAATGGCTTCAAAAGCAGCCTTACCGGGGCAGTGAGGTGGCACTGTGGAAGGAGCACCAGCCCTGGAGTGAGGAGGACCTGAGTTCAAATCTGGCCTCAGACACATAACACTCACTAGCTGTGTGACTCTGGACAAGTCACTTAATCCCAATTGCCTCACCAAAAAAAAAAAGCAGCCTCACTACTATACATACATACATACATACATACATACATACATACATATAGTATATATGTGATGTGATATGTGTATACATATATGCATACATATATATACATACATATATATATATAAAATTTTCTCTCCACCCCCTCAAGGATTTGGCATGCCCGCAATGGACATTACTGTGGCTACTTTGGACAGCGCAGAACATTTGAACTGAACGAAGTAACTGATTTCATCTTGCCTTGTGATGTTAGTGAACACCCTGTAGAAGTAAAAGAAGAAAGCAAATACACAGAAAAGAAACAGAAATATGAATATCCTCTAGTATTTGACCGTGACAAGTAAGATAACAGTTTTTATTTAGAGGGGCAGTTGTGAGAGTGGGAGTTTACAAACTTATATTTTTAACAAAATAATGCAAGTTAAGTCAAATTGTGAAATTATTTATGTTATATGTAACGTGTGTGTCATGTGTGGTGGAAATATATTAATACTACAAATATACAGTAGGGGAGTGTATTATCTTTTTTTCCTGACCCATGGGGGGGTGGAACCCAAAGTGACATGCATAAGTAAAAACCAATTTAATTAACTCTTTTAAGGGTTTGTTTTTTTTAAAAGGTTCTCTCTTTGATATATCATATCACACACACACACACACACACACACACACACACACATCCTTTCTTTTCAAAACACTGTAGTCCAGAATGTAACATATCATATCTATATCATTTGAGTAGCTTTTGAATTGCCCCTTGTCTCATCCCTTCATTTCATTCTATATACCATCACCATGTTAGTATCCTTAATATTCAGTCATTTCACCCTCTTGCTTAAAAACTGCTGGCGCCTCCCTGTTGCCTTTAGGATAACATTCAATATTCTTTGACTCCCTCAGAGCTGTAACTAAAGTGGGAGGTGATTTGGGTTTTGTCTCAGGCACTTAAGCTGAAAAGATGCAAAAGATATTTTAATAATGATTTTAAAAGGTTTTGCATTTTGGTATTTCTTATGTTTACATTTTGGTTGCATATACATGCCTTGGTAGTTCAAACAAATGAATTTAGGACCTGTTGGCAAGAATAATTAGATAAATGAAAAAACTAACAGATACTACCTCAAATGAGCTCCTCCCCTGTATAGCCATGCTACACACTACACTACTCCCATCCCAGGTGGTAACCTCCCTAGAAGGATACTGGTATCTCTTCTCCCTCAGGGCTGGTATCTTTAGACCTCACCCCTTTATGGGGTGATATCCCAGGATTTCCTCTCTTACCTAACTTAATTTATCTTTTTTAATTCTTGTATTATCATGCTTTGTGCTGTTTATTCCAGTTATTAAAATTGCTATTCATATCTCTAGCCTTCATAGTCTAGTTCCAATATACTTATTCAACTTTTTCTCTCAATGTTCTCTAACTCCACACTTCCCATTCCATATAGATCAGCTTCCCCACTGTCACCTGAACAATCCACGCTTATTCCCTCCTTCATAGACTTGCTTTTGATAAATGCCATTCCCATCCCTGGAGTACCTTCCTTTTTTCCTTTCACCTAGCCAAACTCTATACATCCTTCGAGGTGTAGCCTCTCCATTAAACTTTTCCCAGATATTCAATAGGCTCATCCTCAATTCTGAACTGGAAATGAATGACCTTAAAAACCAGTTAGCCTAACCCCCTAATTTTATAGATGAGGGAACTGAGATCTACAGAGGCATAGTCACCTGTCCAAAGACTCACACAGTTTGTAAATCAGAGCTGGGATTTAAACCCAGATCCTATGATGCCAAATTCAGTGCTTTTTTCCCCCACTGTATCATGCTATCACTGGTAAGGCAGGTTTCCTGTGTTAACCATAATTATATTTTTCAAGTTCACCAGGCTGCTTTTTAAATTTCTATTGTTGCTTTTTAAAAAAAAAATTGTTTTGTCAATTTCTTTTCCTAAAACTGAATAACCATATAAGGGATCTTTGAGGTTTTCCCTCACCTGCCAGGATGCTGTATTTCATTTGTCATTATTACTATTACATAATGACTGGCCCACAGGGGGGAAAAAAGTATTTTTTTTCATGGAATAACATTCTGCCTCATAGCTATTTTTTTAAATTACATGACCACTAAAGATATTTAAAAGCAATATTGCATGTTCCCAATTGAATTTTTAAAGTAGGATGACAGGCAGTATGAAAAGAGAAGACTTCCAGACACTTCATTTTAGAAAACTTGCCATGAGCCAGCTGAAAGTAAACCAAGGGTCAGTTACAGCCTATGAGACAGTGGTTTTCCCAAATCTGCCATGCATTATCTCCTACCATATGCTAATATATGTAAATTGGTTATAGAAATCATGTTGTTTTCTTTGAGCAGTGGCACTGGTAATCATAGGAACCAGAACTTAAATATGGCATAGTGGGTATGCCCTGGACTTAAAAAGGAGAAACCACGTGGTTTTACTTGTGGGGAAAAGGAAAACAGGACCACTTAGGGGATTCTTGTTTTCAGGAAGGAGCAGGACTAAATGATCAAGAGGTTCTTTCCAACTCTGAGATTCAATTATTTTATGAAGTTGAGTGGAACATGGGGTGGTGTCAGCAGTAGTTTGCCAAAGATTTGGTTGAGGTTGAATTAAAGAACTTGAAAAGCAAGAAAGGAGATATCAGGATTGAGACTTTATTACTGAGATGTACTTTAGTATAATTAACTACTAACACATTTTTTTCTTTATATCTTTTTATGCAGATGGAGGAAAATGAGTTCATTCTCCTTATTATTCAGACAACCAATTCCCAAACCCTTTGATGTTAATCAAGAATTTAAGTTTTTCAAATCCCTTTCTTCTCCAAAGGTAATCTTCCTCTTTTCTATCCCTTCATTTTTGCTTTCCTAGATGTATACATGTGTTAAGAAGAAAAGCAAGATCCATAAAACTTTTTTCTCAGTCACAAACCTGTCCTTTTTCTGTGTGAAAGTGGTAGAGAGAAAGGTGTATGTTATTCATACCATTTCAGCTTTTAACATCTCCTCGAACTTCAAGCAGCTTTAGGCATTTGGCCAAGAGTTGATGTGAATTTTATTAGCTATTTTTATGTGTAGCACGACCAATGAATTTTCACCACTACTCATACCACTTACATTCTGTCTTATTAAAAGAAGGAGAAAAAGTCATGTAATTGAGATTAAATGATTTAACCAGTCTTAGAGAGAATAGAGGCTTGCTGAACTCTCTGGTCCTAATTGGGCAAAGTTTGAAAGAGTAGTAACTCTGGATTCAAAGGACCTGGGCACAAATCCCATTTCTGATACTTACTATCTGTGGGATCTTGGGCAAATCACATAACTTCTTTGGGCCTCAGTTGCCTCATCTGTAAAATGAAGATCTGGGACTAGATGGACCCTGGGGTCCCTTTCTGCTCTAGATTTTGATTCTATGACTTCTTCAGTATGGCAATCAGAGCAGAAAAGCTGAGTTCTTAAAGTTACGGTTAAATTCAGCTCCTTTGGACCTCATTAGCATTCATCAGGGGCCATTTTCCCTCTCTGGATTTTTGCTACTTGTGTAATTCATTTCCTTTTGAATCCTGTTTATACTTGCTCAGCATCATTCCATATGGGGGCCTACCATTACAGTCATCACCACTGAGAGCTATTAATTTAATGTGAGCTTTCCATGGAACACATACATGTTCAATCACTCTTTTCTTTTACAGATTAGAAGAAATATTTTGGAAAGTACCATGACAGGAAACAGAGAAGCTGGGGTTATATTTGGTTCCCTACCTATATACAGGGTAAATTCAAGCTAAACTTTTTTAGCATAGTAGAGTCAAATTTTCCCATGATTTTAAAGTGAAATACCTCAAATAATCAATCAATATATTTTTGTTGAAAATATACTCCATGCTCACTCAGCTGAGTTGTATTGATAATACCAAAAAAAAGTGTAAAACATTCCTGTCTTCAGTGAGCTTACCATTTCTTTAGAAAGATAAAAGTAATTCATATGGAACATTTCAAAACAATTGAATCCTAGACTGTGCTACTCACTCCCTTCTGCCTACAAACATTTTTCAAGTCCTTTGTCCTAAAAAAAACCAAACCAACTTCCTTAAACTTAACTATTTTCTTTTCAAGCTCTCTCTCTCTCTCTCTCTCTCTCTCTCTCTCTCTCTCTCTTCCTCTCTTTCCCCCCCTCTCTCCCTCCCTCCCTTCCTCTCCCTCTGATAGATTTACAACCATTTAAAAATGGTTCATTGAAGAGATAGAAAAAAAGTAACATCTATTCAAGAAACCCATCATACTCTACACAGGGTGAAAAAGACACAATGTAGGAAGCACTAATACAAGAAGCTAAAGGCACTTAACACTTAACACTAACAGAAAAAGCTTAGACCTATAACTACAATGTTTTCCTTGTGGCATGACAATTCTCAATTAGTGGCATTGCCTCCACAACTTACTAGGCTTTCACCCATGGGGTGGTATTTTCTTCCCATAAACTCCTCCTCCTTCTCCTCCTCCTCCTCCTCATCATCATCATCATTATCATTGAAGGTCTTTTTTATCTCATGAGGAGTGGGTCATTGATCAATGCATTGATTCTAGGTAACTACTCTCAGCATCCTTCCAAAACTCCATCAGTGAACACACATTTATTAAATGCCTACTGTGTGGCTGTGCTAGACACTGAGTGGAAGTGGGGCAAGGGGAATATTATACTTAGATAAGATATAAAGTTTAGTAGGGTAATAAGGCAATCATCCATAAATAAACATAATAGAGGACAAATAATTCTAAGCGGCAAAAGTAGGGCAATGGTGCAAATGGCCACTAGAAGATGTCTACGATCTAGGGACTGGTATGATCAGCTATATGAGAAGATCCCACAAAAAGAAATGATAATGTAGACAGCTCCCTGGGACTAGGAAGGAGTTCCACTTTCATCCCAATACAAAAATGCAAAAAGATAATGCAGTTACAAATTCCAGAGGAAAGAGTCAAATTCAGTACATCATGGGAGATGCTAAAGTAGGAAGCACTAGAAGTAGAAGGGGAAAAGGTTGTGCAAACCAGGGAAGAGTCATGAAAACTAGTCAGGATGTTTAGCATCCTAACAACTATTCATTTTTATTTTCCAGGTTCCAAGCCCCACAAGCCTGAGATTCCTTCCCCTCATTGGTGCAGATGCACATAAGGAGTCTTCAGAAAATTTCCAAGGAAAAAAGAAGGGAGGTCGTATTCTGCATTCACAGGTAAGCTTTGTACTAGGAATTTTTTGATGCGTTTCTGTTAATTTTAATGTACTTTTTAAATCCAATTTTATTTTCAGTTTAAAATTCTGTCTCCCACCTCCACCCCCACCTCTATCTCCCCCATCCATTAAGGAAACAAGAAAAAAAAACTGTTACATGTATGTATATACACACATATAGTTAAGCAAAACAAATTCCCACATTAGCCATGGTGTGTGTGTGTATATATATTACAATCTGAGAGTTTATCACCCCTCTATCTGTAAGTTGAAAGCAAGTCTTAAGGTTGTTTTTCTTTCATAGTATTGTTGTTACTATATAAACTGTTTTCCTGATTCTACTCATTTCACTTTGCAACATTTCAGAAAAGTCTTCCCAGATTTTTCTAAAACCATCTCCTTCATCATTTCTTCACCATTTCAAAAGTATTTCATCACATACATATGCAGTAACTTATTTAGCCACTTCCCAATTAATGACCACTCTTTCATTTTCCAATTCTTCACCACCACAAATGAGCTACCATAAATATTTTTGTACATATGGGTTCTTTCCCTCTTTCTCTAATATTTTTGAGGTATAGATCCAGTAATGCTATTTCTGGGTAAAAAGGTATGCACAGTTTAGTAGATTTGGGGCCATAGTTCTAAACTGCTTTTCAGAATGTTCTACTCCTTATTTTTATTGCAATCCTTCCTACTTTCTCCTGTTTATCCAGAACACATTTTACCTGAAACATTCTATCCCATCTATTTATATTCTATACTCTTATACTGAATGTGTTTTTAAGGCAATGTGATAGAGATTGGGAGCCAGGTAAGCAGAGAATAAAGTAAAGACAAAGAATTATCTTATTAAAATAATTATAAAGTTATGTCTATTATGACTTTCTGCCTCATAGTTCATGTACTTGTTTAAAAAATCAGGCAACCCCAGATGATACCCCTGAGAGATTTTATAAAATCTATTTGGAAGTTTCCATTATTGTTATCATTATTAATTGTTATTATCAGTATTATCATTATTATCCTGGTTACATGCCCCAGGGTATTTATGGCAGCATTATATCTACATATGGATCAATAATTTCAGCAGCTGTGCAAAGTTAGAATATTTACTTATAGTATAATATAATGAAAAGAGCATCACATTTGGATTCAGCAGATCTGGACTAAGATATTGGATCTGCTACTTATAAGAGCCATGGCAAATGACTACATCTCTCTAACACTTGGTTTTCTTAACTGAGGGGAAGAGTGGTTGGATTAAATATCACCGTGGTTTCTCTCAGCTCTTAAGTCCTGTGATCCTATGATACCTCTACTAGTACCCACTATTTGTCAATTTGTAAGACCTTAACCAAACTTGATGCCTTCCACCTAATATGGTTTAAGCCAGTCTTCTAGATCAAAAGTTATGAGGGGGAGAAGATATAAAGCAACAATGATTTTGTATTCCTTTCCATGACATCTAACCGAAAACATGAAAAGAATAAAATTGGGGGCGGGGGGAGCACAGGATGATTTAATTACATCGTGACCTGAGGCAAGTAACTTAGCTTCTTAAAGTCATAACTGCCTGCTCTGTATATAGATGGATTGGCATTAATGAGGCAGGATGGCAGAGTGGAAAAGATAACACTGAGTCAAGAAACTTAAGTTCTAATCTCCAAACATCCTAATTACATGTGTCCTTGGCCAAATTACTTCATCTCTCTGTTCTCTCATGTTCAATGAGTTGACTGGATTAAATAATCATTTAGTTCTCTTTCAATTCCATATTTCTGATTGACATGTAAGGCCCCATCCAATTCTATAATTTATTGTTCCTATTCTATTACCCGAAGAGAGAATGCTAGAATACATTTCAGTCATGGTAACATTGAATAAAACTTTAGTTGTATAAAAAGAAAGATATTAATTCTGGACTAGGGTTCTAAACTATGTATGCCACAAAGGGTAATGTGTAAATAATTGTTATTATGTAAATAATTATGTTAATGTTAGAATTTTAAGTCAGCAAGAGCCCCATTGAGTCAAAAATATTATTTTATAAAAAAAGGTAATCTTTTAATTTTTGAGAACATAGGTAATTCAAATAAGCTACCGCTTCACCAGTAATTTGGGTGGAAGAAAGACCATCTGATGGTGGAAGAGAGCCCAATGAATTTAATTGATTTACTCTTGATTATCTGAGTAAATGATGCAAAGGCCTAGATAATCTAGATGTAGTAGTGGTCTTCTAGCCAGTATACCAATATTCTGACAGAGTTTCATTCATCCCCTCCGCACAAAAATTACTTCTACTTAGAAAATATTATAAGAATGATTTGGGGCATTAGATCTGCCCTCCTACTTGTGTTTTGATTAGGTATATATTAATAATAATTTACATTCTCTGAGTTAAACAGTGACAACAAGGAAGAGATCTGGAACTTTGTTAGATGTCAAGCGGAAACAAATCTGAGATCCAAAATTAACCACACTTAATTGTCAATATGATAGCTATACATCTAAGCTGTATTACTAACTAACTATGCAACTCTGGGAAAGACACTTCCACTCTCTGGGCCTCAGTTTTTCCTCTTTAAAATAAAGGGATTAGACTAGATGATGAGGAAGTAGGACTACATGATCTCTATGGTCCCTTTCAGTCCTAAATGTATAAACATTTTTTGGTTGCTGAAAATTAACTCTTTAAGATGCCAATCAGATCTGTAACCTCAAATAAAATGAAGGTGCACTATATTAGGATAAGAATGAGTGTTTAAGCAAGAGTGAGGAACTTTCACTTACCAGATTTATTTCGTTTAGTCCACAGGGTAATATTGCTCTGGTCATTGCACCTGTAGTATGGGGTGGGGGGGGGAATTCCTTTCTGGAGAGCTGCTGTTGCTAAAACATTCAGAATCATTTTTTAAGTTATATAAAAGCAGTTGAAGAGCTGTGATTGATTAACATTTCAAAATTCAGTGATAAGAGGTGACCCATGCTGAAGCAACAGTCTAAGTAACCAAGAGGCTATGATCAAAGAATCATACTTCCTAATCCTTTCCCTTCTTCATCATCATCATCATCATCATCATCATCATCTCTCTCTCTCTCTCCCTCTGTGTGTGTGTGTGTCTCTCCCTCTCTCTCTCTCTCTCTCTCTCTCCATGCCCTTCCTTTTCTCAATTCAAATTTGGAATCACACA